>NW_026125506.1:600000-912500 GCF_943737965.1 Phodopus roborovskii | reverse complement strand
CAGTGTGTTGTTTTGTCTTTATAACACACACTCTTGCCCAGAAATGAGATTCTGGTGGGTCACCAATAAAGCAGAGACAGTCAACAGGTGGGGATCCATGGACTGCAGAAGCCCATGGAAAAAGATCATCCTCTGTGTGATCAGTTGTAACAAGTATACGATAATTAGATTAGTAACGCATCGTTCAAAAGGAAACATTGAGTGCTTATGCGGAGAGACTCCCGTTCTCACAGTTCATGCACTTCAGAGGAAGGCCCATGTTTTAAAAATGAGCTACGGAGGTCTTCAAAGATTCATGCCTAATTTAAAATGTCTTTCATCAGCTTTAAAAGAAATGTCAACACCACCAGTGCATCTCCTTTTCTTGAATAAAATGAGGATTTATAGAAGTAAACAAATCTCTAGAGCTAGGCTCAGCTTTTAGCAATTACATACAACTCTCTTTCCTGCAGGGTTGTGCAAGGCAGAGAGAAAATCATTATCAATTCTCACGCACGGGAATGAAATGATTCATGTATATGCAGAGGTGTGTTTTATTCTATTTGGAGTTGAATTTGACTGTTAATGGACAGGTGTCCTTGCTGTGGTGATGGTGGGAAGTGCCTTCCTCCCACTCCCCATGGCCCTCCTCCTGCCATGTCTGCTCCCTTCTTCCCAGGGCCACTCCCTGCCTCAATAATGCTCCACTTGCTCTCTTCTGCCCCAGCTCCCTAACCACAGGACTCCCTAACAAGGAGCTTCATGCCACATGCTCCCCATCTGAAGCTAAGGGAGGTAGCACCAGCCCCAGTGCCATGCGGCTTCCGGAGAGCCCACCATTCTCTCAGCCTCCTGATTCTGCTCGGACCTCTGCAAACACATCTACCCTTGTGTTCTCCTCAGTTGGAAGCTGACTTTCTGCATAACACAGTTCTTTAAGGCAAGACATACCCATCTTGAGAGCTAATGAACACTTTACATACATTTAATTCTGTTTCTTGCCCAATCTTACACTGCCCATCCGTTTGAACTTTCAGTGGGAAATAGTGACACTACACTTATCTTTGTGTGTGTGTTTGTATCTATCTGTGTGTGGTGTGTACCTGCTAATGTTCACTACAGATGTGGAGACCTGAAGTCACTGCTGAATGTCTTTCTTGACTGAGTGCCTTATATCTTAATATTATTTTTCTTTTATGTGTATTAAGTGTTTTGTCTGCATGTATGCTTATGTACCATGTGTGTCCCTAGTACTCACTGAAACCAGACGAGGGTGTTGGATGCCCTAGAACTGGAGTTACAGACAGTTGTGAGCCCCCATGTGGATGCTGGGAATCAAACCAAGGATTCCTGCAAGAGCAGCCAGTGCTCTTGATAGCCCAGTCACCTTATTTTTCTAAGACAAGGTTTCTCACTGAACGTGGAGTCCACAGGTTGGCAAGGCTGGCTGTACTGTGAGCTCCAGGAATCTGCCAGTCTCTACCCACTTTCCCTGTCACTTGCAAAGCAAGCCCTAATCCACTGAGCCATCTCCCCAGACCATCACTGTGCATAAACACACACTTAGAAAGGCTTGCCTGAAAACAGTGAAGGGCTTATCTCGGAAAATGGATGGTTAAATAAATGTTATATTCTGAAATACTAAATCCAAAGCTCATTCTTAGTACAGCACCTGATGCATGAGAGGGCCCATCGTACCCTGCCTCCTCGGCTCTTTATAAAAATCAGAACCTCACCACGCAGCTCGTCCTAGGGTTACTCACTGCACTTCCAATCAGAAACACCAAACACTGCTCTGCTGTGTAAGCCCTGGATTGTCTGTGGTCAAACACTGGCTAGAGGAGATGCCAGCAACAAACCGTGTCAGACACTGACCTGAGGGAAGTCAGTGGGAGGAACCTTGCTGCCATTCAGCAATATATTCCAAAATGAATGAAATGATATTTTGTTTAGACAATTCCTCATCTCCATTAGTTAGATAAGAGGTTATTATTATGCATTGATTGATCCTCTTATTAAACCCAGAGATATATAGCTCCACTAAGTGGAAAAAGAAATTCATATTTTGACAGGGAAAATGATGCAAACAGGTATTTGAACAAAAAGGTGATATATGATATATTCCTTATCTAAGGATAAAAACACAAAGTTGCAGATAAATGGAGGGGGAGGCTTGGACACCATCTAGTTAAATTCTCTTATTTTATAGATGAAGAACTTAAAGGCTGAATTTAAACAGCTAGTTCAAAGAGCTGGCTGGTCTGAACCTTATCAAGCTTACATCTTTGGGCCATGTAGTAGAAGTAGACTCCTTTAAAGGCCATAATCAAATCAGGAGGGGGAATTTAAGACTAACAGATTCTGAATTATCACCCAAATGTTCTGTGGTGGTCAAGCCAGCCTGGGGGGTTGTGTGCTTGAGGGAGCCACCATCACCTCCAGGAGGTCTTGTCCTGCCCAAGGCCCCGGTGCTGTTCCTCTGAGAGCAGGGGGAACAGGCACTGACGTCATTGGTCTTCGTTCTTTTTATCTGTACTATGATTTGGTACACATCATGTACCAAATAAGTCACAACTCATCATAATAACACCACATGAGAACAGAGTTTGTGTGGAAAAGACTGAGGGGTTGGTCCAGTTGGTTTGTCTCTATACAGTCTCAAGCTGAAATTCGATTAACGCTGCAATCTCACTGAGAAGTAACGGCCTTCAGGGGAGAAGGGCCCTTGTGAAAGGACTATTGCCTTTCTCTTAGAGCTGCTCTTACTTAGCACCAGGCTTTTATTTTCTGCCTTCAAGCGCAATGTCTGCAACCAGCATCAACCTGCCCTTGTGCACAGAGCAGCACACACCCGCAGCCCCTGGGACAGGCATTGGCGCCACATCTACAGCTCTTACAATGTCTTCTATGGAGCTCAGACACTATATATATAGACAGAAAACCACCAGGCCATGGATGGTTACGCATGCTTTTAATGCCAGCACTCAAGGGGCAGAGGCAGGCGGATCTTTGTGAGTCTGAAGCCACCATGGTCTACAAAGAAAGTTCCAGGACAGACAGAGCTGTTGCACAAAGAAACCCTGTCTAGAACCCCCAAAAAATGACAGAAAACCAACTATGCAGGTTGGTAGTGAGGGAGAGAAAGGAATGAAAAGAAGGGGAAAGAAACAGAGAAAAGGGGGAGACAGGAGCAAAGTGGGAAGGACAGAGAGACAGAGCAGCAGGCTATCACTAGGAAGGACGAACCCGGGCTTTGCCTGGACAAGGCAAAGCCAGAACCACAGCCAGGGATCTTGGTCCATGTCAAAATTGAGAAGCAACAAAAGTACATCTAACAGGAGGCATTTTGATGACAGCAGGTACCACTGGGTGCAGACTTATCACCTAGAGGGATGCAAGCTTGTCTAACAGGTGAAGCTACCAACTGCAGCTGAAGAAATAAATAGTACTAGCTGTTAACTATTGTGAGCTCTCCCAGGGACCTAAGCAAAACCAGTTGCTGATAGTGATGGTGATCTTCCGCCTAAATCCACAGCAAGTAAAAAGGAAAAAAAAACAGTCAAAAAAGAACCCTCAGAAGAAATCAACTGTTCTAGTACTAGGAAAGCTAGAGAAAACATAATTTATCAATTACTGTGTATAAGCCATGAAAATTAACCAGCTTTAAGTCTGAAAACTGTCTCCTACAAGGGCACTATGGTGAGATAAAAGCTGAGGTGTATATTTTGTTTTGTTTAAAAACAAAAATAGACAATCATTTGTTTTTTTTTTTTAAAAGCATTTTCCCCCCCTTGAGAGAAACAACTGAGAATGCCCATCCCCTGCAAGCTCTGCCTCCTTCCTTTGTTTTAAATTCCATATAAATTATTCTGAGCTTATTGCTTTGATCGGATTTAGCTGTAAGTAATTATATTTAGTCAGACATTTGATCTATAAATAGAATCTACTAAAGGAATTATTACAACTTCCATGAAATTGGCAAACAGCAGCTCCATTTGATGTGATTCTGGAAAGGCTCTAGACGGAAAAGAAAGTAACATGTGTAGTAGCCACCAAGAAGAGATTTGCTCTGAAAATTAAAATCTACAAGTATAGTTACATATTCAAACTGTAAGAAAGAGTTATCATTACAGACTGTCTTTATCAAATCTGGATTTGTTACTTAATAATCACATTCAACTTGATGAAGTAAACACTTGAATAAAAGCTATGTTTTTCTTTTCATAGATTGTGTGTGTGTGTGTGTGTGTGTGTTTACACAATATATTGAATGTTGGCCAATAAATGAAGTGAAAGGAGTTGGGCTGTCCACATCCTGGCCCTGGGAGAAGATACCCTGTTGGTGAGCAGTAGGCACTAAAATGTTTCACTAGGAAGCAACATTAAAACAAACACTGAGGCTGGGTGGTATAGGGAGCCGTCCCGCATTCTCCATTACAAGATGGCGCCTGCATCCGGCTGGCATTGAGAGTAAACAAGTCAGTGCACAGGTGCAGGGTGATTTTTCCCTCCCTTGGCCTCTGCCTCTCCCGTGGCGTCATATGGGCTGATGGGCTGCAGCCAATCAGGAGGTGACAGGTCCGAGGCGAAGGTTGTAAACCTATATAAGGGTTGGGTTTTGGATGTTTGGGGTCTCCGCTCTGTAAGCTTATGCTCTCCCTCTCAAGATGCATTAAAGCTTTACTGCAGAAGGATCCTGAGTGTGCCGCGTCGTTCTTGTTGGCGAGACGGTAGCGCGGGACAGGGTGGGTCTGGGGATGCAGGACTCTGTTGTGATTTTGCAACTTTCCTTAGGTCTAATATGTCTAAGTAAAAAGGACCCACTATTAATACAGGCAAACAAACTCTCAAGATGAATACACTTTACTTAGATCCCACCAGGGGAGAGGAACAATTCTGCCTTGTTTTAATTAAACAATAGTATACAATAAATACTTAATATTTTAAGTCCCATCCACACTGTTGGAAGGGCCTAAAATCTACACACACCAAAATTTAAACAACAACAACAACAAAAAAAAATCCCTCTTCCCCAAAGAAGCTGTGGCATATATGACAATAATAAGTCTCTCCCAAATCCATCCAAACAAGAGTGCCAAGCACGGATGATTTGTGACTCTGCATGTAACTCCTATTAGAAAAGAGGCTCATGGCCTGGTTTTCTCCATCTTTCCTGCCTATAGGATGACAGCGTTTAGTTCTCAGCCTTGAACATTTCAACCTGAATGGTAGTTTTATGGAACAGCTAACACACACAACACTGAGCACACACCAGCTGCCCTTGATTCTCACCACCAACGTAAGAATGAACCATCACTGCCATTTTTATAGCTGAGCGAGCACTCTAGTCCTGGCTCCTCCAGTCTACCAGTGAGAAGGTTTTACATTCTGGAACCACACCTGTTCCTGCATTTGTTTCAAGGCTGCCTTACCTACCCAATGGCAAACCCATCCAGGATCAAACAGTATCCATCTTGGTCTTAGGAGAACTTACTACTGTCACTCTGCTAAGTGTACATTGTATCAAATTGCCCTCTAACTGTGTGTCTTTGCACAAGCAGGTGTGTGGAGCTTCCAGACCTAATCCGACAAGTTTCTTTGTGCTGTGGATGGTGGTTAGGGCAAAAGCCACAGCTGGTTAAAGTGCAGGTGGTAAGCATCTGTGGAGTACTCAGCCATAAGTGGGATGTCTGTGCCACACCCCATCCATCCCAGGCCCAGAGATCACTGTGGGAGAGCCAGGAGGGGAGAAAGATGGTAAAGACCCAGAGGTCAGGGAGAAACAGAGATTAACAGTGTCTTCTGGGCAGGATAAGACTGCTCCTTCATGCATGGCACCTATGGATGCCTGCTCAACATGTCACATGACCAAGCCAGGTGACACTCTACCATGGAATGGGGAGAGTGGCCTGTGAGCCCTTCCTTGACTGATAAATGAGGGATGTGGTAGTTGATGGCTTCTGGAGGAAGCAGAGGCAGTTGTGCCTCTGGTGGATAGCCCCGTCTTCATGGTTAGCACAGACTGCACTTGTTGGTTATAAGTAAAAGAGGACAGGGCTGGAGAGACAGCCCAGGGCTTAAGACCACCTGCTGCTCTTGCAGGGGACCTAGGTTCAATTCCCGGCATCACATGGCAGTTCACAACCATCTGTAACTCCAGTTCTCAGTCATCTAACACCCAAGCAAAACTGTCATACACATAAAATGAAATAAAATAAATATTTTATTTTTTTATAAAGAAGACAGGAAGTTGGTAAGTTAGCGAGGTGGGAGTTAATCTGGTGAAGTCTGGGGTGAATATGATCAAAATACATTCTATGAAAATCTCAAAAAATTAGCGCCGGGCATTGGTGGCACACTCATTTATTCCCAGCACGCAGGAGGCAGAGACAGGTGGATCTCTGTGAGTTCGAGGCCGGCCTGGTCTTCAGAGCTAGTTCCAAGATAGGCTTTAAAGCAATACTGTGAGAAATCCTGTCTCAAAAACCAAACCAAAATAAAAAACAAAACAACAACAACAACTCAAATAATTAATAAACATATTGTATTTTTTAAAAGAAATGAATAATTGATGTTGTGTTCCCAGCTCCACCACTGTATGGTGATGCGGCAAAACTCACAAATCCTCTATATCTGCTATAATATAAATATATATAATATTTATATAGTATAAATATAAAGTATGACATCTGCTGTACTTTAGAATTAATGAGCCTTCCCAGAGGCTGCCTGTAGAGCTAAGGTAGATCACACATATGAAGTTTCTGGTACTAGACCAGCACCCAAAGACACTAGGCCCCTCCCCCTCAACCAAAGGACTCCAGAAAACAGCTGCTTATTAGGACATGGAGCCTCCCTGTCTGCAGCCTGTCAGTAACCTGGCATTTTCATTCTGAGGTTATTTTTTGTGGTAGCCTACAAATGCTGGTAGAGAGAATGATTCATCACGAAAACTAAAATCACAGCTTAGGAGGAAATGCGAACTGCAAATTACAGGGAGAAGGGAGGCTTAAAAATGTACTTGAAAATAATAAAAACTCAAGAGTAGTCACTTAATCCAATATTTTATTGGAAATTGGACTAAATCCAATTCTCTTAAGGGCACCACAGTTTGCTAACCAGATGTTAATATTGTTCTGCCAAAGAAAACTGCAAGATTTAAAGGATATTTTTCCATAAAAATTGTCTTGTTTATATTTCCAAACATATATTTCTCTGATGTCCTGATAGACTAGATTTAAAACTAATCAAAGTATGTTTCAGTCTACTCTCAGACGTTAGCAATGTCCTTCCAGGAGGACACGAGAGAAAGTGCCCATTCTTTGAGATTTTGTCAAAGAGCAATTCACATCCAGACTTACAGGCTCAATAGCAGGACTTAATTACTCCATTGTAACAAACAGCATGAACCTCGTTAGTGGATCAGTGCGGGAGTCATAAGGACACATGACGGCTGGCATGACCCCAGCCATCACAGAAATTCATCAAACCCACTTTCCAGGCAACCGAGGTTCAGAGTAAATTTCATGCATTTTCACTCAAGATACAGATATGAATGCAGTAACCTGCCATGGTGTAGCAATGATGACAGCTACACTGAGAGTCTTATTGCTCACTAAAAGACTTGGCAGGAGTTTTGAGCCACTTTTTCTACATCATCATCCTTCTACCCATCATCATTCCTCAGCCTCAAAGCCATTGTTCACAGATGAGGCACAGTCATCTATAGAACAGAGATAAGGGTTGATTCTTGATGGATCATCTGTGAACTCTACCTTTGGATTACAGTTCTGAGTTAGTTGGCTGTGCAACATCAGGAAGTAATCAGATAAGCAGAGGACCAGAATGCACAGCAGACCAAACTCACACCCTTGGCAAATGCCTCCAATTACAACCCTACCTATCAAAGGCACTGAGAACCCAAGAGTATGACCAGGGAGAAAGTCTACAGCCCACAGGACTTTGGCAAATGAAGAGGACTTTGAATGAAGAACAGAATCAGAAAGGACAATAACCATTTTATAATTATAAAATGAAAAATTCATTCACAACACCTTATCATCCTAAGCATGCATGCCCTGACTAACAGAATCTCAAAAGACATACAACTGTGTTTGCTTACTGTCACTACTTTTGCTTTTTTTTTTTTTTTCCTTTGTAAAATATAAAGTATGCATGTCTATAGTATCTGGAGTGGCTATCTACAGGGCAGATGTTCCTGGACGCCCAACTAAAAGTGGTGGTTGTGAGCTGTTCGCCATAAGGGCTGGGATCCAAACTTGGGTCCTCTGAAAGAGCAGTCTACACACTTAACCACTGAGCCATCCCTTCAGCCTTTGTCTCCCATTTCCATAAACCACCTTTGAGAAAATTTATCTAAGCAAGATTACAAATGGCAAAGAGATGCAAACTCCACTCTCAGTCTTACTTGACTATTACCCTCAGCTGTGAAACATCCTACACTTTAGGTCTCAGGGTCTCACTCTCTCTCCATGATAAAGTCTATCAAGTCCCAGACAGGACCCCAGATGTGCTGGTGTACACTCATTCATTCACTCACTGGCCACATCCTTGGTTTCCTGTCATTTTTCATCTATCCTTTGATGATGGAGTATAGAAGATCTGGTTGCCAGACCTCATCTCCATCCAATGCATCTCCTGTTTTGTTTATGCACTTTCTTCAATGAGAATGGTATCAAGGGGTATGAGAAACTCCTTTGCTCATCATCCCAAACTGTCCACATCCTTCCTCCCATCTCCACTTGTCATTTTAGAGTAACTGGCCTTAGTTACAATCTATAACTTTCGAATGCATTGCTCCATTGAATTCTGTGTATGTACTCAAATTCTCATTGAGATGTTTAATAGTCATCAAACATAAACCATTAATTCCAGCTACCTTTCCCACCAAGCTTCTCTGTCTAATTCTTCCCCTCTCTCCAGTCCACCAGATGCTTAGGGCAAATGTCTGAGTATCACTGTATCTGTCAAGACCTTGTCCAATCCTTCCAACACTTCATTTAGTTCGGCTATCAAAGAAAAGAAAAAACAAACAAACAAAAAATAACCATGGCCTGGCACTCTCTAACCATCTTGGCCTAAGCCATCACCTCTCATCCAGATGATGAAGAGCTGAATTTCAATGGCCTCCTCCCTCTAATTCTTGCACACTGGCCTATTATCCACACAGTAGCTAGGTTGATCCTTGGAAGCATTAGTTTGATGTCACTGTTTTGCGTAAAATCTAAAATCCTCCCATTAAAAGAGAATGACACAGTCTTAAAATCCTAAATGATCTGCCTTCTCCCAGAAACCTGAATTGCTGTTACCCAAAGCGATAGCGGGCAGATGGCAAGTGCATCTTACCTTATTTGAACAAGTTCACTGGGTACCATTAGAGCTTCTGCCATGCTACTCACATGATATGGGTCTCTAGGTTCGTTGTCTGTATCCACTTCATTTCTTTACATCTCCATTCCTATCACAAGGCCCTCATTTTCCAGTCTGTCTTAGCCTCCCCAATACCCTTGCTGTACTCAGTATCTTGTCTGTGGAGGTGGGAAAATGATGGGAAGCCTGCTCCTCTGTAAGGTAGGAGGTTCTGTTTTTATTTTCAGACATGGTCTCCTGTTGTCCAGGCATTCCTGGAACTTGCTACATAGCCAGGTCATCTTGTCTCCATCTCACAGTGCTGTGACTGCAGCCAAATCCCATCACACTTTTGGTGGTTTCCCTCAAATAATCTAGAGCGGTTTCTTTCTTCCTTTAGTGTTGTTTGGTTCTGTTTTTGAGACAGGGTTTCTCTAAGTAGACCAGGCTGGCCCTAGACTTGTCATCCTCCTGCCTCAGCCTCACAACATGGGTCACTATGCCTATCTCAGGAGATACAGTTTTAAAACAAGTTTTAGGTCCACAGCAAAATTAGAAAAAAGGTAAGAAGAGCTCTTACGTGCTAACCACACAATACTTACATTCAGAACTAGTGTGAAGAATAGACAGCCATGCGTACAATTGAATAGCTATGCACTCACCCATCGTGATGTTTTTGCTCCTTTCCGAACTCCGATCAGGTCATTCCTTGTTCAAAACTTTAACTGGCTTACGTAATACTCAACAGAGACCAAGTCAAATTCTTTAGTCCTATTTTCTTCGTATCTAACCACATTATTTGTTGTGCGTGTGTGCAGATGTGAATGTGTGTGTGGGTATGTGTAAGTCCGTGACACTCGTATGGATATTGGAGAACAACTTTCACAGTCAGTTCTCCCCTTTCCACTGTGTGAATCCCTGAAGAGCAAACTCAGGCTGCCAGCTTGGCAGCAAGTGCCTCTACCCTATGTCCCATCTTACTGGCCCTTTAGTTTGACTTTCAGAGTTCTAAAATTTGGATCTAACTTTACCTTTCACTAACCACCCCCATCTAACCGCCTCTGTGCAATCTTTATTCCATCCACAATTCTACCCACTGTTTCTGATCCCAGTCTGCATTTACTATTTCTGTTCTATGCTCCATCTCTGCCAAAAAATACCCCTCCCCTCCAGCATGTCTGCCAGGCTCCCCTACCCAGTCTTTCAAAACCCAGCTGGGACCCCATTTTCTGCAGGAAGACTCACCTCTGCTTTTGCTGTACTTTCAAATGTTAACTTTATTTATGTCTCTTTTCCAGTCCTCGCCTTGTGGGCAGGGACCACAGGGTACATGCTGAGCAAAATACCTGGCATTGTGAAGCAAGCTGTTGAGGAATGGGGTGTAACTCATCTACTATGAGAGCTACTTCCAAACGTCTCATCATTCACTTCTGGTGTCATTAACTAAACATCCCAGAACTTCATGGTTTGTTCTGCTATGGCACACACTTCCACTGCAACACTAATGTGGAGGTTGCTGGTTTTTGTGCGACTTTCTTTTTCTTTCCCTAGGCAAAGCGGGTGGGAAAATGGAGTAGAATTCTGCAGGAAAAGTAAAGCAGCTTCAGGGGGCAGTTGTTTGGAGAAGGCTTTCACTTTATTTAAGGAAAATCTAAAGTGAGCATCCACACACAAGGCTAAGAGTATTTCTCGCCTCAAGCGAGTCTTTTTCCTGTTCTGGCCCCTTAGTAAGTGACCCTGCGGCTCAGGGCTGTGCTTCCAGGGCCCTCACTCACATTCTGCAAGTCAGCACATTCTCACACCGCTTGTCTGCATGTTCACTTCAGTACCCTCCTTAGCATTTGCACCCATGCTCTGCTGCATGTCTCAGTTGTCTGTACTATGTTGCTTGTTTTTGCAGGGGACAGGAGCACACTTGGACATGCATTCATGCTTGTACATGCTTCTATGGTTCAAGGTAGCGTACATTTTTTCATGTTTTATACTCAACCCTATTTTTCCTTTTTAGTGGACAGTTTCACAGGGTGTGTGTGTATGTGTGCTCGCGCGTGTGTAACACACGTATGATTAACACATTGTAGTAAAATGACCAATTAATACCCAGAGCCAAAAGTCCAGCCCTTGACTGTGTTAATAAAGTACATTACTGCATTCGGTTTCAGAAAAAAAAAAAAAAAAAAACCCTGAAATTACCCAGTAGTCTCAAGATCTTAAATCTAAAGTCAATATTCATGTACAAATCTGGGATTCCTGAAAAAAGCCAATTGAAAGGCAAGACAAGTAGAGACCTTTCTGAATCCACATTCACAGCTGCTTGGGCTACTGCCCCGCCCCCACAGCAATGGTCCTCTCCTGCTTTGTTGTCTTGAAACCTATAATGCGCAGAGCACATAGCATTCAACACTGCCTGTATTTCAGCACGCAGAATATTATACTGTCCCCATTTGCTCAGCATCTTGTCTTCCCTACTCCTGAGAAAGTCAAAAACCCATGGGAGCCAGAGCTCTGACTTCTACTTGAACCTGAATGATCTAGTTACTGCCAGCAAGATGAATAACCAGTCCGTGTACTGTTTTATCTGAAAGCCTCCACATTTATACCCTTAACTGAAGCCTCCATGTGGGGAGCTGGGTTTTCAGTTTAAAACTTGGGAGTCAGAATGCATTATGCTGTGTGTTCAGTTCAGCCTGGCCTCACAACACACACACACACACACACACACACACACACACACACACACACAAAACCACCTCTCTCAAGGTTTCTCAGTCCCAAACCCCAGACCTATACAAGAACAACCAAAGGGTCCAACTGCTACCTCACTTATAGAGAGAGCAGACGGACATCTACTCACAGCAAGGGAGCAGCTGGGCTAAGGTCACCAGGAGGACACAGTTCACTGACTCCTGAGCCCCTTCACATGGCTTCAGAAGTGTATCTCAATAGCATTGGAAGTGAACTCAAGTACCTCAGAAGGGACTTTCCCAGACTTCAGAAATCCCACATTCATTTACCGACTACACTCAGCAGACACTCAGTGTGAGCACAAGTGGGTGTCTGCCCATCCTTTCAGAACATTTAATAGACACTCGGGAAGAAGACGACTCTGAGAAAGCAGATTGATGGCAGTGTACCCTGTCTGTGTGCTGGGCTTGTGGCGCTCGCTGCTTGCCAGCTGGTCACAAAGACACAGTACCCAGAGCTCCTCAACCACCTTGCCACAGGGCTTCTGTAGACAGTAATTACATATTACAAGCGAAAGGAGATAAGGTTGTTTTGATTATTTGTTTACTTTTCTTTTTTTGTAGCTAGATGTTGGAAGACTAATAGATTCCCCCCACCCAAGACAGGGTTTCTCTGTGTAGCTCTGACAGTCCTAGAACTTACTCTGTAAACCAGGCTGCCTGCCTCTGCCTCTCATGTGATAGGATTAAAGGCCTGTGCCACCACGCCCGACTAATACATTACATTTTATGTAGTGTGGAAAGATAGAATTTTGAACCTCAAACTTCAGGTGTCATCCCTAAGTCCTTCACTATAAGCACGAAGAATTTTAATAAAGAGTTGAGTAGTTTTCCAGGGTCCTACTGCTGTTTGGTGGCAAAATCTACTTCCGGTGCAATGTTCTTTCCATATTCCACAGTTACTCCCTCCTACTAATAGATAAAAAGGACAATATGGTACTTAAAAATAGCAATGCTAGGTATCAGGTAAGGTGGTCTAAAGGAAAACCCATTTGGGGAAATTCTTTAAAAATGGAGACAGCATTCCACTATACAGCCCAGGCTCGCCTCCAACTTGGGATCCTCCAGTTTCTAACGAATGACACATCAAAGTACAACATGTGTGTGATTACATAATCCACAGTCAGGCAGAGGAGATTAAACTAGCTTAAAGAAAGCCAAAGGTTCCAGTCTTTCCAGCAGACTGGCCGGCCAACACCTGGCAGGCGGCTGCTCACACTGTCTGCTCACTCTGGCCCTGCGGCTGCTCACACAGGCTGTTCACACTGGCCCTGTGGCTGCTCACACTGGTCCTGCAGCTGCACTTGCAAGGGCTTTATCCTGAGTTATCGGTTTCTGGATTCAAGTGTTAAACAAAGCCCACAGCAGAAGCCCAGATCATTTCCTCCTCCCCTCCCTGTTTTAATGAAGCCACGAGTTCAGTGGAGTCTAGAGATTTAAATTCTAATCATTTTCCCTTTGCCCTTTAACACAGGTGCTCCCAAGGGAAACTTTACTTCTAAGCATTACCACTGCAGGCCCCTGAATCAATAACCCACAGCTCTAAAAGGCAAGAATGCCAAGTAAATGCTATTTTCTTCCTCCATCTCCATCCCAATTAAAGAAAATGAAATCTATAAGGCAGCAGAGGAGCTTCCAACAGATTCACTGTGATAATAAAAACCCCTCAGAATATCTCAAGCCAGACTGAGCAAAATGCTGCCCTACCCTCCCACACAGCAGTGCCAACCCAGTACAGCAGGAAAATGAGTTCTGAAAGGGGACCCTGACCCCGACTGGCTTTCTGCTGTTGCAGGTTCACCGGAAATAAAGCAGTGGCCTTTCCTTGCACACATGACGGCTGAATCGCTGAGACGGACTGTGTGGCTAATGGATTGACGATTAAGAAGCAACAGCGGCTTGAGATCCTGACCCAATGAGTCCTTATGGATCGTCTGTCTATTGCATTGAGACAGACACTGGACATCAGCATATACACATGCGCACGCGCACGCACACACACACACACACACACACACACACACACACACACACACACACACGCATGGGGGCACAGGAAAAAAAAATCCAACCCTGGTCTAGATCATCTCACTGTGTAGTTCGGGCAGAGGAAACAAGTGAAAGCCTAGCAGCCCTTGTACCTTTACACATCCTTCACAGCCCACTGCCCCTTGATAAGGTCCTGCATTGAGTGTCAGAGCTCAATGCCTAACAGACACAGGAGTGGACCCCAAGTTAAGAACTGCTCCGGGTGAGTTGCAAGAGGAGCAGCACCCAAAACCGGGGCTGAAATGAGAACCTGCATAACCCCCACATCCACCTGCATCGCCTTACACAGCCAGCATGCGTGTGGATGAACAGGCTGGAAGGTGGCCCAGAAAAGGGACAGGGCCAAGCATGTGTTCTGGGCACTGGGACATGGGACACTTGGTGAATACTGAATGGCTGCTCCTTTGTTACCACAATTATGATTCTTTTTTTCCCCTATCGGTTGTATCACAGAACTTTACACTACAAAACATGCCGCAAAACATGAGAAGCTAAGGACACAGATCCACCACGGAGTTACAGACTCAGGTATCTGGTCCCTCCTTCCTCACTCAGGGAAACTCTGACTATCACATGCATGTTCTCAGTGCGTACACAGGAAATCCACTCCCGTGTACTGCGAGCCTCACACTGACCTCATAATCCCACTCACCCTCGGTGTTTGCAGACTGGGCCTGGACATGTTAAAGGCATGCAGACAAGCCCCGGACCCTGACAGAACAGTACAGGTTCTGACTGCTTCAAGAAGACACAAGCTGCCCCAAGACTAAACACAAATCTGCTCGGGGTAGAATGCAGCCCTCCACTGCTGCCCAGCAGAGGGTGAGTTCCTACCACAGACATTGGCGGGAAATGCAGCCCTAGAATGAACTTTCCAGCCCAGCTGAACTCAGGAGAGATGGGTAAGAGGAAAGAACAGAGACAGTGAATCCAGAAGACATGGGAAAGAAGGCGTGGCAACAGAAACAGAGCCTGGGGCCAAGGAAAGGGAGGGAGGGTGAACTTCACTCAGTCGCTCCAGGCCTCTCACAAGGACAGGCAGCCTGCCTGGCTGAAAGCAGTTGAGGGGGCATTACTTACCCCCTCCCTGTGGCCCTAAACACAAGCCAAGCACACCTGGGACTCCTCCAATGGCTGGATTCACTGGCTCCAGAACATGGGGTTTCTAAAGGCAATTCTGACTACTCCCCTTTGCACTTGGGCTCTGACTTTGGAACCACCTCCCAAGTGAGGTCTGTACTTGAGGAAATTTTCCTGGGGTCATTTCCAGTCACCTAAGTACTGATAGTCTGTAGCCATTATTCTAGTACATCAATTCCACAGCCTCCTTCTTACTCCGACTTAGAAGTTTCGGGTTGTAGCAGCCTGTTCAGGTGTAAGGTGAGTGTTAAGACACAACCTGGTGACTCAAGGGAAAGTGGGTTGCTGGCTGGAGACACTTGGCAGTGAAGACCCACTGCTATCCCCGCCCCACAACCATCAGCCGTCTGCCTTTGTTTGAAATTTAAATCTCAGCCCGACTGCTCCAGCCTCCCAGCTCATTTCTGAGCTCTTTCCAGAACAATCTGTGTATAAGCCTAGAATAGAAGTGGGTTTCATCACCAGTGTTTTTATAACCACACAATTTATCTCAAGCACCGCTCAAAGATGGGCTTTTACTCTTTCTCCCTGTGGAGCACTGCACCATTTGCCTTGCCTGGACACACAGCAAGCTCAAGGGCTATCCTTGCCTGCCTGCCTGCCTGCCTGCCTGCCTGCCTGCCATCAAGAGTTTACCAGCTTCTGCTCTCTAGCTGCTGACTTGTAGGACAAAAGATTACCTCCAACACCTCACACTCTACCCCCTGGCACAGCGGGCAGCCCTGCCCTTTGTCCCACATCACAGACACCTTTCGATGTTAACACTACACCCTGCACACTTCTCCACAGCTCCACTTTGAAAGCCTGAACCCTTCACTTCTTCATTTCTGGAAGTCTCCATCTCATTTAACTCCTACAAATTCAAACATCACAGATGGGTCCCAGCTGTCTTCTCTAAATTAGCACCAGTCGGAGACCCTCCTCAGCCAAGCTTTACTTCACACTGTCCTCTGCATGCCAGGAATGACCTGCCTTCTTCGCTGCCCGTCTGCCAGCTCAGTCCTGTCACAGCCCCAAAGCTGCCTGGCCTAAACCCCTTTATACACACCACTATCAGCAACTGGGCAGTCTAAAAACAAAAAGCAATGGCAGCCACCTAGCGCCTGGGAAGATGGAAAGGCTCCGTTAGCCCACACATGCAAAGCTCAGTACAAAACAGAACCAAGCTGGCAAGTAATCCATTCTCAATCCAAAACACACACATGCACGCACGCAAACGCCCTTCAGTTTTGCAGCTATGCTAACCAGAATGATTGAGATGTAAGTGAACTTTATGATTTAATATGCAAATATTGGCTAAAATATTTAAGGTAGCCCATATGGTAAGGGATAATATGTGCCAACTCTCCACTTAGAAATGCTTTTCTTCTATTACTACTTCAGCCTTACAAATCCTAAACAACCATATTTGTGTGGGTGTGAGGGTGGGGATCCAACAAAAAGAAGTTAATTGAAAGTCTTCAATTCTTAGACTCAAACATTTTTTAAAAGATGTAAACACGGAGGCTGGAGAGATGGATTAATGACATGCTCCTTCCTACAGAGGACCTGGGTTCAATTATTCCCAGTACTACACAGCAGCCTGCAACCATTTGTAACTCCAGTTCCAGAGGCTCAACACCCTCTTCTGGACTCCAGGGCATCAGGCACATGTGTGGCACACAGATATACATACAGCCAAAGCACCTATACATGTAAAATAGAAATAAATCTTTAAAATATGTAAGTACATCTTCATAAAATACTGAAATGATACAACTTTCTTTTAAAACTATGTTTGACTTATTTAACTCTTGCTTACTTTGAGTTGAGAAAGGATGGGGTAGTATGAGCACAGAGTGAGACAAGGAAAAATATATGAAAAGAGAGATAACAAAACGTTACCAGGAAGCAGGCCAGTTGGTAAAGGGAAACGAAGAGGAGACCAAAGGCACCTGAGAGCCACCGCAGAAGGCGCCTGAGATGCACTTGAGGTGGTCCTGTACTCCATGCTCCTCATCCAACAGCAACAGCAGGGTTGATGCTTTTTAAGTAATCAATCGAATCGGATTAACAAAATACGGATAAAAGCCAAAGCTTTTAGACACACTTAAGAGACACTCAGTGAAGCCAAATGTATTTGTATCCCTTCGCTCAGTCACCAGGTGTCTGTTGAAAACCCCCTGCTGTGGAAAGCTCCAAGGCCAAGAAACATGCCCAAACCAAAACACCTATCAACAAAATGAATGCCATCTATCCAGGAAGAGAAGCCAGATGTGGTGGCACTCACTCTTAACCCCTGCACTTGGGAGGCACAGGCAGAGGCAGGTGGATCATTATGAATTTAAGGCCAACCTGGTTTACACAGTAAATCTTAGCCAACCTATTTCAGCAGTGTGTAAGAGACTACAATAAACTTATTCTATTACACCAGTCAAATAACGTTCTCCATAAATTCATTGAAACATATACCAGTATCTCCGTTAAGGTGACTATTGCTGTGATAAAACACCATGACCAAAAGCAACTTAGGAGAAGAAAGGGTTTATTTCACTCCCATTTCCATAGAGCAGTTCATCATTAAAAACAGTGAGGGCAGGAACTCAAGCTGGGCAGGAACCTGGAGGCAGGAGCTGATGCAGAGGCCATGGAGGGTGCTGCTCACTGGCTCGCTCCTCATGGCTTGCTCAGCCTGCTTTCTTATAGAATCCAGGACCACCAGCCAGGGATGGTACCACTCACAATGGGCTGGGCCTTCCCCATCAATCACTAATTAAGAAAATGCTCTCCAAGCTTGTCTACAACCTCATCTTTTGGAGGCATTTTCTGAATTGTGTTCACCCCTCTCACAGATGACTCTACCCTGTGTCAAGTTGACATTAAATAGGCCAGCATGGCCAGTAAGATGGTTCCACAGGTAAAGGTGCTTGACACCAGGGCTGATGATCTGAGTATGATCCCTAAGACTCACAAGGTAGAAGCAGAGAATCAATTCCTTCAAGTTGTCCCCTAAGCACAACACACGCACATACGCACGTACACACACACCCTCCACAAATACATGTAAAAGCAATTATTTTTAAATGTACCATTAGAATCCAGGCATGGTGAAGAAGACCTGTAAACCTAGCGCTTGGGATGTGAAGGCAGGTTAAGAGTTAAGGTCATCCTCAGTGAGTTTAAAGCTCCAGGTTATGTGAGACCCTATATCACAAGCAAAACAAAAGAAGAAAAAAACCCTAAGCCATTAGAACAGCAGAACACAGACCTAATCCGTGTTTGCAAAACTAAATATCAACCCACTGGGAAAGATCTGCATAATTAACTCACCTTTGCTACACTTTAGATATAGGGCATGTTTATCCTTTCTCAGAAAAAACAAAAGAATAAGAAAAGGCAAGATCTCCTACTATCAGCTTTTTTCTGGTTGACCTACCCTTAGTCCAAATTTCAAGTCTGACTCCAACATCAATTACCTTTCAATGTGGCTCCCACAGAGTGCACCCATCCAGCTGCTGCCGTGGGAACGGCACACCCAGTCCCACCATCACACAACCAGAGGAAGCCTGAGATTGGCAGGTTCAGCAGAATTCCAGTTTGCACAAGTGGTGACAGACAGATGAAAGAGAAAACAACTTCTTGCTGTCCGCTCTCAATGATGTCTGATGCAGTGACATGAGATGCAGGAGCATCGCCACATACAAAGCCTCGAAACCCAGCTTGTTAAAAACCTCATGGTGGCATGTGCAAACAAAGTAAGACCTATTAATACTCTAGTAATCTACCTAATTATCTTGCAGTTTCAGTTCAGTGACTGGCTTCTAAATGCAACCCAGATATCACATGCTTTTAGTCGATGAACTTTGATGATGTGTTGGAGCTTCTGTTTTCTGTGATTTTTTAGAAAGATTTCATTTTTATTATCTTAACTATGTGGAGGTGTGCATGACTACATACAGCTATGTTCATGTGAGTACAATGCCTGGGGAGCTGGAATTAGAGTGTGAAACGTCTCGTGTGGCTGTTGGAAACTGAATTCAAGTCCTCTGGAGGAACCCAGAGTGTGTTCTAACCCCGAGTCACCTCCCCGGGCATGGGCTTCTGGGGTTTCGTGCCATGCGAACTTCCCTTTAGACCCCAATCCTGAGTTTGTCCTCATTTTGAAGCTCAAACACATAGAACTGTGTAGTGCATCTGATTCAAAGAGATTCAGAAGTTCAAATCCCAGATCGCTATGTACCGACACTAACCAATCCTTAGACTCAGTTTCCTCACTTGCAAAGCAGCCATTCTGAACCTCTCAGTGTTGTCATACTGTTAGGTGGCATGACTCCAGGACAGTGCACGGCACTGGGGAGTCCCTGGATGAACAGTAGTTCAGTTTACCCATGCTTCTGTTGGGAACGTCCATGACAATGAATAAGAATTAGAGAAGTTTTACTTCCAATTTTTCTCTGACACACAAGGCTCAATATACCACAAGAGTAAGCAATTAATATTAACCCAGCAATTAAATAAGACATTTAAGTGGCTTCTATACAACCTTGTGGTCCCAAGGAGGAAACTTAACCTAAGGGGCAGCCATGCTCAAGCTGCAGATGGCATGCTCAGCACCTCTTGACTGAATATCGGTCTGTCCTTAAGCAAACAAGGCACACAAACCCCGGCTGAATCTCACCAAGTTCATCAGCCAGGCCAGAACACTACCCCATACTGTGCTTTTACAACTGGTGCTGGAACCAGAGACCACATACAAGGACCACACTTAGCTTTAGTCACACACAAGGTACTATGAATAAAGCTGTCACAACCCCCCCCCCCAAATACTGGTGATGCCAATGCCCATGAGGGGACACAGTTTTAGAATAGGCAGGTGGACTCCACTGTGACAATTCAACTTATTTGGCGTCAGCTGTTCCCGGTTCTAAATTCAAAGTTCTTCTGAAGTTACTACTGTTTTAGACGCTAAAACAGGGACTGGAGAGATGGCTCAGTGGCTAAGAGTGCTAATGTTATCACTAAGGACCTGAGTTCAGTTCCCAGCACTCACGAGGCAGTCCACAACTGCCTGTTACTCTAGATCCAGAAGATCCAAACTCTCATTCATGTCTTCAGGCTCATGCATGCACAGAGTACACACACACACACACACATTAGTATTAGTGATAATAACCAGATGCCACCTGAGCCAGAGATGCCCACAAAGAGAATGCAGTAGGCGGCTTTAGTGGGGCTCTTGTCACCAAAGGTTAACGGCTTTGTGTGGTCCACTTTCCACCTAAACACGAGCTCTAAAGCCATTTGCTGCCTGGGTCAGAGGAGGAAAGGCAACAGGAACCGTGAGTTGAGAATTTTTCTGTTGAGAAACATATGTCCCAGATGCTTAGGTAATGAGCTCCTGTTTTCACATGACTGCAGCTTGTAGCCTGGTTTTTGTGGTACCTTTGCTTGTCAAATGACAAGCGCCAGGAGCACAAAAACAGTCAATTACAAATAAGAAGTTTCCTTAGCTATTAAGAAGTTAGAGAATTACATAGGTTATTTCTTTTTCATGATGCAGCATACAAAAAGGAAACAGGTACGTTGGCAAATGTGGATTCAGCACTACTGCACACACATCAACTTCCCAGGCACCTTCTCCCCTCCCTCCAGCTTCTCCCCTCCCCCAGCTTCTCCCCTCCCTCCAGCTCCTCCCCTTTCTCCAGCTTCTCCCCTCCCACCAGCTCCTCCCCTCCCCCAGCTTCTCCCCTCCCACCAGCTCCTCCCCTCCCTCCAGCTCCTCCCCTCCCCCAGCTTCTCCCCTCCCACCAGCTCCTCCCCTCCCACCAGCTCCTCCCCTCCCACCAGCTCCTCCCCTCCCTCCAGCTTCTCCCCTCCCACCAGCTCCTTCCCCTCCCCACAGCCATCCTTATATCATTTCTCTCCCCCTCTTCTTTGTTCTCTCCCTATCCATGTGACATCTTATCCAAAACATTAACTCTGTCGTTGCCTACATGGGATGAAGGAAGGGGAGAGTTATATCCTTAAGGGACATGAACTCTGGGGAAATGGAGATGATTACTAACCAAGAATGATATAGAAGATGAACAATAGCAGTAGCAGGAAACTGATTTGGTCCCACAGGGCTGGGAGTGACCAAGGACTGATGGAAGTGGAACTTGATGAAGATTTTGTTTCCCTGTGTCTCTTTCTGTTTGTGTGGTTGGTCGTTTAGCATTTAACAGTGTGTGTTCTTGTGACCGCTTTAGTAAACAGCTCTCAGCTCTGAACAGCTAATAACGAATTCTGTTTTTGTTTAGAGTTCCCTGAAGAAGGCTTGATTTTCTTGGCTTTCATGCAGCGTGAGGGATTTTTCAAAGTGATTGTGACTCCATGTTCTTCAGAGTTCAGAACAAGCGTCCCCACGCTGCTAAAAGCAGGTTCTGGGTCCCAGCTTTCGGGAGGCACTTCTGTCCTTCCAGCAACGGTTTCATGGATGGACCTCACGTTATCAGGCTTGGTGGCAAGCACCGTTAGCTGCTGACCCATCTCTCTGGCCCCCTCAAGTCCTTTCTCCAGACTCTCAAGTGAGTATATGCACATGGGACTATGTCATTCTGTCCCTTTCGCCCTTCATGAAACAACAGCGATGCTGGAGCCCGTGCACGCGGGAAACACGGGACCACAGGGACACGGACAATGCACTCTGGGCTTATGGAAAAGACAGAGGCAGTGTGGGTCAGAGGCTAGCAATCCACTGCACACCGTGTTTCATCTCTGTGACTGCTGTGAGAGCTCAGTCTCCTGAGGTTCAGAGGTGCTGTGACTGCTGTTAACACTGCTGTGCATGCCATCTTCCCATCCCCCACTGCTGTTCACTAAATGAAAAGGTAAGGGGAATGGGGGATTTAACTCTTTAAATCATAGTGAAGTTAATAAAGGGACTGAAATATAAGCTTCATTTGCTCAGCTAAGGCTCAAATCCTTTGTATCAGATAGTGATAATCCCATGGCAACTAGAAAACACACTTATCTTATTAACGAGACTGGAATTATTTTAATTAGGTATCTCCACATGCACCAACTGTTAGAAATCAGACTGTTTTGAAACAGTTGTTAATGACTTAACACGGCACACGTTCTTCTCAATTTCAGGCTGAAATCTATGTTTGAGACAGATGGGGAAGAGCCTGGCCCTGCTGTGTATCAGAGAAGCAGCCTTGTGGGCTTGGAGATGCATTTCCCACTGGGATCTAGGAAAACAATCTTAAAGACACCCAGAAAGACAATCATAAACTTTCATAGCATCTGGTACATTGGAAGTCTGAAGCCTGGTCCTAGTAACACCTAATTATGAGAAGAGATACTTTATCTCAGACACAAGTCTCTGAATTTCAATATCTCACAACACCTAAAGACAATATCAGACAAGTTTGGTGAGTTCACACTGCCCAAATAAACCCGCTCCTAACACAAGAGCCAAGACTGGATGAAGCTCCATTTCTATGTATCTCTGCCTGTTTAAATATGAGCTTGTTTCCAGCTTATTATTAATTCATAAAACTGCCTGAACATTTGAAAGGGCTATTAACAAACGCCCAGGAGGTTGTTGTGTTTTGGACCTCAGTGGGGGCCCAAAGAAACAGCAACCCATGACAGAGAACAAGATGGTGATGCACTTGACTCCTAGCAACTAGATGGACACTGCCCTTGCTTGCATTTCTTAGAAGTGATTTTTCACCTGCCTATGAAGAAGGAGAAACAGATTTATTCTTGTTTTCTGACCTAATTAGGAAGCAAGGAAGCAGAATTTACTCCACGTCTGCCCAACACTTTCCTACACCTGAGACAAAGGCAGTTCTAAAGAAAGCAAGAGGGAGGAAAGCCCACATAAGCAGCGATATTAATTTCCAAATCTTTCTTATCTGGCATTTCTCTAATAGCAGTCTATAAACAAGTATTTTCCCAGCATGCCAAACTCCTTAGGCTCCCTATTAGGGAGTATGATATACACAGACAGACACAACAGTAGTGCTCTGTACAAGGTTTGGGTGTTTGGATGTGATAGCCTTTCGATTCAGTGTAAGACTGAGATAGGCATAGCTTAATAACCCATTTAACTGCTTTGCTGTCTGATTAAATTTTTTAGAGCTGTAGTCATTTTTACAGCAAATAAAAATTATGGTTGTAACACGGCACAGACAGCAGTGTCTTTAGGCATTTCACAGGGTGGCATGCACTGTAGCTCAGGAATATAATGCACGTAGGACTGGAGCACCCTCATGACAAATTCCTTGCTAGTTTTCTCATTCTCACATGGACAAACCTTTTTTGTTTGTTTGTTTTGGGTTTTTGTTTTGTTTTGGGGGAGGGCATTGGATGAACAGAAGACAACCCTGCAGGTGATGATGCCATGTCTTATACTAAGAAGCTAAACTAATCACCACACAGGCAGCATCCTCTACCACACACAAGCTTTGTGGAGAACTCAGGGTCACACCGTATCATTTAGTTGTTACAATGACCAGCAGAGATCTGGCTCATTCTGTTAATTACAGAAAATATCTTTGTGACTTCTCAACAACTTGAGAAGTCTTAGTACTCTGTCACTTTAGTCACATTGTGGGGAGGATTATTAGAAATCCCTTCATCCTTATTTTTCCATTTTGTGTGCAGTTTCGTAGAATAAACTTAACTGAGGAGATGCTGGAAAACTCTCTAAAACATCACCATGTAGAAAACACAACTTTTCAGTCCACTTCTCAAGGAGTTGTTCTAGTTTCTCAGGGAGACTGGGTGCATTATCTGTTAGCTGAGGGGTGGCTGTGGGTCAGACTCAGGGCTTTGCCCATGCCAAATGGATACTGACAAAGTTTGTTCTGCCTAGAATATTCCACACTTCTCATAATGCACAAAGCCTGCAGACTCTGAGGGCAAAGTCCCCAGTTTTTATTTTAGGGAGCTGATGTTAAGCCAAGGATTGTCCACATTTGCCCTGTGATGTCCACAGCCTGTAGGCACTCTGGAGCATAACCTGCAGGTTCACTGAGCTGAATGAACACGTCAGCATCATTTCAAACTTCAAAAGATAAGGTGAACAAAGAGAGCCATTCCTGCCCAGAGCCAGTCATGCACTTACAAGAAGTCACTAAGGATTCAGGGACAAGGGATTCTTCAGCTCAGAGACCACTGTGCATTAAAATCCTAGCTGAATCCTTTGAGCTACTGTAGCATAAAGGCATCAATTTTAAGCTTCCAGCTGCAATTTATAGATCTTATCCTTGCTTCTTGCCTGCCTTGCAATGTAATATAGTATCTGTCTTCAGAGTGCGGGATTTTACTCTACACATTTGTCTACTATGAAAAACTGTTAATCAGAGGAAGAAAAATAACAATTGTTAAATTACACAGTTACAAACTGAAGACAAGGTCATGCTCAAAATCAAGGTTTACTAGCCTTGGATCCCTGAAGAGCTGGGAGAAATAACATCTTTCAGAATCCAGGAAACTCAAGAAGAGGTTCCTAAGATGTTTCCCCCCTGAAAGACTGCATTAGAAACCAATGCCCCTACAACAAACACATGAGAACCACAGGCTTTCCAAAAAGGAAATTAAATTGAGATTAAATGATACCTGGAAGAAAGTTCTGGATAACAGTACAGCTATAACATGAGTCTACACTATTAGTGATTGTCATGATGGCAAAGGCATGGAAATAGCAGGGTTAAAAATAAACCACCACTTCTGCAGGCATGTGGCACATGCATGTAATGCTGACTGGAGAAGCAGGAGGTGTCACAAGGTTAAGATCAATTTGTGCTATATAGCAAGACCCTGCCTCAGAAAAATACTACAACACACGCCACCACCACCACCATCACCACCATCACCACTACAACAACAAGAAGTCACAATCTCACATCACTACACACCTTAATAGTATGCAAGCTACCCAAATGTACTACCTGAATCATTAAATAAATAAATAAGCAAACCAATAATTTCTGCTACCAGTCTGAAAACAAGCTAACAGCATCATATCAGGCAGAATTCAGGCCCTGACCTCCCAAAGTTCTGGGCTAAAGCTCCCTACGATAAAGACCTTGTAGAAGTATTATTTCAAAATAATCCAGTATTTACAGCATTGTCATTCAAAGCCAAAGTAACCCAACAGTGTCATGGAAACTTGAAGCAGAGAGTAATCAGGAATATTCTCAGGCTGGATGGCAAGTCACCAACCCACACCCATTCTATTTTGAGAGGGGAGCAGGGAATTAGTAAATTCTCCACATAAAATCACAAAAAAAGACCTTCAGATATCTCAAGACTTTCTCGATGAAGACAAACGGAAGCTTTGTAAACTGGAACCAGAGCCTTAGTGTAGCCATGGCTAACACTTTTCAAACACAGTGTCTGGTCACTAAGGAGGCCTTCTGCTTTCCCGGGCTGCCCTTCCCCAGACCATCCTCTACCACTGGGGGTGGGGGGAAGGAATCGTTCTTTCTACAAGTTTGGAAAGTGTGGGGTGTTTTCTGGCTCTTCCAGTACAGAACTCCTTGGCTTGACACTCAGCTCTTCACAGCAGGGCTGGGTCTAGCTTCCCAGCCCTGACTCCTTATGACTTCCAAGGAGACACACTGGTGCTCACTCCCAATCACAGGTATACCAGATGGTTGCCAGCTAGCTCTGTGCTACATAGGCTCTACTCTCCCTTTCCTTCTTCCAAGTTCACCCCTCCTGTGCAGCCAGCTCTGTTTCCAAAGTCTGTTCTTCCACTATTGTTCTGTTCATTTCACAGTTTTCGCATGCACTGTATTTTTCTATAATTTTTCTTTCTGCATCCGGGGCTAGCGATGCAAGTGAGCTACAAACTGACATGGCTGTAAAACAGCAGTGAGCAGGCTTTCCCCACATAGAACATAGGAGCTTTTTAGCAAGTGATGACACATGCTGCAAGACTTGGCTCTGTAAAGCCAAACAACGGTGGGGCTCAGGAATGACCTGACCCATATGCTCCCACCTTAAAACCAGATTGTTCCTGGTCACCTGAGGGGTGTGGGAGAACAATATGAGTGGGGCTTTATCTTCGTGAAGCCGAAATGCTTCAATGAACCTACTAAATTGATACCACAAGCAGCCTGGAGGGTGGCAGTCACAGGGGTTAAAAAAAAAGGAGAATCAATTTTATTACATGAAAACTTACTTTAAAATTATGATGCAGGAAGAATATATTTCATTTCAAATAACTGACCTCAAGATTACTTAAAATGATAAAAATAGCACATCTGTATTTTTCAAAAGATTTAAATACAGAATTCAGAGAAAAAGCGAGAAGCTAGCAGTCCCCCACAGCTGCTGTGAGCTGTGGTCCGTGTCATTAAACAAGGACAGAATAAAGAAGATTCCTTGCTTTGGGCTGTTCAGAAGCAGTTATACTGACAGGAAAATGAGATTCAGCTAAGAGATGTGGGGACTTGGGTTATCTTCATACTCTTGGCGGTTGTTATAAACAATGGGGAGCAGAAGGAACTACTGACTAATTCAAACTCAGAAACATTTCCCTCTTTAATTCACTTAAACCTAGACACATGTCAAAACTCCTCGTATTGTCACCTGCTTCCGTCAATCATCAATATGTCACACCATCATCTGATGGCATGTGCTTTCAGCATATCTAAAAGGAGCCTAATTTCCCTCCCAAGTAAAATGAGGACGCAGGAGAGCAAGGTCGTCTTCTGGCTTGCTCGGCTTGCCCATGTTGGTTGGAATTCACAGCAGGAAATGACCTTTTGGAAACATACACCCTGACAGATGCAGCTCTGCTCTCTCGAGAGCAGCAGTAAATCCACAGCTGTCAGACTGTAACCGGGGAATGGCCACAGGAAGGAATATTGGAAACATCTGGGAACTAACTCCACCCCTCGAAGACAATAATGCAAGGTGGAGAGTGTGGGAAGATGAATGGGCTATTCTGTTGGAGTTCAGGACAGAGAATCACAACAGAGTGGCCTGCAATAGGAAAACTATTCTACGTGGAGACAGGCAACTCCTGCAGAGGAGCTCGCCTCAGCAATGGAGAGCAACAGAGACCATTGGGAAGGAGCACAGGAAGCATGCACATCAAGGAACGATGCTGGTCACCCAAACATTGGAACTAGTGGGTGAGGACAGAGAGGAAGTGTAAACCAGTCCCAGGGGAAGAAAACTGAATATATGGTCCCCTAAATACCAAAATGGTACAAAATTCTGCTAATTGTTCATTAAATTTGGTCTAAGTAGCTCACTTTCCAATTGTGAATAGAAACATCAGAAAAATATCTTCCTTGCTCCTATAGTACTCCAGTTTAGACACCTATGTCAAAACTTTAAAAAAAAAAAAAAAAAAACAGCCTCCACATAAGAATAGTAAGAGGCCGGGGGGGGGGGGGGGGGATGGGATGTAAGTGGCATATGACATAACAGGGAAATGGAAAATAATGGGGTAAGGAGGGGTCGTGGGTGGGGCGGGGTAAAGGAGGGAGTATGGAGAGCAATGACTAACACTAAAGACCTTTTTAAAAGACCTGGTGGTAAGTGCTTACCATTATTTTAATCCCAGCACTTGGGAGGCAGAGGCAGGTGCATCTCTGTGAGTTCGAGGCCAGCCTGGCCTACAGAGCAATTTCCAGAACAGCCAGAGCTACATAGAGAAATCCTGTCTTGAAAACCTAAACAAAACAAAAATCATGAAACCTATTACTATAGAAGCTACCTAAAATATATACATATGCATATAAAAAGATTACGTGGAATTACCCCATAGCAGGAAGCAGTGGCCCTCCTAGAACCCATAGACTATTAAAGGAAAAGCCTGGTATCAGGAATGATTTACCTCTTTTGGCGTTGTTAGCCAGTGGGGTCCCCTAGACCTCCTGACATTACAGGAAGCTGCCATTGCTCTTGGCTATCTTGGCTATCCTTTACTTTATGATAAACCTTACTGCCAAAGACATCACAATACTGAGTCACAAAACATGGAGAACTCAAGCTGGTACCAACCATGGAAACTTCGTTTAGTTTTTATACTGCTGGCAGGTTCTGTGCACACTACCAGAGGAGAAAGGGAGTCATCAGCTAGGAATACTGTCAGGTTCAACAGCAACTAGCCCGGCAAGACGTGCTTACTGGTACAAGGGTGACACAAATGTTACGGAGCAACCAACCACTTCCTGGCTGGATGTAAGGCCCTTTCCACAAGACAGAACCCATGTCTGACACTGTTATTGGTGTCGAGAACCCTTGGCTAGAGAGATCACAGGCCCTCAGAAAGACTCTACAACTACTATTCTGCTAAATGGGCATAGTGTTAAAGGGACTCTTAATCATTTAAGACTACACCTGTGGAACAGGGCATCCAGCTCTCAGCCCTCATTAGAGAAGCCTCTTGGTGCAGTTGAGGCGATTACTACCAAGTCCCACAATTGCTCAACATACAGAGAGCACAAAACTGCAGAGCGATGAGCTTACAACTGGACGTCAACATCACAGCCCCTCCTCCCAAGCAGCAGGGATGATCAAAGAAGGCAGAAAGATTGAAAAAGCCAGATGCAATGGGTGACTACAACGAAACATTGCTTTCCAGATTCTCACTACACGGCAGTTACACATATGAACTCACAACACAGTAACTACACATATGAACCCACAACACAGTAACTACACATATGAGCTCACAGTGGTTGTGAAAGACCCGTGCATGATTAAACCAGACAAAATGTCAGAATGGGAGGAGGAAGTGGGATCAAGAAGTGCAATCCTTCCTTGAGGGTCGACTGGAAAAGCATGATGGCTGGGATGTGCGGGAGTGGCCAGCTACCCATGCTCTAGGAGATGCTCTGTGACATCATGTGCTTAGTGGGTTTGAAAGGCAGACCAAAGTGTGTTGGGAAGAAAAAACAGTGAGGAGGATAGGGGAGGGAATGACAGGCTAATCAAAATATGTTATAAGTGTATATATGAAGTTTTCAAACAATAAAAAGGAGAGGGGATTAAAAAACAAATGCCTTCCTTTCAAAAAAAAATGGAAAAGCCAAATGTGGTGAATGGTACATGCCTTTAAATCAAACAATCGGGAGACTAAGGCAGAGAAATCTCTGTGAGTTAGAGGCCAGTCTGATCTACATGTCAAGTTTCACGCCAACCAGAGCTACTAATGAAACCCGTCTTGATAATATAAAAATAAATGGAATAGTAAGTAATAATTAATATGGTATTTGTAACCTTAGAAAACAGGTGATCAGTTTGGACAAAAATGATCAACTTACTCTTAATACTTTAATTGCATAATTTGTTTTATTAAGATATAACTAACGACTTAAAACTATATCCTAGTAAAATATGCAAGGGCACAGAATGGAATCTTCTTTCACAAGCTTCATTACAGTTGGCCATCTTCATATGAACACTGTCGGGTGGGCCTGGGGCACAGGAAAACATGGGGGTGCGTCTAAGGCAAAGGTCTTGGGCCACATGCCATGGTTAGTGATGGTCTTAGTGTGATTCTCATACTCCTTAGATAGCAGAAAAACAACAGGGAGATACTACCAGATGGACAAGTCCTGAGGTGAGTGAAGAAAACGTTAGGGGGACGCAGAGGGACTAGAGAGAGAGGCGCTCTCTCATCAGGGAAAGGCACTTGCCGCCAAGCCGTGAAACCTGAGTTCAACCCCTGGGGCCCACTTGGTTGATGGAGGCTGCTGCCTATGACTGCAACATGTGTGAGATGGCAAGCCTGGGCACTCACACAACAACCCAATGTAACAGAAAAATTTAAATAAAAGCCACAAAGATCCGCCCCTCCCACACCCCACCTCACCCCGCCCCCGCCCCCGGAAGGCACATGGGTAAGCAACTGTAATTTTTATTAAAACAATTGATGACACAGATTTAAGGGGAAATATTTATCATGTTATTAAATAAAAACCAAAGATATTTTCAACATAACTCTGTCCTCAAGTAATATTTGGTAATTAAAAAAATAATACAAATATATTTATAATACACCTTTGATGGGGAATGTTCTTCTGTGTATATGTCTCTCTTATCAGTTAATGGAAAAAAAAACACTGATTGGCTGATTGGCCAGACAGGAAGTGACATCGCTGGGCAGAATCAGGATATAAGCAGGGACAAACAGAAATCACTCTCTTTCTGCAGAGACGCTGAGCAGTCGAGATGCAGGACCCCAGAGGAGTAAGAGGTCCTTGGACCTTTCTCTGATAAATCAAGGCCATGTGGAAATACTTAAATTAATGGAAATTGTTAATAATTAAGACAGAGCTAGCCAATAAGAAACCACAGTCACAGGCCAACAGCTTTACAACTAATATAGCATCTGCATGTTTCTCTGGGGCAGAGAAGGGGCAGTGAGACCTGCCGGGCCAGAAAGTTCAGGTACCACACCATAGCCACCAAAAGTTAAGTATGATTTGAAACTGTTTTCTATAAGGAATAGATTGCTTTACAGTTTCTTGAACGCATGTTGCCCCTTGAGGTCCTTACAATACACCACTGGGGCAGGTAGTGATCCCTCTGTGATCTCACGGATGAGATGAGGAGGCAGCAACATCAACTGAGAAAAATCCATACAACGATGCAACTTAATAAAAGGGCAAGATTTAAAAATAGTAAATGTCATGCCACATTTTACAACCCTCATTTAACAAAAAGAAAACATGAGGCTGTGTGTGTGTGTGTGTGTGTGTGTGTGTGTGTGTGTGTGTACAAAAGGCACAGAGTTCCTGGAGGAGTCAGTAAAGGAGAACTTACAAACTACCTTCCAAACAGACAACAATAAAATGAACCTCCTCAATATCTCCCTGTCGAGGAAAGAACACTGTATTAACAACTACTTGGAGCTGGGCAGTGGTGGCACACGCCTTTAATCCCAGCACGCAGGAGGCAGACGCAAGAGAATCTGTGAGTTCGAGGCCAGCCTGGTTTACAGAGAGAGCTCCAGGACAGCCAGGAAAACAGAGAAGCCCTGTCTCAAACAAAGCAACTATTTTGTTTTTCTCTTCATGAATGTACACTGAAAACAATAAAACACATACACACACCAAAATGAGAAGTCTGACAGCTATATGTCCCCACCTCTGTTCACAGCTTCTGTGTACAGGGGATCAGCAGCAGGCTCATACGTGGAAAATGATATCCTGTGAGCTGACTTCTTCCTTTGCCCAGGAAAAAGCCCACAGAGCCACAGTTTCCAGATGAAGATGAACTCTGGCAGTCGGAAGGAGGGGGAGGGGCTTCTGTGTCAGTGTGGAACTATGAATATCATGTGGTCACTCTGGGTAGCCTCTGCTAAACTTCTGGGGCTTTACATAGCCTCTGCTACCTTTCACAGGGACCTTAGGAAAGCGTGGCGCAGATGCTGAAGCGAATGGGTTGATGACACTGATGGGCTCTGTGGAGGGAGCTGGGACATCTGAACCAAACAGGAAGACAGAAGCGAAAGGAAAGATTCAAACTGCAATGATAAAAACTTTCATTACCTCAAAACCATCAGCCGGCAAACCCCCCTGAGGCCTCTATGTGTAAAGAATCCACTCAGAAGTGGCCGTCTGTAGCAGTCATGCTAACTCCACAAGGAAGCTTTTCAAAGGGATTTCTTTCACACACAGTCATTTTTTCCCAGCTGCTTGCCCAGCTCCAGCGAGAAGCACCTAATTCCGACATGGACCTTCGGAAGAAGAATGAAATCACTGTGCTGTTCGCTGTTGGACAGACTTTCCAAAGAGGCAGACAACATATGGCCTAGTTAGATGACTCAGAAATTTACAAGGTTTAGAGATTCTCTCTACCTATCAAACACTGTGGTGAGCATGCTCACATAGTTTTATTACCAAGACATATGCACATGCATTTTCATGACATTGGTAAGCTACAATACCCCAAGTCAAGATTCCTGACAGAAAAATGGCACATCTGATTACTAATCTACATACTAATGTCATACAAAGCCATGGATGCTCTAGCAGCTCTGAGACGAAAACCTCAAGCCTTCTCAGTACACAGATAGGTCAGCTGGTATGAGTCTTATCCCAGGAACCAAAAGCCAGGCATAGCTGTGGCCTGTAAAATACCAGACACCACTTCTTTGAGGGCCGCTTGCTCTGGGGCCTGTCAGAGGCCTCACAGCAGCCTCTCCTCACAGGGTTCTCCTCACATGCTAAATATAGGTCTTCTACCTTTTGTCTGACTGAACTGAGAAAACCCAGTTTTAACTAGCACACAGACATAACCTACGATGATGGCAATCTCTCAAGATTTGTGCAAAGAAGAATTAAGAGGAAAACCTCGAGAAGACAGTAATTGGGCCATTGGAGTTTCTTCTCACTAATTATCCCTGAGTGGCCATTAGCTGTGTAACCAAGGAGGAAAGTGTGTCAGCCTTCGGCAAAGCTGTCTTCAGCGTCTCATGGAATGTACCCGAAGCCACTGTGTAATTAACTGCCAGGGAAATGCTGAGTGAGGAGAATAAGGAAACTATAACAAATCAAACAGACTCAGTTCAACCCTCAGTGACATCACTGCAACTGCTTAGAACTTCAAAATACTCATGACATGTATTCACTTCCCAGAACCCCCAGGAAACAGATTTTTGGAATAGTGAAGAAACAGAACATCAGGCCACAATAGACACTTACAATTACAGACATTCAGCCAGGCATGATGGTTCCTGCTGTAATCTTGGCTGGGGCAAGAGGGTTGTCACAAGTTCAAGGCCAGCCTTGGTTACATATTAAGTTCCAGAATAGCCTGAACTATAGAGTGAGACACTATCTCAAAGCAGGGGGGAAAAAATCACAAACAAAAAATAACCACTACCAACGTGGCTGTGAATTACAGAACTTTCAGCAACATGAGTATTCTCATCTCAACGCACACTGGAGAGTTATAGGGACCTGGGTGTCTGGGATGTCCTGTGTGAGGCCACAGGGTACTTCAGGGCTTCCCAAAATATCTAAGGGCATCATATTCTGGAATCAAACACAGGAGGAAAAGGGAGGAAGAGAAGTAAGGGAGAAGAAAAATGAGCATATTTTTATCTACTAGCAATTACTATTATTGAACACCTGTGTGTGTCTTTAGATAAGAATAAATTCCAACCCCACCTGGACTCATAATTAAACATGGTCCAGCATGTCCCCCACCTTGTTTGGAGGAGCCAAGGCCGCTTCTACATAGGCAGGGAGGCCTCTGGAGAAAAGTTGCCTTCAAAACTGACTGGCACCAGGTGTGGGGACCACACCTTTAATCCCAGAATTTGGAAAGCAGAGGCAGGCATATCTCTGTGAGTTCCAGCCCAGCAAGGGCTACACTGTGTGGCCTTATCTCAAATTAACAAACAAACAAAAATAAAAATAAAAAGACTGGGCAGTCACAGAGATTTAAAAAATAAAAGGAAGTGTAACCCTACACAGAATTACTGGGATCGACTCTGGTAGAAGGGTCCACACAGAAGTATTTTTTAAGATAATTAAATGACCATCAAGGTTAGGGGTTACCTTCCATTGCGTTGTTGCTCTTAGGATGCTAAAGAGTCGTGACTATGAATCCTGCACAACTACCTGAAACCACAATGCTCCTGAATTCCACTTCCTCTTGCAAAGCCATTATTTGATGGGCAACTGGGGCTGGGGGGGGGGGGGCGGGGTTGCTGAGTGGTTAGGAGACCTTGCTGCTGTGACAGAGGGCCAGAATTCAGTTCCCAGCACCCACACTGAGCAGCTCGTAGCTGCTGCAGCTCTAGATCCAGGGAATCCACTGCCCCTCTCTGGCATCCATGCATTCACATAAATAAAAATAAAAAAAACAGAACAAAGTCATTTCCATTCTAGTTTATTTCTCTGATGCCGTGATAAAACACCCTGACCAAAAGCAACTTGGAGAGAACGGGGTTTATTTCAGCACAAGTTACCGTCCACCACTGAGTGACACCAAGGCAGTAACTCAAGGCAAGAGTCTGGTGACAGAAAAGAAGTTAGAGACCATGAGGGAATGTCGCCTGCTCTGGCCGTTTTCCAAAGCCTGCATGGCCACCTTCCTGGTGTACCCCAGCCCACCTGAATAGGGGTGGCACCATCCACAATGGGCTAGGCCCTCCCACATCAATCATTATCCAAGAAAATGCCCCAAAGACGTGGCCACAGGCCACGTGTCTTATGGACACTGATGCTTAACTGAGGTCCCCTCTTCCCAGGTGAAACTAGTTTGTGTGAAGTTTGCAAAAATGAACCAGCACAGTTGAAAGAAATAATAGTTGTGTACAGTGTGCAAGCCTATAATCCTAGCACTAGGAAGGCTGAGGCAGGAGAATTGCCGGAAGTTCAAGACAGCCTGGGCTATATAGTGAATTTGAGGCCTATCTGGGCTACATAGCAGAACACATATTTTCAAAAATACTTTACCCCATGTCCACTTGTGGATGATCTACTCATTTTTCAGGAGAAATTAAAATACTACTGTTTTCAAAGAAGCGTCTCCGAGCTGTTGAGCAGGACCCATTCGCACCCCTGTGTTCTGCTGTGCTAATCATCCTTCTGCTATCCCAGCCTCCCACTGCAGTGGGCTGTTGCACTTGGTAAGTGACTAACCTCTTCAGCACATCAGGCCTCATCTACGTACTCTCTACCATTTCGGCACCTAATTACTCACTCAAAGGAGATGCTCCACACAAATCTGTTCAATTGAACTTTGGTTTTCTTCTTCTTGCTGTCTGAGGATAGTAGGAATCGATACTGATTTAGAACTCTTGCTGAAAACACGTGATGCTCATCACCAAACCAAGTGTTTAAGTTAAATTCAGAACAAAACAATGAGTCGACAGGCATAGCATGCCAGCATTCTGTTTGAATGAGAGCAGGATGAATGAACTGACTACGAAAGGAGCCATTTTTCTCATTTTCAGAAACGTCTGAGGCTCAAGACCATTCAGTGTATGCCTCGTCTCCTGAGCCGAACAGCAACGGTGACCCAGTTTTGTTTTCCCAACAGCAACTGCAAGTTGAGAAGAAAGAAGAAACTCATTATCTCAAGAAAGAGAGCAATAGGTAGATGGATGGACGATAGCTACATAAATGACAGACAGATGATACATACAGATGGTGGATAGACAGAAGATGGATAGGAGATAGGTGATAGATAATACATAGATGAATGATAGATGGCAGAGGTATAGAAAATGAATAGGTAATTAGAAGAGAGACATAAAACAGGTGGATAGATGGAAAGATAGACGATAGATCCAAAGTGTCCTGAAATCCACTACAGATGTTAATTTACAAACGTATTGGGAGCTAAGCAAACAAGCTACCAATTTTATTGTAAAAAGCTGATTTATTTCCTAGGCAGCAACTTTGATTTATGAAAAGTTAGAGTTTGACTCCCTGGCAGCTGCTACCAGTGTTTGTACAGCTCTTGTCATCACACCAGACGACTGTTGAGTGACAGGACTGGTATATTTTGTTTTAATTGTAAGGGAGACAGATGAATGATTTTGGCTGGATTATGAAATGTTCATCTTGGCTAATGATCACGTCTGTTACTCTCCCTACTAAAAATCTAATTTTATTTGCTATTAACTAATAATTTGGGTCATAGTGAAGAGAGCATGAGTAGTCAAACATGATGGTGCATGCTGGGAAGTTGATGCAGTAGGAATCAAGTTCAAGTCTTGGCTAAACAAAATCCTATCTCAAAAAAGCCAAAAATCAGAAAGAAAGGGGAAACAAAAGAGCATGAGGGCGAGGGCATGGCCAGGGTCCAGGTCGTCCAGCTCTTTGAAAAGTTCTCTTTTCCTAACTTCAGTACCAACAAAAACTGGCTAAGCATAAGTGCCACATGGAAGCTAAGTACTGAGACCCTCGCAAAATCAAACTTGAAAGAGTAAAACGAGGGTGAGCATAATAGCTCAGAGGGCAAAGGTACCTGCACCCACACCTGATGATTTGAGTTCCATCCTCCCTGGGACCCACATGGCGAAAGAAGAACCCAGTCCTGTATGTTACACACACACACACACACAGAGAGAGAGAGAGAGAGAGAGAGAGAGAGAGAGAGAGAGAGAGAGAGAGAGAGAGAGAATAAACATAACAAGCAGTTCTTATACAAGGAATTAGATAGTGGCATCCTTACTTCTTTTATATTTACTATCATGAGTCCAAATGTTCACTGTCATGTCTTATGCAGAGCCTAAGTCTCATGACTGAGAGTGATCTAATAAAGTGTTTTACCACTAAATTAGGATAAGGGTAGCGAGATTACACTGTCCTAGGGAGTCTTACCTGTGTGGGCTGCACCAGCCCTTTGACCTACCTAAGTTGGCTACAGAAATGGGATCTATACCCTATGACCCACCTTTATACAAAACATCCAAAAGAATGCCCAACAGAAACTTTGAAAACTAAAACACAACTCTGAATCAATCATTTGTCTCACTATAGGGAATAAAAGCAATAGGTTGGCATTTCTAAAAAGAAATTTACAAATGAACATATCATCAAAAGAAAGCTTACACCCAAAAAAGGGAGAGCAAACTCCTTAATGACTAATGAGGTTCAAGGTTCAAATGTCACTATTCGTTATGTATCTTAAGCAATGATTACCAATTTAAGGCTAAACCTCCACTTACTGGAAGAATCCCATTCATGAAAGAGCTGGTAGAATTATATGATTCTTTAAGATATGTAATAAAAAAAATCTACAGTTGCTACTTCAAATCAAGATCTATAACAAATACCTAAAAAGGAAGAGATAAAATATGGTCACATGGTGCAGTCTAAGCTTTCACCAGAATGGACAAGAGTGTGGTTTTCAGTTGTGTCTGAGTAGTGAACGAGGGGAAAGAGAGCAAATGGAAGCATCTCTGCTAACTCAGCAGAGTGCAGAAGCAAAACTCAGCATCATCAGAAGCGATGTTGCTGTGAACATGACAAGGACGGCGGCTCCGACTTCACTCTCACGCTCACTGCTAAATGGCATTTATGAGCACTGAGAAATCCCATTTATGGGTGGTCTCACAAAAGGTGATGACTTGGTCCACCAAACATTCCGGCCTTCACGTGTTGTCACTCTACATACTTCTCAGCTCTGTGCAGCCTGCACTGTTTGCCATTCAATAACCATAAAACCCAGGAGCGATGGCAGCAAGGCTGTTGCACTCAGACTTTCAGAAACTATGACCGTCTGCACAATGCCTGCACAAGGTTGGGCCCAGCAACACTGCATCACAAACTGGGCAAGTGTGAGTTGAAAAGAATAGCAACAAAAGTCCCCAGACAACGCCTCATCTCTTCATTGGAGGCCAAGAGAAGCTGTGGTACAGCCAAGCACCCAAGCAAACCCACATGGAAACGCCGCAGGAAGCCAAGCATATCCAGCCCTACCTGTCGGGGAGGAAAGCTTTCCTACTGTAAGACACGCCAAAGGTACTCACTCTCTTATCTAATCTTATACTGTTAGAAAGTATGAGTTCTTTAAGAGTAACGTCAAACCTATAAGGTATTTTTTGGAGGAAAAACATTGGGAACACGTTTTAGGAACAATGAAAATTAACCACTAGGAAAAATACATTGTCCCTTAACAATTATCTCACGTCTCTGGGGAAATATTAAAGCCAGGAGCTTGATCATGGATTTCTATTATGCCACACTGTGATCACATTTTGTATCATTCAACCAACATACATTTTCCTGTTGCCTTTCTGTGTGCCGGTAAACGTCTTCTCTTGATTTCTTTTTCCCTCCCTTGCCCTCTTCCTTCTCTCATTTTCTTCCAATTAATTTCAACTGCAAAAAGAATATCTCTATATAGACATCTTCATACCTAATCCTCAAACAAAGACATGTCAAGAAAGCAATTCCTAAAACTAGCTCTTTAATGTTGCCAGGAAGGGTCATATTGGGAAGTATCTGGACTCTTGCCACCTAGGGTCTCTTAGGACCCTACACTGAGCCAAAGAATCCCTAGGAGGGAGTAACTACATACACCCATACACCTCTTCCAAACTTTTTTTTTTTTTTTTTTTTGGTCTTTCAAGACAGGGTTTCTCTGTGTACCTCTGTAGACCCGGCTGGCCTCAAACTCACAGGGATCTGGCTGCCTCTGCCTCTCTGCCTCTCTGCCTCCCGAGTACTGGGAGTGCCAAGTGCCCGGCAAACTTTTTTAACAACTGAAGTTATTCTTCTTCAAGCTTACACAATATGATTTAGAAACTAGTTTTATAATTGAAAGAAGAAGAAAAAATGTGGGCATCTGCAGTAGTTTGAAAGAAAATGGCCCCAGCAAGGAGTAGCACTATTAGGAGACGTGGCCCTGCTGGAAGAGGTGTGGTCTTGTTGGAGGAAGTGTGTCACTGTGGAGGTGGGCTCTGAGGTCTCACATATGCTCAAGATACCACCCAGTGTCTCAGACCACTTCCTATTGCCTGCCTATCAAGATGTGGGACTCTCGGCTCCAGAACCATGTCTGCCTGCACACCGCCACATCACACCATGATGGTAACGGACTAAACCTCTGACAATGTCAGCCACTCCAATTAAATATTTGTCCTTTATGAGAGTTGCCATGGGCATGATGTTTCTTCACAGCAATAGAAACCCTAACTAAGACAGCATTATTCATACATTCAAAAGTTCTTCATGACTATTGGACAAAGGAGGATGGTGTGCTAAAAGGGGAACAGAAATCACAGGGACAATTAACATCACGGAATGGGTACTCCTACTACAAAACTGGCTTAAGAGTGTCAACATGATGTGACAGTGGGAAATTCCATACTCCTGTGGTGAGTTACTTTAAGATCAATAAACATGTAAATTTACCTTCAGACTATGGACACGAGGCATATATGAACCAAATGAACTCTGTGGTTAGGCAGCAATCCCATTTCTAAGATATCTTATTATGTATATGTGAATGCTCCTGATGGGAGATGCGATTCTGTAAATATGTTTCTCATACTGGTTTAATGAGTAAAGCACTGTTGGCCAATAGGAAAGCAAGATAGGCGGGACTAGGAGATGAGGAGGAAAGAGGAAGGAGAGTCAAGATAGAGAAACTGGGGAGACTAGACGCTGGTCCCTTTCCCCAGTAAGAAGATCACATGGAAATATTAGATAACAGAAATGGGTTAATACTTAAGACAGAGCTAACCGATAAGAAACAAGTATTATATCTAATACAGAGTCTCAGTGTGTTAATTGGGGCTGGTTAATTGGCGGCGGGACAAGACCAGGCAGCAGGCAGAAAAAACATACTCCTTTACATGTTCCAAAACCTGAAAAAGCCCCAAATCCAAACTGTTTGTTTGGCATTTTCATAGGCCACCATCAAGTGCCTACTGAAGCAATTATTCAACCTACTCAAATTTTGCAACAATTGAGACCTTCTGGAAACTTCTAAGATGCGTCTTCTGGGTTATCTGAAGTTTCAGTCCCCTCCTAGCTCTGCCTACCTACCTGATCCTAATCAGATGCTACCTAAAAGCTATGGTTTCTGTCTGATGCTGAGAACTGATCTCAGACACAGGAGCAGCTCTACCCTAAGAAACATTGCATCTGGGATTGAGGAAGAGAAAAATCCTAGCTAACTGAATAAAAACGGCCCCCTAGCTCACATTCAATGTTTGGCCCCCAGTTTTGGAACTGTTATGGGTTAGGGTTAGGAACTAGGGCCACACTGGAGGAACGTTTCACTGGGGTGGGCTCTGAGGTTTCAAAAGTCTCTCTCTCCTTCCTACTTCTCTCCACTCCATGCTGCTGGATAGATGCAAGCTCTCTGCTACTGCTTCAGCGACAGTAGCATTCCCTGTGATGATGACCATGGACTCACCCTGTGAAACTGTAAGCAAGGCCCCAATGAAATGTCTTCTTTCTAAGATGCCTTAGCCATGATGACTCTTCACAGCAATACAACAGTGACTAGACAACACACTATCTTCACCTCACTGCAGCCAAAAAACCCCATGTTATAAAGGTCAGAAATCAACATTATTCCTTTATTTTTAGAGATAGATAGACAGACAGCCTGACTTTGTCTGGAGCTCACTGTTTTGGCTAGCCTGGCTACATTACCCTCCTGTCTCCTCCTCCCTCTCTCCAGTGCTAGGGTTACTGATGAATGCACATTACTATGTCAGGTTTTACCTGAATGCCAGGAGTCTGAGCTTGGGTTTGCAACCAGCATTTTACTCACTGAGCCATCTCCCCAGCCTTCAAGGCTTTATTTCAAACACTCCCAGGAGCTCAGGTGCCCAAGTTAACTTATTTTTGTAGACACTATTGCCTAGCAATAACTTGGGTCTTATAGTTAGCACCTCTGTCAACTATGGAGACATACATCCCTCGTTATTTTTGCAGTATTCTGCAGCTAATTATAGTCTACTAAAAATCCATTCTTTCCACAGGTTACCTTTCCCAAATGGTGCAATTAAATACTTCAAAATAAAAGAAGCACAGTCTGTCTCCACAAAAATGCCCAGACACACAGCCTTCCTCTAACCCAGAGCAATTACCCAGAAGCCTAACGCCATCTAATTTAAAAAATTTCAGGAACAGTTGGCAGAGAGACTCTCACACCACGCTGTCACTTCTCTGTGGTCTCCTTGCCTAGTAGAGATGTATTATCCTCTTGGGAGGGAGGTGTAAGATCTGTCCAAAAGCTCCAGAATATGATTTTTTTTTAAATAAGTGAAGACTGCATTTAACAGAAATTCAAACAGAAGTGTGGATTAAAAGGGTAATTTCAGATGGTAGTGAAAAGCTGTAATGTCCATTCAGAGTAATGAAGGCACACGGCATTAATCTCCCAAAAAGATTCAATGCTATGAGAAAAGCAATTCTGGTTCTTAGTGGGAACAAATTAAGATGATTTCCCTTACAGAAATTGCCATAATTACAAGTAATTATCTTGTACTCTCTAAATTCACCACTATAGCACATTCTGCAAATATCATTTCCTTCAAATGCTTTATTTGGAAATCCAGGAGCGATGGCTGCTTTGTGAATTGTGCTAGAGCACTCAAGCTGATTATCGGCGCCACACAACGTGTGGCAAAGAGGTGACACTGTGAAGCCAGAAGAGCTTGGAATTCCAGATTTATGATATCCCTGTCATCAGGTAAGTACAAACAAAGTGAGAATGGCAAACAATCACAGACAGCTGAGTCAAATGCGAGCTCCTGCATAAAACAATGGGGAAATCATTCTGATGCTTACAGGGTAATCGTGGAAACCATGTAAACAGCTGCTGTCGTTTTTATAGAAATCCTCACAGAGCCAAGTAAAATCCCATCGTTTGCAGCCTACTCAGTTTTTATTTTCCTTTAATATGAAAATGTGAGAAAAACTAGTTACTGACTGGGCATTAGGAGGAGAATGGGCATGTGAAACCTAATTTCACCATCTCTGGGGCCAATTACCATCTAGATTTCAGCTGGCAAGTGAAGTCACCTCTCTAGCCAAATTGGGATTCCTTACCATAGTGAAAGCCGTGCCCAGAGTTCATCTCTCCCCACATCACTCTCCCTGCCTGGGACAGGCTCATCTCTGCCTAGTAAAAACCAGGAGACCTTCCAGGATGGCTGACATGCTACTCCATCATAAAGACGCCTGGTCCACATGTTTCTCCTCCAACTCCAAGTCCATCCTATCAACTCTCCTCCCCAACTGTGACTTTTCCTTTCGTCCCTATCTAACCCACTAAGGTCAGAAGGGGGCATTGGATGTCCTGGAACTGGAGTTACAGACTCTTGTGAGCTGCCATGTGGGTGCTGGAGATTGAACCTGGGACCTCTGGAAGAGCAGCCAGTGCTCTTAACCACTAAAACATCTCTCTAGCCTTGTTTCTCTGTATTTTTGCCTGTTCTAATAAACATACCAGCGGTATATTCTATAGACATGTAGTGTTTTCAATTTTAAGTTTAGGAACTTTACATTCCTAGAGCTAGAGAGATGGCTCAACATTTAAAAGGATATGCTGCTCTTACACAGGACCTGACTGTGTACCCAGCACCCACAGGGAACAGGTCACAGCTATATATAACTCCAGCCCCAGAGATCTGAAGGCTCCGACCTCCACGGACACCTAAAGTCACTTGTGCACACTACTGCCCACCATACACATAATTAAAAATAAATCTTAACAAATGTTTACACTTATCCATTCTTAGTCAAGTATGTGTCAGTGTAAAAAAATATTACAGAGTTGCTTTGGAAATAAAGTCCTAGAGTTCCACACAAATTAGCAAGGATAATTTGCCAGGTTATGTTCTTTGAGGGAAACACTGGTTCTGTAGTAACCTAGTCACTATAAGTTGCTTCCCTCATAAGCATTATAAGAGACTTAGCATCTGTAGAGTTCCTTAAAGGTTCTGAGGGACCACAGCTGTTACCAGAAACAAAGCAATGGCAACATTCAGATAATGGCCTGCATGCCAGGGAGGTCTACTCTGAATTTGTATAAACATCTTATTTTTCACCCATCATTCCATTCTATCTACTGGGAGTAGCCACTTACTCTCCCCTCAGCCTCGGTTCACACTGGCCTAGGGTTGGTCTTCCCTTGTAATTCAATATGTAGAGTTTGTGATCAACATCCTCTCCCTGAGTCTGCTTCTAACTGAGTCTTGTCCTATTTGCAAAGATGCAGACACTCTTAATGTTGTTCCTCAGCTATCCAAGGTCCCCACCAAATCGGACCCCTCTCCACCTGCAGCACGGCTTTCAGAGGCTGTGACAATGATGTTTCACATTTCTTTCTTCCAGCTACATGAGGTGGCTTCTTAGCAAGCTGCTGGGTGACTGTCTTAGTTAGGGTTACTATTGCTGTGATGAAACGCCATAACAAAAACAGCCGGGCAGAGACAGGTTTTATCTCACTCAACAGTTCCATATACTAGTCAAAAGCAAGGAGGGCAGGAACCTGAGTCAGAGGCCAAGGGGGTGGTGCTCACGGCTTGCTCGGTCTGCATTCTTATAGCGCCAAGGAACCACAGTCCAGGGATGGCCCCACCCACAATGGGCAGGGCCCCCCCCCCAATCACTAATTAAGAAAATGTCCTACAGCTGGATCTTATGGAGGCATTTTCTCAATTGAGGCTTCCTCCTCCCTGATGACTCTCGTTTATGTCAAGTTGACATAAAACCAGCCAGGACAACTGAATTCTGTCAACTTTACATACAAACACATCACTTTTCAGTTAGAACTGTTCCTTTCTCATTTAACCTCAAGATGCACATTAATATCAATATCACAAAATGAAATGTAAATAACTTTAAGACTCCCAGCCTTTATAAACTCAAAAACATTAAAAGTTCAGTCTCCTTGAAAACCTGAAATCTCAAACTGGGCAGTGGTGGCACACACCTTTGATCCCAGCACCTGAGAGGCAGAGGCAGGAGGCTCTCTGAGAGTTTGAAGCCAGCCTGGTCTACAGAGAGAATTCCAGGACAATCAGGCTGCACCAAGAAACCCTGTCTCCAAAAATGAACAAACTAAAAATCCCAAACCCAAACCAATAATTTTGAAAGAAATTTTCAGTTTATTTTTTTTCTTCAGTCTAATTTCTTTTGGGGAAAAAAAAATCATGATAATGGAATTATAGCCAGGTGTGGTGACACATGCCTTAAATCCCAGCACTTGAGAGGCAGAGGCAAGTGGGTCTCTGAGTTTGAGGCCAGTTGGTCTACATAGCTCTGAGTTCCAAGACTATGTAGCTAGGGCTACATAGGGAAGGAAGGAAGGAAGGAAGGAAGGAAGGAAGGAAGGAAGGAAGGAAGGAAGGAAGGAAGGAAGGGAGGAAGAGTAAAGGTATAAGGCTGTCCAAAAATAACCAGACTCTAACATCATTAATATATTTCTTTATACTCTTCAACCAAAACGATAACCTTTTTGAGAGAGCAGGGGGAGGGATCTCATTTAGCTCAAGCTGCTCTCAATCCACTATAGAAAGCAGGGTTACTTTAAAGTCCTGATCCACCTCCTCTACCTTCCAAGTGCTAGAATCCCAGGTCTTAGTCATGACTACCATGACCAGCTGATGGCGTGCTGGAGATCAAAGCCTGGCTTCATGCACGCTGAGCAAGCACTCTCCTGGGTAAGCTGCAGCCCCAGCTCCATACCCATTTATGTGTGCCGGGCACTTTCTACCCCACTGCCGGGCACCCTCTACCCCACCGCCGGGCACCCTCTACCCCACCGCCGGGCACCCTCTACCCCACCGCCGGGCACCCTCTACCCCACCGCCGGGCACCGTCTACCCCACCGCCGGGCACCCTCTACCCCACCGCCGGGCACCGTCTACCCCACCGCCGGGCACCCTCTACCCCACTGCCGGGCACCGTCTACCCCACCGCCGGGCACCCTCTACCCCACCGCCGGGCACCCTCTACCCCACCGCCGGGCACCCTCTACCCCACCGCCGGGCACCCTCTACCCCACCGCCGGGCACCCTCTACCCCACAAACTCAGCTCCCACAGTGCACAACACATGTGGGTGTAAGTGCAGCTTTCCAGATACCAAACCCACAATCTTCCTGAAAATGTGGGTGTGTGGTGTGAATTCCAGATATGGAGAACATAAAGCATGCTAGCAATTAATTGTTGCAGCCATGAGCTCATAATTCAGGTAGGTATAATGGGCAAAGTTCTCATTTATTCTGTGATGACCACTGGTATCATTCAGTCTATTTTTAAATTTAAAGTATTTTTTTTTTCAGTCCTAAAATTCATATGGAAGCACAAAGACTCAGAATAGCCAAAACAATACTAATCAGAAAGAACAATACTTGAAATGACAAAAACCTGACAAAGACAGCGCACTAGCACAAAACAGCCACACAGACCATTAGGACACGTTAGGGTTAGGGATAGGGATAGGGATAGGGATAGGGGTTAGGGTTAGGGTTAGGGTTAGGGTTAGGGTTAGGGTTAGGGTTAGGGTTAGGGTTAGGGGGTTAGGGTTAGGGTTAGGGTTAGGGTTAGGGTTAGGGTTAGGGTTAGGGTTAGGGTTAGGGTTAGGGATAGGGATAGGGTTAGGGTTAGGGTTAGGGTTAGGGTTAGGGTTAGGGTTAGGGTTAGGGTTAGGGATAGGGATAGGGGTTAGGGTTAGGTTAGGGGTTAGGGTTAGGTTAGGGGTTAGGGTTAGGTTAGGGGTTTAGGGTTAGGTTAGGGGTTAAGGGTTAGGGTTAGGTTAGGGGTTAAAGGTTAGGGGTTAGGGTTAGGGTTAGGGTTAGGATTACAATTAGGGGTTAGGGTTAGGTTAGGGGTTAGGGTTAGGATTACAATTAGGGGTTAGGGGTTAGGGTTAGGTTAGGGGTTAAGGTTAGGTTAGGGGTTAAGGGTTAGGGTTAGGGGTTAGGGTTAGTGGTTAGAGTTAGGGGTTAGGGTTAGGGTTAGGATTACAATTAGGGGTTAGGGTTAGGGTTAGGGGGTTAGGGTTAGGGTTAGGGTTAGGTTAGGGTTAGGGTTAGGGTTGGGTTGGGTTAGGGTTAGGGTTAGGGTTAGAACTATCGAGTTGTCAAGAAAGCTAGGCCGGTAAAAGCACTTGCTACCAAGCTTGACAGCTTGAGTTCAGTTCCCAGGACCCACATGACAAAAGAAGAAAAGAAAGCCAGCCCCCACACATTATCCAGGGTACCCAACAAGCTTCTTTGGCAGTTTTCTGCCCTCTCATTTCCCTCCACCACCTCTCTAGGTTCAGCCAAATCTGTACATCAAGTGTCTGGAGACGGTGTATCCAGACAGTGAGTTCCCACAGTGCCCTCTGGCTCCCACTTACTCTGGGCGCTTCCTCCAGAAGCCGGCTGCCCCACAACTCAGTTCTGCCTTACAAATATATGCACTTCTACAAGTCTCACCCCAAGTGATATAACAAAGAAACATCACCAGGGACACTGAATGCTCAGGCACATTTGTGAATTGGACACTGTTTTACAGAGTCAGATACATGCTAAGGGCTGGGGAGATGGCTCAGCAGTTCAGAGTACTGACTGCTCTTCCAGAGGTCCTGAGTTCAATCCCCAGCAACCACATGGTGTCACAACCATCTACAATGAGATCTGGTGCCCTCTTCTGGCCTGCAGGTGTATATACAGATAGAGCACCACACACATAAATAAATCTTTAAAAATAAGATGAGTTTGTGCACTTTTTTTATAAATGCTGTTTATTACACAAAAGGATATATTTTTATATTTTGTCTTAAACTGTGCAAAAAGAACAAAGTGCTAAAAAATACAAAAACAAAACAAAACAAAAAAACCACTAGCAGAATAATCTAAAGGACAAAATATAGCAAAAAGGGAACAAAGCTCAAGAGCTTAGCCAAGTGAGAATGTGAAATTTCTTAGCTGCCAAAGCCTTAAAAGGAGGTGACGAAAGTACACAACAAAAGTGTCATATGACGCCTCAACATGTGGGCTAAATGAAGTCATTATGAATTTTCAATAAAACAACATGGCTTTAGCACGTCAGCAAAAGCAAAGTCTCGCTGCGGAGGCAGTCACTGGTACTGGCAACACGTGCGTGTGCTGGGGGGAGCTGGAGGCAACAGAACCAGCCAGGGCTCTGGACTTCCCTCCCCCTCCCCCCTCCCCCCCCCCCCCCCGCCCTGCTCCTCCCGTACTGCCTGCCCACAGCACGCCTTCACCTTCACTGTGGCTGACTAGCAAAAGGAAGGCAGCTGCTGGAGCCCTTTCTTCAAGCTGGGCCAGTTAAACTCCGTAGCCTCTCACACACTGGTATGTTTACTGGCTCATCCTGGACACCACAGGTGCTCACAGATTCCCTCATCTCTTACATCCTTCACTTCTTATCTAGTCTGTAAGATTATCCCCCCAAGTGCTCCAAAGTTTCTCAAACTTGTCAAGATGACCACTCCCTACCAAACATACAGAATCAAAGAAACTTAGTGCTGGGTTGGGGAGTAACTCCACGGGTTACATAGTGCTTACAGCACCAAGAGTGAGAACCAGACAGTTCAGATCCCAAGCTAAGTGATTCCATGTACATCAGTAACCCCGGAGATGGGTGACCCCCAAGGAGCTTGCAGGCCAACCACGTATCCTAATGAACCAGCAAGAGACCCTATCTCACAAAAAAAAAAAAAAAAAAAAAAAAGGTAGGAAGGCTGAATCTGCCAACACCTTGTTGAGGGGTAGAGACGTAACTCTCACCTACATGTTGAGTTAAACAACCTAGTCAAACTCCCTGAGCCACACACAAAAGACTATGACAGACAGGATAGGGAAGGGGGAGCTAGTTAGGGAGAGGAGAGGGATTATCAGGAATTATAAGGATAAAGGGCAGACTAAAACAGTTGAAATATAACATGTACCTGGTCTGAAGGTGTCACAGTGAAGCCCATTCTTATGAATAATTAATATATGCTAATAAAACATTAAAATATAAGGCAAGCTGTGATTGAGAAAGACTGCTGATACTGCCTATGTACACACTTGTGCATACCTGCATATATGCAAACACATATGCACACACTGCTGTGTGAATAAAATACTGAGGCCTGAGAATAAAGATTTAATGTCTTTATTTATTTAAGGTCATGGCACTGATGCCTTGTGATCAGTGTGAAACATGTCACTAGTCACTTCAATGTTTTTTTTTTTTTCCCCTTTTTCATTTGCAGGGAAGTTCACATGAGAGGAAACCACTCATCCACAAGTGTATGTCTCAGTGACACTTACCAGATGCACACTATGAGGCCACCATCCCATGAGTGTGACTATATTTCTAATAGGTGTGCTGAAATATTCAGATTATCCGTTAGTAAGTCACCCTCACTTCTATGAAATGTGGCATTCTCAAAAGGTCAACAAATGCACACTCTTGCAACTAGTCATCCCCATAAGAGCACCATTCATTCAATCATTCATTCAGCTGTTCCTCAGTGCTGAAATCATGAAATACACCCCCCCCACCGAAATCGTGGAGATGGACACCCTGGCAGGCAGCTGTAGTACTGAGCCAGGGCTGTGGTAATACGATTAGAGTCAACGGAGGAACTGTCAAAGGAAAGGCAAGCTCCATGATAAAACCAATGACAAGATCAAGATGCAGTAAGAATATGAGGACACTCATCAGGCCAAGGCAAGCGGAGGAGGAGGGGACGGAGGATGGGGGGTGAGGAGGAAGGGAAGGAGGTATTCTAGGCATAGGAAAGTAACCAGTGACCCATGCCCAGCTAGACTGCCAGGTACGGTTGTGCTACAGTGAAAATGCAATGAGGACTTTTGCATGCCAAGCACTCTTGTAAGAGCTGGGAGCAGTTCCCATCAACATAGCCAAGACCTCCTAAGAGTGAAGTCTCTGGCTACTGAACGGCACCTGAGCAGAGCTGGATCCTCACCACAGTCCAGCTTCAGGGTTCCCTCATCAGTAGAGAATTCACGATACAGCTGTCTGTTTCCAGGTGTTCCTTTTTAATAACTCTAACTGCAAAATGGCAATTTTAAGGTAAAGGATACAATACAGTATTAATACACTGATGGTGAGCAAATGATCTGGGTGAACAAAAGGAATGGGCCCCACTAAGAACCGCTCTGGCCTCTGGGCAAGGGAGAGAGCAAGTGACAACCACATCCTATCTCGTGTTCTGTGGTATGATGACCCTGTCCAACTCAGGATGTGCTCACCCCACTGTGTGCCTCTCTCTCCCAGAGCATGGAGAGAGGGCAGGCAGGGCTTTAACAAGGTTAGAGATACAAGTGTATTTATGTCTGTCAGCAATTACTTGAAAGGAATAAGGAGAAACCAGAGGGAAGGGATGCATGGGGGGAAAAGAAAAAAAGAAAAACCATTAGGATGCCATTTACAATAAATCCAAAAGGTAATAAACTCTGTGAGGAGCTAGGAGTCAGACATGGAAGATTAAGGACGTTGAGTCAAAGGGACTGCCGGCTCAGAGCCTGGGTCTCCAGGCTGCATGGACGTAGGACTGCTACGAAGACTGGTCTGCAGAAGACCGCTAGCATAATCCTGTGCCACTAAACAGGCTGAGTCCCAAGATGAGAAGCACAGTCATATCAACTACAGATAATTCAGAAGTAACCAGGTAATAAACACTAAAGTACAGCTGTATTAAAATTTGAATGTTATGATCCAGAAATAGAATACTTCATCACAGAGAAGGAGCAGGGATCTGAGACACATTCTTCCATTAAAGTGATGTAACTGCAAGACACAGATCTGCAGGAGGCAATCCTTACATGTGAGCTGCAAACAAGCTCGCAATGGAGCTCCCTCAGAGAAGCCGTTTAAGAACTAGGAGCTGGGGGAAGCCGTGGAGGCAGCAAGTAAGAACAAAGTGTAATACAAAGAATGGAAATGTCACAAAGAAACTCATTACTCTATATGCTTAAATAAAACAGATAACTGAAGCCAGATTCATATTTTATTAACATGACAAATATAACAAGATAAATACACCATAAGATTCTCAAATTACATAATTAATGTAGCCTATGTGACACATTTCTATTAATAATCTTTTATTATGTGTGAACAGTAAAATAACATTAGATAAGCAATGAAAACATCCAATCAGAGGCTTTCTGACATTCAGGCTGAAATCCTATTGACACACAGCTATCTTATACTAATCCTTGGATTTAGAAAGCAGGTAAACAAACATGCTCCCACGAGACTGAAGTTTTAATTACTATCACTTCTGCAAATACAAGATAAAAGCAATGTGCCTCTTATGTAAAACGGGGAACAGTGTATTCCACGAGGCCAGTTAGGTTACAGAAACACAATGGTCCTGATACTGGCGCAAGTTCTGCTACTGAGCCTGGTACCACATCTTAAACACGGCTGTCTTAATCATTCATGACTTCTAGGGAGGTTTTGTGGAGAGTGGCTGCCCCCTTCCTGATGTCGTCTGTAAAGATTAGAAGCTAATGACAAAATGTGCTGGTGCTGGTCAACAGCCCACTAGAGTTGATTCTATGAATCAGCTCTAGCAGCAGGTCTAAAAACTCAAGTGATGGTGCCAAGTAGTAATCTACTTTTTATACAAAAAATATTGAGCAACTATATTATTCTTGAAACCAAAAGAGATATGGCCCCCGAACGTAAGGAGCTAGAACTCTACAAAGAGGGTAGATAAACACCTAAAGGGATAGAAATGCAGGGAGAAAGAAAAAAGATTCCATCCTATAAAATGAAACCAGCCTCCAAAGCCATGGAATATAAATGCTTAAGTCACTGTGTTCTTTCAAAGGGAAAGGGGATGAGGGGTGGGGGAAGCATCTTGGGAGTGGAGGGGCAAAGCTCCGTCTACAGTAACATCCTGCTTGGTTTTATCTATCTCAGAGGATGGGCCCTGACCATCCGAATTCCCAAGTACAATGGTATTAAAGCAAATGAGGCCTGCCTCAATCCTGTTCTCACCCTGTCCTCTCTAAACCAGCTTCCTTGTCCTTACTAAATTAGAATGAATCAAATGCGTGCAGCAGCCAGAAGCACCAAGCATTCAGCAGGTGCCTAAAAACTGCTAGCTGCTACCTGAATGACAGAATGTGTCATCCCAACCATGAAACCAGGGCAATTATTCAGAATCTTGCATTTTTACTTTGCCCATTTAGTTGAAGTATGATTGATAAAAAAATATGTCCATATTTAATATATAAAACATGATGAATCTGGAGTTAATAAGTACACAACTATGAATATTGCTTTTAGGAAAGTGTTTAACTGTTGGTGAGAGGCTCACTATGTTTGGAAGGCCCTCTAAGTCTCTCTCCTTGGGTGTGGTGTGATGGGGTATGGTGTGGACCTCATAAACCATGTTGGAAGGTTCATTTGTGAAAGATATCATACCTGGGAAGAATTTTACAGGCTGGCAGGTTCATAAACCTCGTCTTGAGCCAAACTAGTAGTGTAAGGAACAGCAAATAACTCCCCTTTGATCATGTAACCCAGCACCATGTTCAGTCAGAAACAAAGAAATCTGGAATTTATAGTCACCCTCTTACAGAGAACACAGAAACCCAGGATTCAAAAAAAGCCCACACTAGTAGTGACTAACAAGACCCCAAGACCCCAAGCCACCAACCAGCCGTGGCCCTGAAGCCCAGGTGGGAAGCTGCTTGAGGTACACAGTGTGGGTGCTCTCCCTAACCCTGTTCAGAACACACCAATGCTGTATCACTCTTTATCTGGGGTGAGAAGGGTCTTTATGGATGGACCAGTTTGGAATGTGACTGTACAACTACAAAAGTGTTGGCAGACCCAGCCAGAAATCATGGCAACAGTGTGATAATCTGACTATTCTGGCATGACTAAGAAAATATACGGAGTCTGCTAAAGGCTTGGTGGTGTCTACTGGAGTTGAATAGCATCTTTCCCAAGGTAGCTTCCACTTTCCATGTTAAGCTGATCTCAAGCTACCAACAAATGGTCACACAGAATCAGACAGCTCAGCTTCTATGGACTCTGCCGATTGATATCTGGGTCCTTACAGCATGACGACTTGTGATTATGAATACAGAAAATAAACACAATCTTCTTTCTGGTATAATCATTTAAGTGTCACGGGGTGAGGAAATACTGTAGTGTCTCCTAATGCTTGAAAAAGAGCTTCCCAGAGTCCAGAAATCCACCTGGCTGCCAAGAATAATACTTCCGTGGTTCAAGCAATACCAGTCAGTACCCGAAGGGGTTTTCACTGACATAACCATATGAGTTACTACACGTTGGTTAAAATAGAAAAAAAGCAGGCATTTTGTGAATGTACGGTTTGCAGATATCTTTAAACCACTCATAAAGATTATACAGATATACAATAATCTAGGACTATGCAGCATCTGTTAAAAATGCTTGATTATAATATGAAGGTTTTCGGGGGGGGGGGGGCAACACAAGCCTCTTAAATCAGGACCTCTGAACGAAGCCCCGAGATGAGAACAGAACAAATACGTGAGTGATTCTGGCTTTGGCTTAGCACAAACAACTGCCACAGGACAAAATCGAATCAATTAGACACCGAAGAAAACCTTCCCATTCACCAGGCTTTAATGAAGCAGCGTCTGCTGCGTTCCCCAGCAGTCAACAAGCACAGTGTCTTCTCGGTATTTCACACATGATTTCTATTGCAGCTCTGATGTCAAACTCAACATCACACATCATGGCACAAAGAAAGAATCAGTTTAGCTAGTTGAGTGAAACACCAGACAGCTGCTAGCAGAGACAGGTCATGGCTGGGGAGGGGCACAGCACATTCAGTTCGCTGTGTTTTCCTTCGGAAGAATGTCAATAAAAACCATGGCCAAATGAGGTATTGAAGGGAAAGTCCCGCTATGCTGTAAACCGCTGGGTTAACCTAACAGTGGCAGTCAGGCAAGTTTGCTAAGGGGAACCCTGGCCAAACATACAGCTGCCAAGAACTTGAAGAAAGCTGTCTTTCTCCCTCGGTGTCCCAAGGAAGGGACGGGTCCCACATTTAGAAACGTTATTTCGGGGACCAATAGCGATTTATTTTGATAGAACCACTGGGTGTTTTTTCTTCAGTTCTCAACAAAGGAGCCATATTAGGAAATAATCTTGCAAAAAGCAAAGTACCCCCTCCCCCTTGCCCACGATCGATGCACACACGCGGTGCACAATGGCCGGCTCGCCCGCACTCGCCCACGCGGCCGCCGAACCGGGCAGCCTCCCGCCGCATCCCTGGCGCCCAAGGCCCGTCCGACGCCGGGAGCCGCTCGGCGCTCGCTCCGGGGCTGCCCGCCCCCCAGCGGGGCCCAGGGGAAGCGGCTGCCAGCGGCCCGGACGCCGATCCCCGCGGGGCAGGGGGCGCTCCGACGCCCACCTGCGGGCCTAACGGGGCAGGCGCAGCGCGGCCCCGGCCCAGCACGCGGGGCTGAGGCTCAGCTGTCACCCCGCCCGGCCGCGCGCGCCCAGAGGCAAAAACTTGGCGGGCGGTGGGCACACGGACCCGGATGGCCTCGCGGGTCCCGCGGGCCCTCCCCTCCCCGCCGGCCCCGCCACCGCCGCACTCACCTTCTTCCGGGGCTGCCATTTCATCATATTTGTACAGCCGACCCGGGGCGCATCAAGATGTGGGCTGGGGGCTGGGGGCAGACGCAGGGCGGTGGCGACTGCAAGTCATGCTGCCTCCTTGCACCCCCTAGTTCTTTCCCGTGTTCGCAGCGAGAGGGAAGAGCCCAGGAAAGGACCGACAGTCTTCGTCTTCGGTTCAATACGAAGTGCCGCGGCCACGACACTCTCCCACGGGGCTAGGAAGTCCCAGCAGCCAGCGGCTCACCCGGGCCGGAGCGGGGCATGTTCTCCAACCCGCGCTTACGAAAGGGCCCCGCAGCCCGCGACAGGAGCTCTCCGATCAGCCGCAGACCCCTCAGAGCAGAGACCCACGACACGAGCTGCCACAGAAACCCGGCAGGGTTCCTGCCATCCAAGACCCCTTTGGCGAATTCTCTTCTCGAAAAAGATTAGACAAGCAATGAAACCCTCACACGCAGCCTGGAGCAATTCCCAAAATTCTGGGTGTATGTCTCGTTTGTAAAATTTAGCAAAGAAAATTCCAAAGATCTGTAATCAGAGCTTCTTTGCGCAGTTTTCTGCTTCTCAGACAACTTGGGATCGGATCTGCCCTTCTGAAATGCCTACCTTCCCTCGGCACAGTAAATAGGAAAACTTGGTTTGTGTGTTTAGATTTTTTTTTTTTTTTTTTTTTTTTTTTTAATTCCCAAGAACCTTAGTGGGGAAAGGCTGGAAGGAAATCCTGCAAGAACCTAACTCCACAGCTCAGTCTGCACTAATGACTTCCTTCCCTTCAGTGTGAGCACAGCCCAGCTCCAGCCACACAGAGCACAAGGTTTCTGGGTCTTAGTGCCACGACATCTACAACACAGCAAAAAAAAGTAAAGCTACAGTTCCATAGGCATCCACAGGCTGGCTAGGAAACCTCTCAAGAATTCTTAGATTTCCGTGAGCTACACGGAGAAACAAAAAGGACAAAAATCCAAACCAAACGGCTACTAAGGGGATGGAGTGATGGCTCTGCAGTTAACTTCACTGAGGACCTGTTCCCAGAGGCCAGGAGTTAGTTCACAACCACCAGCCAAGCCAGTCCAGTGGATCTGACCTCCATGGGCTCCTGCACATGACTGAGCAGACACACTTAAATAAATAAAATAAAGAATAAATGAATCTTTTTAACGTCCATAAAAATTCTAATTTAAAGAAAAATAACATCTAAAACTTTTTGTCCCATCAACTTAAATATTAATTTTATTTGCTTCTCTAAATTAGTTGCTTTTTAAAATGTAACAAAGTCTCACTTTTTAACCCAGGCTTGTCATAAACTTGTAAATTCAAGCCTTCTTTCCATTTCACCCTCCTGAGTAGCTTAGCTGGACCAAGGGACACAGACCACCATAGTTGGGTAACATTAATTTTGTCACTATAAAATATTGCTATAGGGACTAAGTTTTATTCATCTTCTGTGTACTGATTTAATCTTGTGGGTGGTGATTAATCTAGGAATATAAAACATTATGTAATACTACCATCACTTACTACCCAACATGCCTGTCTGTCAACGCCTAGTCCACCTTAAGGTTACTTTGGTAGCTGCTAATCTAATCGATAGTAGAAGTTACTGTCCTGCTAACAGATGCAGACAACACTAACCAGGGCAGTATGCATCTAATATTCCCTACCCACTGGCAGAACTAACTTATATAGGGAATCAAGTGCAAGTGTGTCACTGTGCCACATTATAAATATTAAAAAAAAAAAAATCAAAGCACCAAAAACAATTACAGCCACCCTTCAATGAACACATATATTTCTCTCATTCTATTTTCCATAGGAGGACACTGGGACTCACAGTTGCTTGCCCAACTGAGATGCTAATACAGAGTAGGAGGGCTGGAGTTCATACCCATAGGACTTTACTCCACAGCCTTTGTCACTGCACACTGAGCACCACAGCTGCGTGCCACATAATGCTGCATGTTCTTGTGCAGCTCCAGGGACTGGGACCTGACTGATGGGGTGTTAAGAGAGTGAAGAAAAGGCAGACAGATGAGCACTTGGACAGAAAAGCTGGGGTCAGGTGGCCTGGGCTCTTGGATGGAGAAGCCTCATCACCCCCAGAAGCTCAGCAGCTTTATTATAGAGTGGAACGGAGATGGGTTTAGCAATCTCATTTGGAACAGTCTCTGGGCACAGTTTACAGCCTTAGATATCCAGGGGAGAAAGCTATGGTAGACATTTTCTGTACATATCATCAACGCTTGCACTTGTCTCCCAAGAAGGCTCTGCCAGGCTCTCTGAGGCTCTGGGGTCCTTGACAAGGTTGTGCCTGGGTCAACAACACACATTCTCCCAAGGCTTTAGTCACTCCGGTCTTTCTCTGTTCTCTACATACTCCTCATCGTAAGTGTAAGCCCTGATTGTCAACCCCATTCCTGGGCGCTACAAATATGAGGAAGAGGCCTTTCCAAATCATGACTTCAGCTGCAAAGAAATCCAACGTTCTCAGTGTACTGTGACATACTCAAATTATTCTGGCAACTTAGTATACATAACACACTAGAACTGAAAATTCCATACCAACCTAGCTAAAATTAGCCTCACTCCCTAACTGCCCTGTTTCTGTCTGTGACATCATCACTATGTTTCCCGGGACCACAAATTCACACAGAATCATTCCTCACATCTAACCTGTCACCAGGTCCTCTCACTTCTTCCCTAGCTGTCCCTTTCAAATCCTTCTTGCTGGCTTTGCACCAACTAGGTACAAAGCATGGCAGAGGACGGAAAGGAGTAGATGAAATCAGGTTAGCAAGACTTCAGGACAGAGCCTGGTGAGAGACAACCACTGCCTTCAATAATTAAGGAGCTCTGTAGCCAAAAGCTGTTGTGGGAGTTAGTTGGAGAAGACATCATCACGGAAGAACCAGAAGTAAAAAATCCAGGAGACATGGAACTAACCAAAGCCAGAAGCAAAGGTGCCTACCACAGCTGAAATGCCTCTAAGGTCTCACCCCCCCCACCCCACCTTTCTGGGCTCATTCTCCCCTTTCTCCCTTACTGAGCCCCTGGCTTCTCAGTGACCCGTGAACATGCCATGAACACACTTGTGATGCCCTGCACCTCGATCAGTCTTCCTCCTGGCTCCTTCCTCACACTGCTACATTTTAGTGCTTAGCTCTATCACACACTTTGTATTTGATTTAAAAAAAAAAAGTCTGTTTGCTCCACATTTCAAAGGAACAGGAACTTTAAAAAAAAAACAGATTTATTTTTATTGTATATGTATAGTAGGTATTTTGCCTACAATGCTGGGGGAGTCAAGAAGAAAGCAACAGATCCCCTGGAACTGGAATTAGAGATGGCTGGGAGACAGCAGCAGGTGTTTTTCACCCCCAAAACATCTCTAGCCCCAGGAACAAGTGTAGCACAGATTCCAGTTGATCTTCATAATAAAAACTCAGAGGCAGATATTGGGGTTAAGGCTAAATATCAAAGAAGCAAAGCAACCAGCCACTAGCTCTTACCTCTCTCTACCTCAGACCAAAGGGGCTGTCCTGTCCTCAGATTGCATATCCAGACTGCACTGCTCCTCAGACTGCACTGAGCTCCTGTCTCCTCCTGCCCTATGTTCCTCTCTCCACCCAGTCTATCACTCCAGTCTCCACCTCCTTAGTTCTGGGATTAAAGGCGTGTGATCCTAAGTGCTGGAATCAAAGGTGTGAGCTCTGTTTCTCTTTTAGACTTATTCACTTTCATGTAGCCCAGGTGGCCTTGAACTAAGGGAGATACAGCTGCCTCTGTCTGTTGAGTGCTGGGATTAAAGGTGTGTGCCACCACTGCCTGGCCTCTGAGGCTGTGGCTAGCTCTGCACACTGATCTCTAGGCCACCTTCACTTGTTATATCAGCACAGACAAGGGTATCGTTAGAATGCCCAGCAGCACTGGACATGGTGGCATTCTCACCATTTCAGCTCTTGGGAAGTGAAGGCAGGATGGCGAGTTAGAGGTAGAGCTCACCCAGGACTGCACAGCAAGATCCTGTCCTAGATCACACAGGCAGACCAAGATCTGTCCGTAGGCCCTCACATACACCAAGTAGCCGGTAAGATGTCCATGTGTTAGAGAACCTCAGCGGTAAAGCACCTGTCCGGCACAGGCTTGGTTTAACCTCTAACACCACACACACACATACACACACACACACAGAGAGAGAGAGAGAGAGAGAGAGAGAGAGAGAGAGAGAGAGAGAGAGAGAGACTTTTTAAATGAACAAAGGGAAGCCAAGAATGGGCACCCTGCTGGGTGATCACTTATGATCACAGCACTAGGGAAGCAGAGGCAGGAGGATCGGGAACTCAGGGTTAGATACACAGTGAGTTCTAGGCCACCCCTGTCAAAATGCAAAACAAAACAAGAATGAATGAAGAAGATACATTGTTATGGGAACCAAACTTACTGAAAGGATTAACAGCAAGGAAACCTGCACAGCTGAATCTCTCTCTCTCTCTCTCTCTCTCTCTCTCTCTCTCTCTCTGGTGGGGCTGCAGGCTGACCTTTAATGCCTGTATTCAGGATATCATCCTGACTGAGCCTCACAAGTTGTTGGAATTACAGGCATGTATCAAGTCCAGCCCAAAGCAGCATTTCATTTTAACCTACCTAATACAAAAGAAAATATTAACTTTGGTTTTATGAGGCTCTTATGAATTTTTAAAAAACTATGTGCAAGGTTAAAAGGCTTATTATAACTCTTTGACGGATTACAAAACCAGAGTTCAGAGAAATTACATGACCTGATCAGGGACATATCATAAGTAAACAGCAAAGAAAGACGGGGGCTCCTGGCTGTGCTGGACAGATGGGGATGGCTGGTTGGAGTGAGGAGAAGTTTCTTCTGACTGCCTCTGGCTTTCTGTAGAACACGCATCGTCAGGGGCACAGCAAGTGACACAAATGATGAGGTGAGATGGGTCTAAAACGATGGGAGTTATGGGGCTTGTGGCCCAGGAGTACAGGAGGGAATAAGCCACATCAAAGCCTCCACCCTGTAAGGAGGACCCTGCAAACTTCCTAAAGTAACCTAAGACGACGACCAAAGCACAACCATAGGACCAAACTCCATCTGCACATCCTAAAGTGTGATTGTTGATCCGGCCACTCAAGGCTGCATTTTCCTGTATGAAAATTTGGCGACCAAACAGTTGCTAATCTGTGAGGCCCTTTTCCAAAGGCATCTGCAGTCTGCCTCTACAGAACCTTGGTCTATGAACTTCATTAGTGACATTTCATACATAACAATGTTAAAATCTTGCTTTGCTAAGAAACTAAAATAACTTGCCACAGTCCAAGTGAGCCACATGCCCCCTGGCTGCAGGAGCGCTGCTTCCATCCTCCTAAAACACAAGGTCCACTTCTAAAAGCCAGCTCACCTCCTCCCACTGGGACCACCAGCAGCTCTGGAGAGGCTAGGGGTCCTGCTTACTTCAACACTGAGCACCCACCGTGTACCCAGGCTCTGGGAGCCGAGTCAGAAATGAGTAGTGACTGTTGAGCTGGAGGGAGACATAGTCAGGCAGAGTAGGTGCACAGCTAACAAAACAATGGCAGCAGCCAGCATTACCTGACCACACACTTGGCTCCTGCCAGTGCAAACCAAGTACTACAAGATGGACTCCGGACCGGAACTCAGGAGGCACATTCTGACCCTGGGGCTGGGGAAGCCCAGGGATAGTTAAAGCTGACTCTGAGGACTGGAACAGAGCACAGCATTTTTTCAAAACAAAGAGGTTCTGAGTGGCAGTGTTCCAGACTCAGTGAAGAGCCCAAACCTGACAGCAAGTCATTCCAACTCATCCAACAGACCCTAAGATGCAAGACAAGCTGTACTGGAATTAAGTTTGGAAGACTATGTGGAGATCAATGTGGGCTACCAATCTTGCCTCAAAACAAACAAAACAAAGCAGAAAAAAAAAACCAACCTACAAAACCACTAAACAGGGGCAGGGCTGGAAGATGGCCCACTTGGTAAAGTGATTGATGAGGTGCAAGCATCGGGACCTGAGTTTTCAATCCCGAGAATCACTGGGGAGGCAGAGGCAGGAGGATCCCTGGGGCCCCTGGGTCAGCCAGCCTAGCCTAATCAGAGGGCCCCAGGTCCCAGTGGAGGGACCCTATATCATAAAACAAGGTCAGCAGCATCTAACAAATATACACATGTACACACTCTCACACATGCACATAAATAAATTAGAAAAAAAACTTTTTAAAAGTTTAGAAAGCTAGGAATGCTGTGAAAGTATTAACAATCCTCGTTAACATTCACTTTGGTATAGTCAAGCACTGAAACAATTTAAATGGTTATTTTGTTTCCTTCAAATAATATTATTTTGGCACAGGAAACATAGCTCAGTAGTTAAGAGCAATTTCTGCGCAAGTATGAGAACCAGAATTCAGACCTCAGCACCCACATCACCATCAGGGTGTGGTCCTGAGCACAACCTGAGATCAAGCAGTGGGGTGGAACAGGGTGCTGGAGATCAGAGGGTTGCTGGGGCGAGAGGCCCTGCTTCAAAGAAATGAGGTACAGAGTGATAAAGGAGGATGTCTCACAGGTGCCATACACATGAGCACACACCACATATGCATTTACACACACACACACACACACTCATATACACCACATACAGTCCTATGTACCACACAACACCACATGCAACACTCACACACACCACACACACTCACACACTCATATACACCACACACAGTCCTATGTACCACACAACACCACATGCAACACTCACACACACCACACACACTCACACTCTCTCACAAAAACCACACATGCACACACCACACATATACCACATGCATGCACATGCAAGACACACACACGTAAAAATAACATGAAACAACTTTTTCATGAAAAGGGACTATTACCATTCCCATTTTAGGAAGAGGAAACTAAAAATAAAGGGTTAGCGTGTCCACAGGGTAATGGGAAGGAGCTTCCAGTTAGGAGGCAGAAGCCAAAGCCTTCCCCCTGACTCTGGAGTTGACTATGATGATGAGCCTGCACAAGACTTCACACAACAGACTGGCAAATCTATCTGAGTTCTATGTTGGTAATCCTGTAAATACCCTGGAAGTCAGAATAGGAGGACAATACAGACAAGAAGATCAACTAAGTTTCTGTGGCAATAAATCAATACAGACGAAGCAGCCTTGAACTGGGGCCGCACAAACAAAAGAGGAGCCTTCTTAGAAGCTGCCTGTGAAAGGGGCCGTGAAGGGAGACTTAGGGGTTATCTCGGAGTGCATCAACTTTCAGAAAAGCAAGCACTCCATTAGTTAAAGTACAGCTCACACAAAGAACAGGTAGACTCTGAATTCAGCTTGAGACCTATAGAGTCCAAGATACTGAAGTGACAGATGTAGCAAAGGATAGTAAAGAGGAGGAGGAGGAGGGGGCATGGTTTGGAGATGGACAGACGGATGATAGGTAGATGGTAGATAGACAGATAGCTCTGATAGATTGATAATAAATGATATATGATAGATATACACACATAGATGGACAGATGACAGACATGGTAGATAAATGATAGATATGGATAGATAGACAATAGATGATAGACAGATGATTAATAAGATAGATGACAGACATAGATATAACTTATAGACAAATCAGTATCAAGATAAATGCATACATTCATAAACACAACTATAAAGACTACAATAATAATTCATAAAGCTTTAGGTTTATAAGAGTTCTCCCAAGATGGAGTGTGAACCAAGATGAGAGAGATAAAGGAGTGGATTGAGGCATGGGGGAGAAAGAGAAGAGAAAAGGGGATGGAAAGTCATTCTGTCCTGGAACTCACTCTGTAGAACAGGCTAGCCTCAAACTCACAGAGATTTGCCTGCCTCTGCCTCCGGAGTGCTGGGATTAAAGCCAGTTCCAGTACAGCCAGAGGTACACAGAGAAACCCTGTATCAAGAAACAAAATAAAACAACACTGTGGTTTACACACACAATGGCTTTTTTCAGCCATAAAAGAATGAAATTGTGTCTTTTACAGGGAAACTGATGCAACTGGAGACCATCATTATTAAATAAATGAGAAAGTCTCAGAGAGGCAAAAGTTACATTTTCTCTCATTAATGATTCCTAGATTTTATACGGATGCATAAAATCATATTTGTACATGTAACGTGAGAGTGAATGTGAAACCATCTAGGAAACAAAGGAACTCATGGGTGCTGTAGTGTGTGGAAGGGAAGAGTAGCTGGGTGTCAGAGACTATGTTCCAAGTACACTGTATGCCTGTATGAAACTGTCCTAATGTAACATAATGACAGGTACACTAAAAAAGAGAAAGGCCACACCCGCCCCGCCCCGCCCCGCCCCACCCCGCCCCACTGCCAAAAAATGTTACATTACAAGACATAATGGCTCAGGCCTGTAATCCCAGTACTTGGAAAGTGGAGGGTGGGGAATTCAAAATTTAAAGCCAACCAGGCTACAGGAGATCCGGTCTCAAAAAACAAAACAAAACAAAACAAAAGTGTCACATCCAAGTAGAAGACTGCACCTAGAACTAAGCCTACCCTGACTTTTCCAAAGCTAGGAAACAGCCCTAAGAAGAGCAAACACTCAGCAAATGATCGTCCACCTGGACTCTGACAGAAGACAACATGGACGAGCGCTCAACAGACATGCCCAGCACCCACTTCTTACTGCTCACGCAGTGACTGGCTGCTGGCCAGGAAAGGCTTTCTTATCTCTCTGGCAAACAGTTGAGTACGCTATCATAAGAATGTTATCAGTATGAGTGAGGTTGGGCTGGTGACGCATGACTGAAACCTAGCACTGTGAGTGAGCCTCAGATTGTGAGCTTGGTTGGAGCCAGCCCAGGCTACATAGGAAGTTCAAGACTACCCTGGGCTAGAAAATAAGATGCTATCTCAAAAAGAAAAAAAAAAAAAGGTAAAACATAAATAATTAACATTCATAGAACTAAAACTTGACTATGAAGAGAATCTTCTTTTTGGGGGAAGGAGGTAGGTAGAGCAGGCTGCTCAATTCACACTCTCTGCTTTGGGGGACTTCCTCGTGATGTGATTTGTGGTAGGGAGTGTCTGTCATTACAGCACCCAAAAGTCCTGACAGCCAGAGTTCCCTAGCACCTGACAGCTATGCACATCTCTACCTATCTGGTTCTCTGGTAAACTGTGAATGTGACTGACAGACAGATGAGTGACCAGAGTACAAAAGACACATACAGCTCCTCAGCCCTCAATAATGGTAGCCTCACGGTGACATCTTCCTGCAGCTCCAACCTGAACAGTTACGACACAGCTGCTGTGGCATCACAAGAACAAAATGCTGGCTGCTGTCCATGATTTCTGCCACTTCCTCAGCCTGATGTACCGGCCTTACCTTTCTTTTTAATTGGTGTGTGGTTGCCTCTCCTACATGTATGTCTGTGCACCGCTCACACATGTGCCAGGGAAGCCACAAGGTGTCAGGCCCCCTGGGACTTGATGGGGTGGGACGTTACAAGACTCCAACCTTGCTCACTAGAAAAGCAACCAGTACTCTTAACCACTGAGCCATGTCTCCATCCCACCTAGCCTAACTTCTTAATGATTCAATAAGGCACTCAATAAAGTCTTTCAAATAATTGCAGTTGTTTTCTGTTTCTTCATAGATACTTGATTTTCATCTGCACTGGGAGACATTTTCCTTGGATGAGCACACCCATGAGTCTGCCGGAGAGTTCCCTTCTTTGGAGGGCTGAGCGGGTCTCTAGCATACCAGTAAGCAGCATCTTCATTCACAGTCACCTTTGACCTCTCTCTCCCCTTTGCTGACATTGGAGGCCTTACCAAGCCCTCAACATGCTGTGTCCTTACAAAATCTAACCCAAACTCTCATCACTCTGCACCTTCCTTTTCAAAAGTCTCCAATGTCATCAACATCATCTGGGCTCCCTACTGTCATAGCTTTCTTACCACTGGTCTCTTGGTCAAGCAGAACAACCCTGCAAGGCAAATCACACCACACATCTCTCCTAGCAAAATACCTGTGAGAATGCTCCCTTTCCAAAAAAATAAACTTCAGGGACTAGGAGATGGCTCAGTGTGTAAGGTCTTTGGGTGGCAGGGTGAGTTTCTGCATTTGGATCCCTGGAGCTCATGTAAAAATGGAGTTTGGGGACTCATAACAGTAACCTCATCACTGGAGATGGGAAAGACAAGCAGATCCTAGAGACATGCTGTCAAAACGGAGAGATCCATGCTTCTCAAGAGTAAGGTGGAGAAACCTCCACATCTACCTGTGACTTCACAGAGGCTGCTCATATGGATAAGACGTGCTCACAATCAAGCCAGTCAAAATGCTAACGCAGATGGTGAAGAGGAGCTAAGGGCAGATGATCACTGTTGGCAGAAGGAAAGTCAGTTGCGTAGGAATGCAGCCCCTGAGAGCCACCCCTGCTCCACAGAGTGCCCTACACTTAGGCACATAAAAGCAATACTAAGTGGACTCGGCAGCTTAGAAAAACAAATCACATCAAGTTGGGAGGGGAAAACGGTGGGGGTAGAATGTATGGGAGAGAATGTGAGGTACAGTCAATCAAAGTACATGCGGGCATGAAATTATCAATATTTAAGGAAGGCAGAGAGCAAGAGAGAAAGATAAATGAATCATAGCACACACACACACACATACCACACAGAGAGAGACACATACAGATGTACACATATAAGACACACACACAGCACAGATGTACACATACATAAACACATGCACACAAACACACATGTACACACAAACACACACACAGAATAGAAGTAGAAACTGGATACCTGTGCCATGTTCTGGACTGATTCTTAATCCTCATGCTCATTGTACTTGCCTTCTCTTTGCTGCAGACACACCAGCCTTCACAACCTTGGTAGCTACAAATGTTCTTCCTGGAAAATTACTGTTTCCTTCTTTGCATTTAAATTTTGTTTGATTTTGTTTTCCCAAACAGGACACCATTTGGTCTTTCCAGAATTGCCTACAGTCCCAACTCTTGGGAGGTCGAGGCAGGAGGATTACTTGAGCTCTGGTGTTTTGAGACATGGTGAGGGTCAACCTCAAAAAATGAAATCAGCAATTTGAAAGGACATAACTTACTCTGCATATGTAAGCTCTATGGATGTGCCTTTCCATCATTGTGACACCAGAATTTGGGGCAAGTCCCAACATAAGTACATGTCTTAGTCAGGGTTACTACTGCTGTCATGTAACACCACTACCAAAAGCAAGTTGGGGAGGAAAGGGTTTATTTGGCTTACACTTCCACATCTTAGTTCATCACTGAAGGAAGTCAGGACAGGAACTCAAACGGGGCAGGAACCTGGAGGCAGGAGCTGACACAGAGGCCATGGAGGGTGCTGCTCACTGGCTTGCTCCTCATGGCTTGCTCAGCCTGCTTTCTTATAGAACCCAGGAGCACCAGCCCAAGGATGGCCCCACCCACAATGGGCTGGGCCCTCCCCCATCAGTTACTAACTAGAAAAATGCCCTACAGGCTTGCCTACAGCTCTATCTATGGATGCATCTTCTTAATTGAGGCTCCCTTCTCTCAGATGAGTTTACCTTGTATCAAGTTGACACAAAACTACCCAGCACAGCACTCATTAAATATCTGTTGAACAAACAAATAACTATAATTTCAGTTACATAATAATATTAAGTACATAGAATTTGCTCTAGCAATAAAACTCTCAGTGGGGTGCCTAAGACCTATATTCCGTTCAAAAAGGCCAGTGCTGGAGGACTGCCATGAATTCTGATTTAAATGGTGAGATTCAGGCTAACCTAGGCTACAGAGTAAGACCCTGTCACAAAAAAAGAAAGAGAGAAAAGAAAAGATGAAGGGAGAGAGGAAGGAAGGAAGGAAGGAAGAAAGGAAGGAAGGAAGGAAGGAAGGAAGGAAGGAAGGAAGGAAGGAAGGGAAAGGCCATTACTCAAAAGCACTCAAGCCTAAATCAGAAGAATTGAAAGAAATGTTTCTGAAAGACACAGAATAATTATTCTGAAAGAAAAGGAAAACATTTATTGTCCAAGTTTTCATTTTATTGCAGGAACACCAGTACTATCACCTTTCTATCCTCCTTATCAGGAAAATTTCGCATTACCAAAGATGAGAAGATAAGATGATCTCCAGATAGTTTAATAAACACGTTTAAAACACTCTGAAATTCTTAGACGGAATAGAAATCACTTGTCAAAAGTACAATCTTATTTGTCAAAACATGAAATTGGAAAAAGGGAAGCCGCAGAAATAACAGGCTTGGGGCTGCCAAGCTGACAGGCTGTCTTAAGTGAGGCAGTCAAAACATTCATATGCTAATTTTTAAAGTGCTGCCTCTATGGCCACCCTGTAAAATCAGGAGAGAGCTTTGTATTCCTGCTCCAAAGGTCCCTGAAAAAGTCAGATAATGAACATCCTGATTACCAAATTAAGCAACAGCAATTCATATCAAGAAGTGACTCCTTCAGCTGAGTAGGCATATAAAATAGAACTCCCTGACTTGTTTAGAAAGTAATCCGCAAGAGTCACCCTACAAAAATACTCTTCGCACCTGCGCCACAGCTCCTTGGTGGAAGCACAGAATGCTGGCGACAACTTTCAGTATCAATCAATAGCTAGGATTGCCTGTTACACTAAATAGTAAATGCTGAAACACACGCCATCAAATTGTAGCTAAAGGTTGGTGGTGGCTCAGACAGTAGGCTTGTCATGACCGTGAGGCTAGCTCAAGCTAGAGTGGGGCTCAATTTCATAACAATAGATGAACACGCAAGTTCATGTACCTGAAATTAAAGTATCAGGTTATTTTTCTCTTTTTTCTAGGGGTGGGTACTGGTCGCAAAGGGGCCCTGCCTGCTTGGCAAGTGGGTGGCACTGAGCTCTATGCCCAACCCTTAGGAGATCTGTTTCTTCACTTCCCAAGTGGTCCTCCTTGCAAAGCTTAACAATTCTCAAGAGAGCCTCTCTGTGAAATGCTCTCCTGCATCTGGTGGGGAAGATCATCACATCTACCATCTCACCAGGTTTCTGGCATGTAGAATGCTCAAATTAGGTAAGACTGGGACGTCTCTAGACTCAGACCCCTGTATCCTATGGGTTACAGGGAAAGGGCACATGCTATATAATTGCATTTGTACAGAATACTCAGAGTGGGCAAATCCATGCAGGCAGAAAAGTAGAGGGATGTCGGAGACTGAGGAGGTGAAGCCTGCCTGCTAATAGGGATGGCGTCTCTGAAACCGGGAAGTGGGGGTGGTGGCACAGCTTTACAAACAGCCATGGGTTTGTACATTTCAAGAAGCTGGGTTTGATGGTGTGTGAATCAGACCTTAACGAAGCCATTATAAGAGCATAGCCATCTGTTAGTTTGAACATGAAATGTCCCTCACTGGCTTCTCAGCTGCTGCTTGTGGAGGCCATGGAACTTTCTGCTCATGGGACCCAAGCGGCAGAGGCAGTGCTGTTGGAGCAGGGGCTGGAGGGCTGGATCTGCTCCCCAGCTGTCATGCGATAGGGGCTCTCACACAGGAGTTATTTTTAAACACAAGTCAAAATAAATCCTTTCTCCCTTAAGTTGCTTTTCTCAGGCATTCTGTCATGGTAATAAGGAAACTCTTTTTCAAACTGATTTAAAAAGTTAAACTAAGGCAGGCGTATGGTGCCCACCCTGCAATTGCACCAAGAGAAACACAGGGTCAAGAATCCACCGCCATCCAACCATAAAACAATTTTGAGACATGAAGAAAAGGACCAACAACAAAAAGTCAGTTCAAATGTAACTGACTCAACCAAAGTGTTTTCCTTTCATGAATTACATATTTGTTTAAAGGCACATGCTCCAGGCTGGTCCCAAACTCCTGAGCTTATACAATCCTATCTCAGCCTCCCAAGTGGCTCATACTATAGGCATGAACTATTGTGCTCAAAAAACTTTGAAATCATCAATATGAACTATACCATTTGTTTTCTACACTAGACAATAAAAATGAGCTAGCAACCCAATATAAGCATGAAGAAGACATGAGCTGGCAAGAAAGACAGCTTTAACACAGTATATACCACAGAATACTTTTCTGTATTTATCATTTGAAAAGCCAGCAGGCTGTATTGAGTGTGGTAGTCTACACCTATAATCCCAACAGCTTCAATCAAGAGAATCAAGAGTTTCAGAAACGATTTTTAAAAAAAGAAAGAAAGGAAGGAAGGACGGACGGCAAACGGTCGGTTTTGGGGAAAGAGCTCAGTTGAAACAGTACCAGTCTCACAAGCATGAGAGCCTGAGTTCTGATCCCCACAACATGCAGAAGCGGAGCCAGGCACGGGGGAACGAGGGGCACAGACAGGAAATCCCAGAACTATGTGAGTCAGTTTCTCTTCCTACCTGGAACACCAGCAGTCAAACTTGGGCTGTCCAGCTTGGTGGCAATCAGCTTTACTTCTCAAGTCATCTTGCCAGCCCCTACAAACTCTTAAAAACTATGTAATCCTTTTTCTCACCCTCCCTTAAAAATATGTAGGCTATTTTATGTAGTTCTCAACAATTTTAACATTGTCACTTCAAATATAAAAAGTTTAAAGTTGAACCCTAAAACATGGTGACTATCTCATGAAAACCAACTCCAACCAAAAGCAAAACCAAACAGAAAAACCTAGGGACCTGGTTTTCTGGGTCACAGTTCTATCTTTGCTGTCGGAGTCACTTCACCTAAAAATACCAAACTCTAACATTGTTTACACAAATTTCCATCTTTAACCAGTTGAAGTCAGGTGTTGGTGGTGTACATGCCTTTAATCCCAGCACTCGGGAGGCAGAGGCAAGTGGATCTCTGTAAGTTCGCCAAAGTAATACCAAGATAACCTGCCTCAAATAAAAAATAACCAGTTAGTTGACTTTGTTACATGATTTCATAGGCAACATAATTATTCAAATACTACACTGTTTAGTTATTGCTTGTTAAAAATTTGTCTTTTATTCCATATATTTAATTTTTCAATCACTTTGTAAAATAATTTCCCTTTTTTGTATTGTTTACAAGTCTACATACTATCCTGGTTAGCTTCAGCTGTCAACTTGACACAGCCTGGAGACATATGAATGAGTCTCTTTGTCTGTAAAGGATTGTTATGATTGATGTGGGAGGGCCCAGATTCCCGTGGGTCTCTCTGCACTGTATAACAGTGTTAGCTGAGCATGCATTGGGGAGAAGCCTGAGAGAGAGCTGGTAGGCAGCCTTCCTCCATGGTCCCTGCCTTGAGTTCCTGCCCTGACTTCCCTCAACGATGGACTAAAACAGTGGACCCCAACCTGTGGGTCACGACCCCCACATGAGTTGCACATTAGATATTTGCATCACAAATCGTAACAGTGGCAAAATTACAGTTATGAAGTAGCAATGAAATAATTTTATGCTGGGGAGGTGGGGTCACTTTGACGTGGGGAACAGTATTAAAGGGCCGCAGCATTAGGAAGGTTGAGAGCCACTGACCTGTAAGATGAAATAGACCCTTCCCTCCCAAAGCTGCTTCTGGTCCATTACTTTGTTATAGCAACAGAAACGCAGACTAAGACACACACACTGTACATACATGGCATCTGCATGTGCACACTGTACATACATGGCATCTGCATGCGGTATTCACCATCCCACTGCTTTCATTTCTTGTCTGGTCCCACTACCCTCCCTCACATCATCTCCTTCCAAGTTAAATATTCATCTCATCTACTTGTGTCCTACAGTAAATGTGCAAAGAATGAGGTAACATACCCCAGAAAAACTGAAATGTTTATTAACATCCTACTGCTTCTAAAAAATCGTGGACACAGAATCTGCCTGTGTATCCAGTGCCTTTTATATCTCTAAATGAACTTCCCACATATAAACTTACATAAAACCATACATGGAACTTATTTACATTACTCCAAGCAAAGTTTGTTTATCATAAATTTCTCCCTTTTCGGAGGAGCTAAGGGCCACTAGACTGATAGCTGGGAAGCCAACAGGGGACTGACTCGGACCCCCCTGAATATGGGTCTCAGCCAGAAGGTCTGAGCAGTCTAAGAGACCTCAGACAGTGGAGCCAGGATGTATCCCTGGTGCACAAAAAGGACTTTGCAAACATATCCCCCATGGAGGGATAACTGCCTTATTCTAGAGATAGGAGAGAAGCCCTAGTCCCTACTTCACAGGACCTGTCAGATCTACATGACCCCAACTGGATGGCATTCCCCTACATATTGTATTGTGGTGGGGGGTTGGGAGGGGAGGGTGTTTAGAGTGCATGGGAGAGGGTAGAGAGGGCAAAAGGAAGGGAAGGAGGGAGGGAGGGCTTGGGGGGAGGGAGGGAGAGGGAACTGGGATCGACATGTAAAATAATAATAAAAAAAAAAAAACGCTTTGACTCCAAAATTTAAGTTGAAGAACAAGTTACTGGGGAAAAGTATTTCTATTTTTGTTTCCACAGAAAATGAAAAGATGTGGATTCCTTCCAGACTAATGTGGTTTGATCACACCAGACCGCCTGAAACAGAGTACAAGCTGATCCTACATTCCAAACAGCTGGACAAAACAGCCCTACAGACTACAGCTAGGATATCTGAATCTTCTTCGAATCCCCCAAGACAGCGCCCCTTACCAGCAGGAAGTAGTTTGGAAAGAACGACGCCCAAATTCCCAAATATTGTGTATAAATGTTTGTTTTCATTTAATTGGACTTTGTTATATAAAATTAAATAAAAAATACTCTATATGCATAAAAAAATAAATAAATAAATTTCTCCCTTTTCGATTTTAAATAAGATTTTATTATTTTGCTTGTATGTTTGTGTTTTGCCTACATGTATGTAAGTGCAACACGTATGCAGTGCCTTTAGAGGCCAGAAGAGGTTGTCAGACTCTTGAAACTGGAACTTTTGGAGAGGGGGCTGGAAGCCACCCTGTGGGCGCTGGGAATCAAGCCTGGGTCCTTTGCAAGTGCAGTTAGCACTCTTAACCACTGAGCCATGTCTGTAGCCCTCCTGGGTCCTCAGCACAGATGGAGTGCCATAGATCACTGAGTAGAACGGAGGGAGTGCTGTAATAATGAATACAACACTACTCATGTATTCCACTCTTGTTATAATTTCTGAGTTAACATATTTGGACTTATTGCATGTAAAATATTTCATGTTGGGGCTGGAGAGATGGCTCAGAGGTTAAGAGTACTGGCTGCTCTTCCAGATGTTCTGGGTTCAGTTCCCAGCAACCACATGGTGGCTCACAATCACCTCTAGTGGGATCTAATGCCCTAACCTGACATAAGGGCATACATAAAGACAGAACATTCATATATAAAATAAATAAGACTTTTTAAAAAATTACTAAATATGTTTGATGTTAGTGCAATGTCTTAATTTTAAATAGAATTATGTCAAAAGTTTTACCTCAAAAATACTAGAGTATAATTCAAAATAATTATAAAATAAATTAACCAGGTAAGAACAATTTTAGGATTTTTTCTTTTTAAATAACTTTTATTTTGTTTATTACTATTGGCTGGGTTTAGAAGGCATTGTGCCACCTTTCAGAGGACACCTGAGGAGCCACTTGTCTGCTGTCACTCTTGGCTGAGACTTGAAGGCAGACTGCCAGGCTTGTGTGGCCTCAGGGGCTTTACCCACAAACCCTCAAAACAGGCAGCAGTGACCCCCAGCCCTAACTTGTGACCCTGGCAAATCACTTTACATGTATTTCCTCATTAAAAGTCTCCTAGCTTTTTAGATGAAATGAGAGTACCAAACAGAAACGCGTCAGAAAATAGAAGATCGTGCTGAGAACTCCAAGAGTAATTCTGAAACAGGGCAGCAATGATTTGCTAAGTACTTCAGGTGTCATCTGAGCAATGAAGGACATGAAACAATGGAGCACTGTGGCTGCTTCCTCTCCTCTTGAGGTCTTCTGAGGTGCAGGCAGGGACATGGGTCACTCCCAGCATGGCCCAGCATTACTGTGCTGTCTTAGCAGAGTATGTGTTGAGACAGCGTACAGCAAACAGACGTAGCGAATCTCAAGAAATCACACACAGTGCAAGAATGTGAAATGTGATTTGGCACTCCACGGGCAGACAGCACCACGGTGCGCAGTGAACCCCGCACGGCCACATTTACATCTGAAATTTGCTCATATAAATGCATTGCACCAGGTGGCTTTAGAGAGGAGCCCTCTGCACACACTTGTGGGCCAGCACCCCCATCTGATGCAGTTTATGGAGGTCCAGGCATGAGCAGCACCAAACCTCCATCCTTCATTAGTCTCCTAGCATAAACCACTGTATTCTTTTTGTGTCTATTCCCTAGAACCAGCATTCTCACATCCAAATAGATAAATAAGCCACATCTGCTGTGACCTTGCTAAACAATACACGAGGAAGACACAGAGTGCCTGCTTAACACAAAACACACTGGGAAGATCATTTCCCCCATATCCAAATATGGTCATGTAGTTCACTAGCACAAATCCTAATTCATTTTTTGGAGAGTAATCCATACTAATAACTGCAATTTTTGCAAATTTAATAAAAAATATAAACAGGAGCTTTTGCTGAATTTTAACACAGTGTTTGAATATTATAATAGTCCTGTACTTGTTGATCTGTTGGCATCTAGCTCAACTGGACACATCATGCAAGCCTATTCACTGAGGCAGCTGTGGCAGCAATTTGTTCCCAGACTAACAATATACTGTTGAATATGGTCATTTTCTTCTATCACAAGTGTCATTAATTAATGGACACTCAAATTAGTCTTCATTATGCAACTGTCCTTTTAGGAATTGTGTGTAGCAAGAAAATGTAAAAATAAAAATATGCCTTTATTGTGAAAAAGGATTTTTGTTATAGCAGGAAAGAAAAGCAAATACCAAAGATGACTGAAGAAATCTACTTTTTTTTTTTTTTTTTTTTAGAAAAATAAGGTTCAAGATAAGAGCGCTAGGGAAAAAATGTGATCTCATATCCAAAAATCAAGAAGGAATGTGAGCATGATTTGGGGTTAAGACATTATTCTCCCTGGAAAAGACTGAATGGCTCCCCAAGGACTAATCCCAGCTGGCCTACAAATGCTAGAGGTAGTTACTGGAGAGGGTCTTCAGGTTCAAACACAGGTCTGCAATCTCAACTTGATTCAAGCAATGGCAAATTCTTTTTAAATCAACAGGATGAGAAAGACAGTCAGTAGCAATTATCCTACTGAATTTCTGTGTCTGGATTTTCCTCTACACTACACTATCATCTCCAAGTTCCTCTTGTACATAGAGAAGAGTTCACCGCTCATCTTAAGGACTAAGACTATAGGACTGGCCCTCATTTGGCATATGACTTAGAGATTATCATTGAGCATCTATCATTTTTTTTCAATTCCTTTTAGATTCTTTTTGGATTTGCTCAATATAAGCAAAACTCTCCAATTATAACTGCCCAGAACATGTTCCATCTTTAGTTGCAGCTAAATTACCAATCTCAGTTGGAATCTTCAGTTTATACCTTTTCCCTTCTCACTTTCCCTCTTAAAAAAGAAATCACACCTCTTCAACAAGTTGGCAAATGTGACACTTCATGATCAAGAGTCCAGGCATTCAGGATTGGACAGACATCTGACCAAACCAGGGATTCCAATTATGTTCTGTGGGAACCTTAAAATAACGCTCAGCTCTCCTATTGGCCTAGACCTTGGACACGGAGCTGTGTGAGCAAGGTGAGGAGGCTCCAACTAGAGAAGGAGCTCAGACACTGACTGTCATGACCCTCAGCTCTGCTACCCTTCTTTATCCTGCTCCCTCTTCTCCTCTACAGCAGGCCATAGAGACTGCAATTCTTCTTCCAGAGGAGAAGGACTTTATGAGACTGAACCCCAACATCTATCGAAAACCCTGAACATATTAAACGTAACAGTTCTCCATCATTCTGTGCAAAAGCTGGCTACAAAAAAAAATCTGGAAGTCAGTCTCAAGGACTTCCTTCTAAAGGCCCTGCCTGCCCGCACCCAGAGAAGCCTTCCTGGGCACCCCAAACCCTTTCCATCTTTCCATCTACTGCTACTACATCATCCCCTTTAGTGCATCCAGTCATGTCTTTCCAGAACTCACTGTTCCCCACTACTCCTGAGGGCACAAACACTCTATTCCGGGATGTGGGTTCTAATATCTTAAGACCCCTGTGACTCCTAAGATGTGAATAATAAATTGGTTACATTTCCCTCTATTCCTCATTGTTTCTTTAAATGAGTGAATTCAGACCTGGCTAGGAGATCTAGAGAGTGGAGGATAATCTTACCCCCTTGCAATGTAGTTGGCACCACCTATACATCAAAACAGAAAGAACTGGGAGTTCAGGCAAGACAGACAGACAGACAGACATACAGACAGACAGACAGACAGACAGACAGACAGACAGACAAAGCCTGCTAAAAGGATCAGCTATACAGACCATGGCAAACAGTAACAGTCATAAAGTATCCAGACTGATGGGAGATGTCATTCTGTATATGTTCTCATACTGGTTAATGAATAAAGCACTGTTGGCCAATAGGAAAGGAGATAGGAGGGACTAGGAGATGAGGAGGAAAAAGGGAGGAGGGGTCAAGATGGAGAGTCTGGAGAAAGCAGAATGCCGGCCGGCTCCCTGGTAAGAGAAATACATAGATCAGCAGAAATGGGTTAATACTTAGACAGAGCTAGCCGATAAAAAACTAGTAATGGGCCAACAGATTATATCAAATACAGAGTCTCGGTGTGTGTTATTTGGGGCTGGCTCAGCGGCAGGACAAGACCAGTGGCGGTGGGCGGAAAAACCGTACTCCTTACATATGGCACTGGTACCTAGAACCTGAATGACTTCAGACAGAAATAGTATGTTACAAATGAGACAGAGAGTAAGATCTTCAGAGAGGGGCCATTCTAGATAATCAAACGTGATTTTTATAATTGAGGCATAGAAAGATTTTACTGCAGAAGCAGATGGCAATGTGTCGAAAGAGGCAAGATGCCTTGTTGCTTTGAAGATGGAAGGAATATGAGTAAAAGGTGGCAGGAAACAGTAGCTCTAGGAGATGAAAAGGATGAGGAAACAATGAGCTAAAATTCTCAAGAGATGAGGCCACCCAGGCTGCGCTTTCCTGACTGGAGTTTGAAGATCCGTGGAGATGCAGTTTTGCAGGATGAGTAGATCGAGACATCAGAGTTACACTGGGCTAGTTTTAGTTCACTTGGACAGTTTTCATTCTCGGCTCTGTCTGATCCAGCACTCCTGTCGCTGCCAGGGAAACTGTGTACCAGGCTGACACGCCTCTGGCCTCTAGAAGCCTGAAGGCCAGGAAAGAAAGCACATCTGGGTCCCATAGGAAGTTCCCTCCTCTCCTACTGAGCTCAGCACATCTAAGGTCAGATGTCCAGACCATCCTTTCTGGAGCTATGGAATCGTGGGATCTCTTCTCAAAGACCAAGTCCTCCAGGGATTTGTCCTGCTCTAGGTAACTTGTGAGGCCTCAGCAAAGTCACTTGTGCTTGCTGGGAATAAACTACTTTCCCATCTCAGATGTGTTTACATGGTGTTATCACATCCCTGTGAGCATTACAAACATGCTCTTTCCAGAGTGGCAAGAAGTAATTTACCTTGCCAAGGTTCCTGGATCTGAGCCAGGGTGACAATGATTTTGGCCTTCTGAGCCTACAGATCTTTGCTGTTGTTTTTGCTTTGGGGTAGGGTCATAGCTCTGGTTGATTTCAAACTTGCCATGTAGACTATGTAGTTAGCTAAGACCGTGAATTCATTAGTTCCCTCCCTCTGTCTCCCAAGTGCTGGAATTACAGGTGTACTTCACCATGTAAGGCTCACCAGATCACAGAAAGTAAGTCTGTGTTGTTGAAGCCACTAAACATGTGGTAATTTACTAGGTAGAAACAGAAAATAAAGACCATGTGGCATTAGAGAGACTGACAGGCATCTGCCTTGACTACAAACTACTTTCTTCTTCATCCTTTCACACAACTTGTACATCTTACCACTGTGTCCCCCTAACATACCAAACTTTAACAGTTTGCTTGGTCCAACCAGAATTTTAGCAAATATACATGTAAACCCAATAAAGTGAAAATATTGGAGGTCATTGAAAAATGCAAGGCCATTTGAAAAGAAGCCGTGGTCTCCAGCAACAAAATGCATTTGTCCTCAAAGTTGAAAACAACTCACAAAATTACTGCAAAAGGAGCTGCCCTTTAGGTAAACTGCTTCCAAAATGCTCTGCCTTGAAATGCAAGTCTACCTGAGAGAATTCTTCAATATAATCACATCAGCTGGATATATCAGCATGAATTTGTCAACCAAATAATGTAATCACATTTTATATTTCAGCGCTAAAGAAATAAGATAAAGAAAAGGTAGATTTAAAAGAAAGAAAGAAATTGGAAGTGATGGGAATACAAAACAACCACAAAAGGCAAAATTAGGTAGGTGGTAATGTAAAAAGAGGTCTGTGGCCAGGTGTGGAGATGCACACATTTAAGCCCAGCACTCTCATGCGGCAAAGGTGATGGCTTTCTATGACCAGCACAGGCTGCATGGTGAGGAGGAAGGAGAGGAGTCGAGGAGGGGAGAACAATACCCAAGAGAAGTGAGTGCTGAGAGGTTAGATTCAAAAAAGGGAGGAGAACTGGAGAGATAGACAGGTCAGCAGTTAGGAGCACTGGCTGCTCTTCCTGAGTTCAATTCCCAGCACCCACATGAAGGCTCACAAGTATCTATAACTGTAGTCACACAAATTTGGATGTTCTCTTCTGGTGTGCAAATGTACAGACAGACAAAACATCCATATACATATAACAAAAAAGTACAAAAAAGCTTAGAGGATCAACAAAGAAACTAAAATCCATTCCACAAATCAAACCTATCTCATTAGTGCAGTATGTGAATGCCTGTCTCCCAACATGTCAGCCTGTCTTCCATCTTCAACAGCAAGAAGTAGGTGCTGCCAGTCCTTGCATCTCTAAGCCTGCAAAGTCCCACATAAGTGGATGTGGCTAAAGTCCATCCTCCCTTGAGGTACCTTTAGGGAACGGGCAGTTACAGACTACAAGCTCGCCTTCAGTCTTCAAAAGACTCAGGTGTCACTACCAAATGGCTCATTGGATTAGTGATACAAATAAAACAAAATCCCCACCAGATGCCAATAAAACCTAAACATGGTCCAAGTTCAATATTATGGCTCAGGCATCAAACACAGCAATATGCTGCTATAAGGGAATTCACCTGTCAAAAAGCCCATCCAGGATGATCTCCTACAAGCAGGCACACCTAACCTCCTGAATGTGCTGATTAATTCTGAGGATATCCCTATACAACAGCAAACACAAACTGATTTAGCAGAATCAACAAACTGACTTGGCTGAAACAAAACGAGCCAGTGGGGAAAGTTGAGACAAAAACAATTTACACCATTTAAGAATTCTTTTAAGGCCCAGAAGTGGCAACACAAAGTGCATTTGGTATTTGGGATGAAGCCCAGGCTCACACAGGAAGATAAAACTAGTTAACACTCCCACAAGATGGCTTCTCCTTCCCTGGCAGTGTTATAGAGTTACTGACCAGTGAGGAACCAAGCAGGCACTTGGGAAACAGAAGCAACTCAGCTTAATTCATGTGTGCTTGTAACCAAGTTAACACTTTGCAAAAGTCCTAGTTTCTCAGCCACTATATAGGTTGAATAACAGCATTGAAATCTGTCTACATAGCCTTCTGAGGGTGGCCTTTGAGTTCCATGCCCACCAACAGGGGTTTCCATCATAGTTAGACATGACTGCAGGAACAAACACTCAAGTGAGCAGCTTAAATATTGCTTCCTCAGCAAACATGATCTGTGGAGGGAGAAGACAGTGTTGAAACCATCTTAAGGTGGTTTCTTACATGTGTTCACCACCTTCTTAAGGTAAGAGGAAGGAGTTCTAACAAGCTAGCAGAACTCAACACACCTAACCATTTCAGAAGTAAAACTATAACTCATTTTCTTCCTATATAATCCTATAGTTCCTAGACAAGGGCTGTTATTAAGCTACCAAAACACAGTTGAAATTTAATATTTTTTGTTATATGGAATATATATATTATTCCCTCCTTCAGCAGAAGCCTGGAAAAAATTACTAGTTATTGGCTAGCATGCTAGTCCATGGCTTTAATCTAATGTCTCCCAACTACCCTTAGAATCAAGCCCACCCCTTCCCATGCTACACAGGATACTGACTGACCCTGCCAACACTCACAAATTACCCACCACTCTATCCTCTATCACACTGTAGTCACATTAACTTTCTCCATATTTCTATGGAATTCCAAATTCTTTTTTTAAAGTGACGTATAAGAAGAACACATGTGGAAAAGACCAAGAAGCAGCAACTAATACGGACTCTATGTGATTCACACAAAATGCAGAGGGAAATTAGAAGATTAATAAAACCAAAGAAACAGTTTCTCCAAACTGATCCTATTTTGCCCAGTATCTTTGTCCCCCAAAGGTCCATCCATATGGCAAGTTCTGGTCCCCACCATGAAGCTACTGAATGGTGGACCCTTGAAGAAGTGGGGCCTGGCAGGAGGGTCTTGAGTCAATGACAGGATGAGTGGTCTGCTCCTCCACGCCTGTGGGAGACGACCCCTTTGGGGATTAAATGAACCTTTCACAAGTCAGATATCCTACACTGAAGATATTTACATTATGATTCATAACAGTGACAAATTTACAGTTATGAAGTATCAACAAAAAATTTTACAGTTGGGCACACCAAATGAGGAACTGTACTAAAGGGAATTAGGAAGGTTGAGATGCACTGCCTTAAAGCCATGATTTGACCCTAAACCTCAAAAATTGTGAGCCCCCCCCAAAATCCTTATTATTCTATAAGCTGACTGTCTCACATATAAAGCCCCTCCTAGCCTTCTTTTGGTCAATGGGAAAGTTAGCGAAACTGTAAAAACTATTCCCTCCCTCTCTATATCTGTGTGTGTGTGTGTGTGTGTGTGTGTGTGTGTGTGTGCGCCTGCCTCTCTCTCTCCCTCACCCCATCTCTGTCTCCCCCCAGCACCCTGTTGTATGTACTTGGGCACGCACTGGAGATTTGAATTCAAGGCTTTGCACATGGTGGCTATGTATTTTACCAATGAGCCACACCAAACCTCCACTTGCCCTCTTGCACACTAGGGCTTAGCTCTTACCTCTCTACCCTAACCATGGAAACATGCCCAAGATTGCCTGGGACAATGATGCTCTAGACATGTAAGAGAGTCCAAATAAGGTGAATATGTCTTAGTTAGCCATAGCTGATCAGAGGCAGCAATGGGTCCCAGTGCTCTGCCTGGAACAAGAAAACCACCCACAAGATTCCACATTTACTCCTGTACATTGTGAGGGCCCACGTTTACTCCTGTACATTCTGTGAGGGCCCACGTTTACTCCTGTACATTCTGTGAGGTCCCACGTTTACTCCTGTACATTGTGAGGGCCCACGTTTACTCCTGTACATTCTGTGAGGGCCCACGTTTACTCCTGTACATTGTGAGGGCCCACGTTTACTCCTGTACATTCTGTGAGGGCCCACGTTTACTCCTGTACATTGTGAGGGCCCACGTTTACTCCTGTACATTCTGTGAGGGCCCACGTTTACTCCCGTACATTCTGTGAGGGCCCACGTTTACTCCTGTACATTGTGAGGGCCCACGTTTACTCCTGTACATTCTGTGAGGGCCCACGTTTACTCCTGTACATTCTGTGAGGGCCCACGTCTACTCCTGTACATTCTGTGAGGCTGGGGGTTAGGTGTCATACTATGTAACTGTGACAACAGAGAAGTGACAAGTATCTGAAGATACTGTAAGTCTGAATAAAGACTAGATGTCTGACATTTTTTAAAAGCCCCTGCTGTCATACATGGTAGTCCATGCCTGTGACCTCAGCACTTGGAAAGTAGAGGCAGGAGGAATGGTAATTCATACTCAGCTACAAAGTGAGTTGAAGTCTGGGCTACATGAACCCTAAAATAAACAAACAAATAAATAAATACAAATAGAGACTACTATTAAAGTATTTCATTATAATAATTGTATCTTTATCTGCTTTTTAAAGAAATCCTTATCTTTCAAACATACTGAAGAGCCAGGCAGTGGTGTCACACGCCTTTAATACCAGCACTCATGAGGCAGAGGCAGGTGGATCTCTGTGAATTCAAGGCCAGCCTGGTCTACAGAGCTAGATAGAAAAACCTTGTCTCGAAAAATCAAAACAAAATTTAAAAAAAAAAGTTTAAAAAAAAAAGTCAAACATAACTGAAATATATTCAGATAAAATGATACCTAGGAAATGAGATGTTTAAATAGTATGGGGATGGAATGGGTTAGAGACATTCCTCTATAGGGCTGCAGAGACAGCTCAAGATAGCTCAGCAGCCAAGAGCACTTATTGTTCTTGCAGAGGACAGGAATTTGGTTCCCAGCACCCACACTAGGTGACTCACAACTGCCCATAACTCCAGCTTCAAGAGGTCTGACAGCCTCCTCTGGCCACCTCAGCGCACACACACGCACGTGTGCACGCGCGCGCGTACACACACACACACACACACACACACACACACACACACACAGGGAGAGAGAGAGAAATTTAAAGAAAGGTTCATCTATAATGACAAAAAAGGGGTTCATGGTTGTATAAACTGGCAAGTACATATACTTGAAATATTCCATAATTAGGGGGAAAAAAAGACAGAGGTTATCTAATCTCAGAGAGACTGCAGTTGTTACAGCTCCTTCTGCCTCGATTCTGATGAACCCCTCTAAAATGAAACAAATGTCCTTCCCAGTTCAGTGTGTGTCACACCAACCTGGTTCTCTGTCTTCTTGGGACCCCTGCTCACCATCTCTTTTTGAGTCGGGGTCTTATACTGAAGTTCAAGCTGTCCTGGAGCTCCTGAGAAATCACCTTGTTTATGTACCTGCATGTCCACCAACACCCCTGCAACCCTGACACTTGAAGTACTCCCACAGAAGGCACCCACTCTTGTGCTCACTTCTGACTTCATCCCCGCATGCTCATCACACACTAAACAATTAATAATAATCAGGCCACAATCGACTGCACAAGTTAAAGTAGCATCATATATGGGCAAAGCATGGAAATGAAAACCCATCTGTGACACTTCATACAATAACACACTGAACACATGTGCAAGCTGTCCAACAAAATTCCCTCACAGACACACAATGAGAACTTGGCACTGGCTGCTAACTGCAAGCAGGCTGGTTTCCTCACAGGGACCACCACATTGCAAAGCCTGCATCATGAACAACTGCAGCAAAGTTATCAAGACTTCCAGAGATCTGAACACAAACCTCACAGTGAACTATCAAGAGAAACACTCCTTTGGGACTACACAGACTTCCCCGCTCACCTGAGGGTAACAATTTGCGCTCACAGTGATTTACACTGTCACTCAAGCTGCACCTGACAGGATGTCCACTCTGCTAGGCTGCTCTGGACCTTCTGGTGATTTATGTACCAGAGCTAGAGGATCATAATTATTAAACATTTTATGGAAAACAGACAGTTGTAGTGTTCAGGTAGCAATCAGAAACTCAAGGCACAGATGAGTAGGAAGAGATTCTCGAGAACGCAGATTGTCATTGGCCTTGAAAGGGCTGTCCTTACGCTCTCACAACTCTGTGCTTGGCTGCATCCAACCACACTCCGCACATAATCTTCCCATTCTTTCTTCTCCACACCCATCTTATCCCCTTCCTTCCCTTCCTCCCCAACACTACAGGAAACAGAACCTATCTGTCATTTTTAAATCTTTATTGAATGATAAAGAAATGAGAAGTAAAGCAATGAAGAAATAACACTGTTATTTCTTGATCTCCTTCTTGAGGGAGCAGGGAGTTAGTACCACAAAAGACAGGGTGGAGCCAAATGAGGGGGCTGTCACCATGCAGACTTCCACAGCTCCAGATGTGGGCTGTCAGTCATGACAAACACCACAACAACCGGAGGGGCTTGCTACAACAACTCCTTCTGGAAGCATCTGCTTAATGAGAGCTGGAAACAGGCACTACGCACACAAAACAACTCTCACTTTCGGACACTTATTTCTTGTGTCACACTAAGCTACACAAACATCTTATCTCACCATAAAACTTTCACCATCAACTTTCTGGCACCAGCCTCAGGTCACAAATGTCAGACAGAAAGATCAGGTGGGAAGCTTGAAATGTTCTGATAATTAATTAGGATTTGTCGTGCTGAAGGAAAAACACCTTCATTGTGCTGTCAAAAGCAGTCTGGCACATTGCTCTAGCACACTGCAATCTGATGACTGGTAAGCCTATGCTTTATTTACATCTCCTCCCAGCTCTGGTACTTCATTTGCATACATGCTCCAGAACTAAGTCAAACTCTGGGGTTCCAGGAGCTTTCACTCTGGGAGGCTTTCTGAAACTTCCTAAGCAAGGAGCCAGCAGTGGGAACTGGGAGTGAGGGGCGGCACCAGGGCACCCTGGAACGCCAACACAACACTTCTTACTCTGTTTCAAACCCGTGGTTATGAGAATGCAGACCTCTCTGCATGTCAGGCCCTGCCTGATCTCACTGGGTAGAGGAGCCCTTACCTTTCTCACAGCCCATCACACTGCAGAACATGTTGATCATGCTCCTTTTCTAAAGGCCAAACTGAGGACCACACACACTGCCAGCAAGAAGGAAGTCTACACCCAGTTCCTCAACCACTCTGGTATTCTGTCCTGTGCTCTACGCCGCATCACAGTCTGCAATTTACTTAACATAGAGCTAAAATTGTGTTAAGATAGGCACTAAGTTTCTTTTTTAACTATTATTCCTGTCACCAATACGACAGGTGACACAGCACACATGTTTCTGTTTCGAATTACTAATATCTGCAGTTTCAAAGTGAGGACATACCTGAGCTAGTACTTCCTCATTTCAGAAATCCACGGAACAATGAAGGCACTGCTAATAATTACACACATGTGAATACACACTGAAAAAGATTCTGTAGAATGTAAATAAAGGGCTATACGTATTTAGGGAGAGTTATGATTTGAAATAATCCAAATTTATCTGTATTCTGATGAACAAACTGCAGAAAGTCTGCATATTACAACCACTGGAGAGCTCAAGAAAGCTGTGAGACAGAATCGATAAAAACAGGAACCCTGCTCCACGGAGTGCTGCTGAAAGAACACCGCTGCATGGAGTCCTGTGTTCAAACCGAATCTGCACTGGTTCTCAGTGGTGATTTTTCCTCCGTTCTCTAGGAAGCAAGCTTATGTCACTCAACAGTGATACTGCTTGCCAATTAAAGGTTGGTTTGGGGCTAACATTTTGTGTCTACTGCATCCCCAACCGTGAAAGATTTCAACGATGATGCGGGATCTACAGTAGGTCGAAGTAAGGGAGAGCAGATAAAATGAGTTCTGTCACATAGGCAGGCCTTCCCACTGGAAGGGGAGAACTAAGGATTGGCATCTCTGCACTTGAGAAGTGAACATCACATGCGCACAGCAGTCAGTGAGCCAGCAATCTTGCTCTACTGTCCCTCATACTGCATCACATTTTAGGAAATATTTCTGTTAATAAGTGGGCTCCGTGCCGATCAAGGACCCCCCTTCTCCCATGTCCATCAAATAGCGCCATAGACATTTTGGTTCAATCCCTGCTTGGTCCCATTCTTCCATTGTTCTCAGATAACAGGGCTAGAAATTGGAAATTTCATACACAAAACCCAACTCACAGCAGGCTATCCAAACAAATGACCATATGCAATCATTTATTCTACAAATATTCAAAGGAACTGCAGCAAAATTCATATAACATAAAATTAATCATTTAAAACTGAATAATTCAGTGGGAGTTAACATAACTCACAATGTGGTATAGACAGTCTGGTTCTGAGACACAGTCATCATCCCACAGTAAAAATCTACACCCATTCTATACCTTCTTCCTGTTCCCCTTACCTCCTAGAAGCCATCATTTCACATTCCATCTCCACAGATTTATGCATTGTGGACAGTTCAAACATTAGGATTACACAACACATGGCCCTTTGTGCCTAGATTCTTTTACTTAGAATAATGTTTTAGAGTCATCTATGTTGTAGCAAATATCAAATCAAAACTCCACTTCTTTTTATATTTATGTAATATCCCACTGAATATACATATCAATCTATCAGAGGCAGATAGACATTTGAGCTGTTTTAGAAATCAGCATTGTAAATAGTACTGCTATTACTGTGTGTACATGTGTGTTTCAAGTTCCTGATTTCATTTCTTTTTTTTTTTTTTCCCGGGTAGGGGTTTCTCTGTATTGTTTTGGAGCCTGTCCTGGAACTAGCTCTGTAGTCCGGGCTGGCCTCAAACTCACAGAGATCTGCCTGACTCTACCTCTGCCTCTGCCTCCCGAGTGCTGGGATCAAAGGCCTGATTTCATATCTTCTAAGTATATATGCAGAGGTAAAGTGTGGATAATATGGTAGTTCTGCTTAATTTCTGAGGAATAACTGTGAACTGTTTTCTACAATCAAACCAGAGTGAGTGTGTATTAGAAACAAAGGGAGAGAGGGAGACAGACAGACTATGCTGATGTGGGTTGAGGGTGCATGCATTAATGAGTGCACGTGCTCATGGAGGCCACAAGTTGGGTATTTTCCTGTACCTTACTTCACTATAGTGCTCACAAAACTGGTTAGAGCGGCTAGCCAATAATGTCTAGGGACCTGCCAATCTCCATGTCCCTCTTACCTCCCAGAAGTGGAGTTTTGGGTTCCTGCTACCACTCTGGGGTTACTAATGTGGGTTCCTGGGGATGCAAACTCAGATCACCCTGTTTGTTCATCACACTTTACCTACTCAGCCATCTCCCCACCCTCCAAACAATCATCTGAGATAAAGTTCCTGCATTAATAAGGTTTCTATTTTTATGAAAAATAACAAGAAGGAAATCTCTAATTATATATTTATATAATTATATATAGGAAAGTCATGGTAGCAAGTGCTATGAAATTTATACTTTGCTTCACATGGGGTGGGGTGGGATGGGGTGAGGTGGGTTGGGGAGAGGCCTTTGCTTCACTGATACAGGAATCAGGGAAAGACTTTGTAACAAAAAAGTACTTATGTGCTTACTTACTTTCTCTCTTTTTTTGAGGCAGGATCTCTCTATGTTAGCTCTGGTTGTCCTGGAGTTTACTACGTAGACCAGGCTAGCCTTGAACTCACAGACCCACCTGCCTCTGTCTCCTAGTACAGGATTAACCTGACTACATGAAATACTATTTCTTACATGACAGCTTTTAAAATTTTCATCTTTCAGATTTGAGTAATGTTCCCTTTGTAAATTTTTTTCTGCTGATCCAGACTGGCAACTTTACACAGAGACTCTCCTAGTGCTTACTTTGCGCAACATAAAATAAAAGTACTCTGGCGGATTTGTTGAGCACCGGTACTCTCTGTGGCAAGAAACTAACATTTCTGTTTGATTAACGTTCGAGTCCAAGGAGCCCTGCAGTGGCAGTGCCTTACCAGCCCCTCTTCCAGCTCAGCTCTGTGAAGAGGCGGGCGGCTGTTACAGACACCTTAGTTAAACAACCTGAAGGGAAGAAATGTCATCTGGGCTGAGGACACCATATACTGAAGGGGAGTTATATACAGAAACACTTGGCAAGCTCAGCACAGCCTACCATAAAACAATCTTAGTGCCTATAGCAGGTCAGATACAGCTCCACATAATGTAAATTACATCTATAGCATATATGTGTATTTGACACACACATAGAACTATATAACTTATGAGTAAACATTCCCATTTTGAACATAAAAAACAGACTTAGATAAAGTGAAATCAATTATCACAGAGCTACACAAATATGCACAAATACACAAATGTATAAAACACATAACATAATCCAAATATGTTATGAATAAACACTGTCATATTGCACGTAACAAATCAAAACTGAGAAAGGTAAAGTAACTAGCAGGGGCCACGCATATATACACACAGGTAGACACACCTTAAATGTGAGGAGATGTATATGCAAACACTATGCCATTTACAGGAGGGACTTGAACACATGAATACTTGGATATGGTAGAGACTGTGAAATCAGACTTCTGTGGACACTGAGGTACAACTCAGCTTCCTAAAGACTAGCAAAGAGTATCTTTCAAGGATGGTAAGATCCCCAGAACCCACTTAAAAACCAGTTAAGGATCCAGGAGGTGATGGCATAGGCCTTTAATCCCAGCACTCAGAGGCAGAAGCAGGACAACCTGGTCTGCTAAGTTGCTAAGTAAGTTCCAGGGCAGCCAGGAGCCAGGACCACATAGAGAAACCCTGACCAAAAAAAAAAAAAACAGTTGAAGAATTGAAAGTCCATAATCTCAGCAAAAGGGAGATGGGTGGGGTGGGGAGACAGATCCCTGAGGTTGGCTGCCCAAGTATCTAATCTAGAGGGAATGGCTACCTTCAACTTCAGTGAGAGACCCTGTCTCAAAAATTAAGATGAAAAGTGATAGAGAAAAGCAGTAAATGTCAACCTCTGACACACATGCAAACCACACACATACACACACACCACCACCACTTCCACCAAACACACATCACCCACACACACACCAACAACAACCCACCCATATGCACACCACACACACACACACACCATACAACCCAAACACACATATACCGCACACAAAGAATACCTTTCTTCCTTGCTCTATGGCAGATCTACTAAAATACCATCAGTCCCAGATGTTAATAAAAGCTTTATGACTCCATCACAATCCCCGTGGTATGCCGTTTTGTTTTTTTTTTTTTTCATTCTTACAACATCTCTAAGTCATCCCTGCAAGCCTCAAGGACACATAACCTCAAATATGTCCCCAACTTGAGACTTTTAAACCCACTGTGTAATTATTCTCCCTCATATTCCCCAGATCCCATACTAAGGCTCTACCCCACGCACACTGTGAAGATAAGATGGTTGATTTGATGAGATAAGCCTCTGGTTACACCTGTGAAGAAGTTTCTAGGATTAATCAAGTGGGACGACCTGCCCTAAATGACCCAGACGGACACCTTCACCCCTCTCTGCTGCCCCTGCCATGCTGGACTCTGCTCTTGAACTCTGAGCCCAGACATACCCGAGTGCGCTCCCATAGGTTCATGTGCCTGAATACTTGGTTGTCGCTGGTGGAACTGTTTGGGAAGGATCAAGAGGCACTGCCTTTTTGGAGTAGGTCTGACACGGGGTGGGCTTTGTGTTTTCAAGACATGTGACATTTCCACCTCTCTCTCTCTCTCTCTCTCTCTCTCTCTCTCTCTCTGCCTCCTACTCTGGAATCAAGATGTGAGCTCTCCACTGTTCCTGACCTGCATCATAAATGAATCTAACCCTCTGGACCCATACTCCAATTAAATACTTCCTTTTTAAAAGTTGCCTTAGTCGTGTTTTATCACTGCAAGAGAAAAGTAATTGCTGTATTCCTTCCAGAAGTTGCTTTTGGGGGCTGGTGAGATGGTGCCCCTTGTTGGCGCCATATGTAAGGAGTAGAGTTTTCTGCCCACTGCCGGTCTTGTCCCGCCACCACGCCAGCCCCAAATAACACACTGAGACTCTGTATTTGATATAATGCTGTTGGCCAGGTACTAGTTTCTTATCAGCTAGCTCTGTCTTAAGTATTAACCCATTTCTATTAATCTCCACCTGGTCTTATCTTACCGGAGAGAGAGCTCGCCAGCATTCTGCTCTCCCCATCTTCCATCTTGACTCCTCCTTCCTCTTTCCTCTTCTCTTTCCTCCTTGTCTCCTAGTCCCGCCTATCTTCCTTACCTATTGGCCAACAGTGCTTTATTCATTAACCAGTATGAGAAACATATACACAGAATGACATCTCCCATCCCTCAGTGGGTAAGATGGCTCAGCAATTGTTCCCCAATAGTACTGGGGTTCGATTCCCAGCTCCCACATGGTACTTCACAACTGTCTGTAACTCCAGCTCCAGAGGATCTGACACCCTCATACCAATGTGCATTATAAGTAAATTATTAAAAGAGGGTGCCACCACACCCAGAAGTTGCTTTTGTCTGTATTTTGTGGCAGCAATGAGAAAAATGGCTGATAAAGACATTAAAGTCTTAACACAGCCATAACGGGAAATTTCTCAATCTAGAATGACAAAGCCACATAGACTTACCTGAGACAACCTTGCTCCTCCGACACCTCTGTGAGAGTTCAAGGGTGTGAGCCAGTAAAACATGCAAACGATAGGCGCCGGCCTCACACCCACCTCTCAAGACTCCTTTAGTTATTTTATGAATCCTCAAGAATGATTTATAAGTCTGATTTGTCTCCTCGGCTTGACAGTACATATTCCTAACAGCATGGTATCAGTAAATCTCTCTAATAAAAACATCTGCAAATGGCTCAACAGAACAGCCCTTAACGTCCAGCATATTTTTAGTATCCTTGTCAGTTTTTAGCCATGATATTACAACAAGGTTATTTCATTTTAAAGGTTACCATCCCTTCAACTGTCAAATATCACTACCAGGGCAAATGATAAAAGAGTATTTATGTAATCTGCAAGAAGTCAATGTATTTAAAGGTTAGTAGATTAAATGATCTCGATAATTCTAAAACCTAGTCTGATAAGAGAATTCATCTAATTTTCTTAGAAAAACAAAAACCCTTCCATTGCTATAATTCACACAACAACTGAAGCAAAGCAGTTCGTTCTTAGTTACACCAAGTCAATGTTATTGTATGGGATATAAAACAATCTGGAAACCATAATAGTCTATAAAAATTATTCCATATAGCCTTTATTTCATTTAAATATAAATAAACAAACTGCTCTCTTAACATGTATTATTTGTTTAATACCCAATTAACTCCACTTTCATCCTGTATTTCCCAGATCTTTTCTCATTCAGTTGGCTTTAAATATATTCTTTCCAATTCTTCATGTTCTTGTCAGCATGATTAAAAATTTTTATACAATGTTGGTATGGGAGATGACTGATAATAATTTTATTCTTCTCAAACTGATTCCTTGCTGTGTCTGTGGACTGGAAAAAAAAATGTTAGAAGTGATTGAAAAGTTAGATTTTTTTAAAAATCCTATGTTTTAAATGAGTATCCAAAGAGAAAGAAAATGAGTATATATCTATTCTACTTTTAAAAGGAGAAATTCACAGTAAAGGGGGGAATATATATATATATATATATATATATTTATATTCAAAGAGATTCAGTAACAAAATGCTCTAGCCATTTCTTGAAAAGAAATTGCATTTATGGTTGTAATTGGTGAAATTATAGAAAACAACCCTCTGTTCTTCAGAAACTACTAAGATGTGGACCTAAAATCACAGGGATCGCTTCATAAAAAGCAGAGATGTGAAAAGCAGAATGGCTGTTGACAAGTTTAAGCTTGAGCTTCCATAAGACACTCGGTGCTAACCCAGTTCACGAAGGGAAGATAAAGACTAACAGATAAAGACAGCTCTCAGAGAAAATTGATTAAATCACCTTCAAAGAGGCTTTGGTGCAGTGAAATTTTTTAGAGTAGAATTTCCCCCATGGGATACTGTACAAATGACTAGTCTAAAGTGTACTAAAATTACAAATATACACTCACACTAAGGAGAATTGCTTTTTACTTATCGGGTTGAAAGAAACAAGGAAGGCTTGAAAACAGTTATTTCCAGGGGAAAAAAGTAAAGCAGGAAAGTGAAGATATAATAAAAGGACTATAATCAGAGATATGGGAAGAAGACAAACTGCATTAATTAATTTTCTTTAAGAAATAAGACTGGCTCACACTGAGATGAATTGTCTCATTTGCCAAGTGTCCCAAGTGGCAAAGTCAAACAAATAACTCTGTAATTCTTCATTAGTATTTCATCAAGTTTAACCATTTGCAGACTGCCACAGTGGGGGAAGGGATCCCCCTACTCTGGTGAGAATTACAAGTAATCAACACTTTCATGTGCATTTTACAATACCTTTCTTTCTTGAAATAACCTAATGACAAATGGAAACTGTATATAGAGCAAATCCAAGGACAAAAGCAAGAAGGGTCAACTCAGCAGGAGGACATGCAATCCTCCAGACATAGGAAATCCTTTCAAGTCAACTGCGAGCTGATTTACAATGTTTCACTCACCCAAGCCTAGGTCAATACCTTTGCCTCACTGATTAGGCTCACATCACAATTTCCCCATATACACAAAATTAAGACTGCACCAGAAAGTACCACAGAGAGCCCTGACCCTGAAGATCAGAGCTGCATTAACATCACATGTAGCATCTGCATCTTTCCTCAGTACACACAATTTCCTCTGATAAAGACCACACGTCCTGAAATTTCTACTTACATGGTTGAGATTTACTCCTGAGTAATAAGAAATTGTGTACAGTGAAACATGGGAAGCAAACGACTCCTCAACATTCAGATGAGTTGAAGCTGTGTGGGTGTAGTCCTCATCCTCAATCTTTATGTGCTCCTTTGACAGAGCTGAGACTTCTAAGAAAAGATGAACTGTGAACATGAAGTTTTTATCTTCATTTAGTCCTGTGGAGGGATCTTTGAGGGCTGTGTAGAGCTCAACTGTAGAGCATTTAGCTAGTATGCTCAAGGCAATGGGCTGAGAGTCCTCAAACACACCCCGCCAAAAAGATCAATGTCTTAATCAAAGACTTAGTTTTATGATAGGCACACTGGACTTTTTTCCAAAATGAAAAGAGTTTTATGAATGTTAGAGAATTAATAAATTATCTTTGTTTTTAAAAGTTGGGTATTAGCCGGGCATTGGTGGCACAAGCCTTTAATCCGAGCACTCTGGAGGCAGAGGCAGAGGCAGGCGGATCTCTGTGAGTTGGAGGCCAGTCTGTTTACAAGAGCTAGTTTCAGGACAGGCTCCAAAGCCACAGAGAAACCCTGTCTCAAAAAAAAAAAAAAAAAAAAAAAAAAAAAAGGTTGAGTATTATACATCCCTGACCTTCCTATCCACACCTTGCAAGTACTGAGAATACAAGCTTGTGCACTCTAACTGAATGGAACAGCTTTCAGTTTTCCTGCATTTCTGGGCCTGTGAATGAAGGGCAGCTTTTAAAGAAACAATGAGCTGGAAATAGAACAGAAGCATGGTGAGCTCAACCCTGATGAACTGAAGAGAAGCGTTCCTTTTCCCAAATTAAACAACGCCTGAACTATTCCTAAGTAGTGACAGTTTCACAGCACAGTCACTCCTGGCTTCTGAAATAAAGCAGAATAAATCCTGTGGTTCTTTTGTTTGCTGTTTTTCCTTGTTTTTTTTGGGGGGGGAGGGGTTGTTTGTTTGGTTGGTTGGTTTTTGGTTTGTTTGTTTGTTTGCTTGTTTTAGGTCAGGCCTCATGCAGCCGATATCGGCCCTGAACAGACTAAGTAGCAAAGAATGATTTTGAAGTTCTGATCCTCTAACTTCTGTCTCCCAAAGGATATAGATAGTAAGTACTGAAAAAAAAAAGAAATTGTTTAATTTCCCTTAAATCCTTAAGTCTTCAATTAAGAAAACCAACTCCAAGAAGACAACCATCACCTTAACCTGAACAACTACCACGGTCTGTCTGCCACCTGCAGTCTGTGTCTGAAAGCCTCCATTCTAAAGCTTGCTGTTAAAATTTTACCACTGATGCTTTAAGGCCACTTGGTTTTGTCATTGTGTCACATTGCTTTACCCAGTTTTCTTATATAAGGACCTATCATTACAGAAAAAAAATAATTACACAACAATAATAGCAGAAGTAGTATAATGTGGACAAAATCCTTACTTGATATGCAAATTTGTTCTTATCTTTTGAAATAATATGTAATATAGCTGGAACACATCTAATTACATTAAAGTCTACAATATGCAGAAACCTCAACATTTATAAGAGACAATTCCTTATCACAGTGATCCATAATTTTCATTAGCAGAAACAATTCTCCCTTACTAACAGGAACAGATTTCTACACAGTTGCTGACAACCTGAGCTTCGTCGTAATGGAATACAAAGAATAAGATAAAGATTCAGCTGACAATTACATGAATGTGATAAAATGAAGAAAAAAATACAATCAGGTCAATCACTGGGGATACTGCAATCTATGAATAAAATAAAAACCTATCAGTCATCCTTTAAGTTTATCTTTAATTTTTGTATGAAATGGCAAAATGATACAAGCTTATTTCATAAAATTTTGGAGTCCAGAGGAATAATTCTTAGTGGTGTGAAATAATATAATACACCAATGTCTATTTCCAGAGCTTTTGAAATAATTATATAAAATAAACATTTACGCAGCACCTACTTTATGCCAAGCATGAAAACACACTCAAGAATTAAATGCGCAAAAGTAACTGGTTACTGTTTACACAGAACTCACCATCAGTGTATTCAATACACGTAACCAAAACACCATCAGTGCTTATGAAGATCTTCCACAACCCAAATTGTCTGACTCTGGAAGCTCTTACTGATCATATGAAGACACAAAACATACTGCCTGTATAGAAGACCATTAGAATGTCTAAAAACCTGACATGGAAAGTTGTCAAAAGGACAGATTAGCTGAATGGAAGTAAAATAAGAAGTTAGAGTAGTAGCAAGATTTAAAATGTTAGTTAGCATGGAAAGTATGAAATATATTGAAGATAATTAAAAATCTAGATAAATAGGCTCAGGCTATATTTGCAAATATATTTGTGAAAAGTTGTTACCTAAGGAGCTCATTCTCCTCAATGTTATCTACAGAGTCAATGTAAAATTCATAACACCAGGAAGCATTTCATATATTGACAAGGTGGTTCTAAAAGTTCCATAGAAACAAAGTATCTAAGTATAAAGACAAAGTATAAAAAGAACAAGAGCCTGTCAGGTGATCAGAGGGTCCAGGCCACTGTGCACAGACTTTACCTTGATGCCCAGAGACTACAGGAAGGCTAGAGTTGTCTACTGACTTCCACAGGGAGGCACACTACAGTACAAACAGGCCTGCACATGCACACATGCGCACGCGTACACACACACACACACACACACAGAGACCACATAAATAAATAAATAAATAAATAAATAAATAAATAAATAAATACACACAAAGTAGAAAATTCATACTACTTGACATTAAGATTCTCTCTAGGGCCGGTGATGTGGCTGAGCATGTAAAGGTGTTTCTACAAAGCTTCATGACCTTTAGTTTGGTGCCCAGTACCCTCAAAGTGAAAGGAGAGAACTAATTCCAGAAGTTGTTCTCAGGGTTTCCCTGGTGTACACATGCTGCCATGCCTAAACACACACACACACACACACACACACACACACACACACACACACACACACACGGTAGGTATATAAATAGTTTTTAAGACAGAGTCTCACTAGGTAACCCTAGCTAGGTGGCCTGGAACTCACTATTCAGACAAGGCTGGTCCAGAACTCACAGAGATCTGCCTGCTTCTGCTTCCTGAGAGCTGAAATTAAAGGCAAGTGCCACCCTAATCAGCCTAATTTTAAAAAATCTTTTGAAAGAATTTCTCTAAAAAGACAGCAAACAAACACTAGGATATTGTAATACTACATATGTATCTAAGTTAGTGGAACAGTACAGAATCTATTAACAATCTCAGATACATACGTTCATTTCCAACATTTCACACATTTTCAACAGAATTTCCAAATTAATTCAGTAGCAGAAATTCTTTAGCCGGTGAAATGACAAGCAGTATAAGAATAATTAAAGAACGTCAAGTATTAACTTATAACATACATAAAACTTAACATAAAGTTGGGGCTGCAGAGATGTGAGGGAGCTCTGGCTGCTCTTGCAAAGGACCAAGGTTCAGCTCATAACATTCACATGGAGGCTCACAGCTGCCTATGATACCAGTTCCAGGGGATTCAGCATCCTTTTCTGTCTCCCTGGGATTAACTGCCCATATAGGGTTCATATTCACACAAGCAGGCACACACATAAAAATTTTACTAAAAATTTAACCTAAAGTTGACTACCAGTCACACATAAAAGCTAAAAACTACAAAGCACCTAGGACCAAACATTCAGTATCTTTTTTTTTTTTTTTTTTTTTTTTTTTTTTTTTTGGTTTTCTGAAACAGCACCTCACACTGTAGCCCAAGTTGTCCAGGAGTTCAGTATCTATAGCCCAGGGAAGCCTCAATCCCATACCAATCCTACTGCCTCAGCCTTTGAGGATAAGCACAAGCTACCATGCCTGTCCATAATCTTTGATTATGCAAAGATTTACTAGATATACTTTAAAATTTCAAATCATAAAAGACAACTTTGATAAATTTGGTCTGGGGACTAAGAGTCCAGGAGCAAGGGGCTGACACGTAGTCAGGTACAAGGATAAGAATGTGCCAACTCAAGGGAAGACTGAAGCTGCTCTCTTGGTTTTTGTTTGTTTACTGATTTTGAAGCAGGGTCTTACTGAGTTGTTCAAGTTGGCCTTGAACTGACTGTGTATGGCCCAGGCTGGCCACAGGCTCTGAAGCAGCTGCAATTACAGCCCTGTGCCACCGGCCAGGAGCCCAAACTTGTTCATTAATTCATTTGCTATTCTGTGTTATTGGTTTTTGTTGTTTTAAATTTTTGACACAAGTCTCACTCTTTGGATCAGGCTGGCCTAGAGCTCACCCTGCAGCCCAGGCTGGCCTGCAACTTTTAGCAATCCCTGCCCAAGCTTCCAGTGCTGGGTTCCCCTTGCAGATGGCAGACATCGTATCTAGTTATGAATTTTGTTTTAAGACACACTCTTTCCTGGATCAATGGCATTAACCTTTCATGCATACACAGCCTGTAGGAAGTTAAGGCCTACCAGGTCAAGGGGAGCCAACCTGGAGTTTGACAGTTGCTGTCAGTGGTCCTGATCCTGCCCAGCCAATGAGGGGCGATTATGCAATCCTGCCTGAGGCCCTAGCAACTTAAGCTGTCACAGGTTCTGATTGTGCCTAGCCAATGAGGGACGACTATACAATGTCAATGGTTCAACACACCAGGGTGTTGGGAGAGTTAATGTTTGTATCCATTGCTAATTAAATGAGTCTGCTGTCTCCTTTCACCTGACTCCTGAGGTCTGTCTCATTGACTTCTAGCTTCATACCTTCTCACCCCACCCACAGGGAGCCTTTAGGACCCAGCCCTCATGACCAATCACTTTATTAGGTCCTATTTCTCAATACTGCAACATTTGTATTTAAGTTTCCAATATATGAAATTTGGGAGACAAATACAAACTAAAGCCCTTTTTAATCCCACTTCTTGGAATACATCTAAAAGAACTAAAAGTGATTTCTCAAGTGTTATTTGCACATCCACTTTAACTAAAACATTTTTTATAACAGCCTGAGTGGAAGCAACCAAATGTCCTTCAACTGATGACTACATAAAGATAATATAACACATACATGCAATGGAATACCAGTCAGCTTTAAAAAGAAATCTGAACCTCCAGGCTTGGGCCAGGGCTACTCCATATTTGCCCTCCAGGCCCAGAGCATCCCTCATATCCTGTGCTCTGACTCCATCTGATATAAATATGCCTTCTTAGTTCTTCCTAACGTGAGGGTACACCGGGCTTCAGCACATCAATACAAACACAAGCAGATGAGACAAGATGGGATGGCTCAGCTAGTGAAGTACCCAGGGCCAGCACAATGGAAGGAGAGGATGGGCTCCAACAAGTCCTCTCATTGCCACACAAACACTGTGCTGTAAATGTATGTGCTGTACACATACATGGCTGTACACACACAAATACATGTAACTCTAAGCTTTGACTATCATAGGTAATTATTTATAATCGGTACTATATTGATATGTATATTTCTCCTCTTGTTTAGGTATCGTGTTTATTGAGCTCAGTTAGAAATGTAATGTACAATATAGTACCGATTATAAATAATTACCTATGATAGTCAAAGCTTAGAGATTAGTTAGGTTTTTCAAAATACACAGAGATGTATTTGAGATAGATAGGCATTCTTCAAACCTTTCAAAGACCTACAGAATATGACATTTATAATGTTTTAGGGTTTTTCTTGACAGTGAGACATAATTGCTCCTGGCAACGCCACCTGGGTCAGAAAGGAAGATGGACATGGAAGGAACGCGTTATGGAGTTTGCTTTCAATATGGCAAGACTAGCCATGTGGACAAGATACTGCTCTTGTCTGGACTGTTTGACTTTATGCTGTATAAACTGGACATGCAGGACCCACAGAAAAGTGACTGCTGATTCAAGATGGACATTGCTACAGAGATCCTGCTTTATGGAAGAGTCTGTGAGACAGTATGCAGGACACAGAAAAAAGTGACTGATAAACTGGGAATACAAGAAAACAGTTTAAAGTTTCCTGCGTTGCTGAAGAGTCTACTAGACACACTATGGCCTATGGGCTGAAGATGGAACATTACAGAAGAACTTCAGGTGACTGACAAGGCAAGATGTCTCTGTCATTTCTAGAGTTTATATACTATCCTTCTGTGGTCTTTGAAGGAGTTGAAGACAGATAGTAATGATTATAGTTTTCCTTAGTTGGATTAAAGATAAGTTACATATAGGACTTTAGACTCACAAAGATGGAATAGATGATGGAATAGTTTCTTAAATCTTGATAAATGTTAATGGACTAAATAGTGTTAACTATGATTCTTATTTGATAACTGTTATGTGATATATTTTGCTATGTTAAGGTTAAAACCCTTCTTTTTATTTAGACAGAAAAGAGGAGATGATGGGAGATGTCATTCTGTATATGTTTCTCATACTGGTTAATAATAAAGCACTGTTGGCCAATAGGAAAGGAAGATAGGAGGGACTATGAGACAAGGAGGAAATAGGAAGTAGGAAGGAGGAGTCAAGATGGAGAATCTGGAGAGAGCCGGACGCCAGCCGCCTCTGCGGTAAGAGAAGGCCATGTGAAAATACATAGATCAGCAGAAATGGGTTAATAATTAAAGGCAGAGCTAGCCAATAAGAAACAAGTAACCGGGCCAACAGAATTATATCTAATACAGAGTCTCTGTGTATTATTTGGGGCTGGCGCAGCAGCAGGACAAGACCGGGTGGCGGCAGGAGGAAAAAACCCGTACTCGTTACAGTGCTGCAAACACTTTCTGGTATCTATAAATGTATATTTTAACCATGCCTTTGCCTTTAAAACTTATGTAGTTGGTACAGTAGTCTAACACATATTTTACAAATACAACAGAACATAATTACTGTCTTTGTTGATGGTCTATAACAGTGTTTTTCAACTTGTGAGTAACAACCCCTTTGGGGCTTGAATTATCCTCTCACAGGGCATCAGAAAATAGGTATTTACATTATGATTTATAACAGTAGCAAAATTAAAGTTATGAGATAACAATGAAAATAACTTTGTGGCTGGGGGTCACCACATGAGGAACCAAATTAAAGGGCCGCAGCTTTAGGAAGTTTTAGTACAAGTCTTGAAAGTGGATCTGGTAACAACCAGTTAAGAGGTAACAGTTGATTTCTACTTCTACAGTGGAGCATCAGTTTCTGTCCAAGACAACCCAGCTCCCATTGCCCCTGCACCTGAGAGTCTGCAGCCTGCAAAACGCAGACTTGCAGTACTATCACTCACTGACAACGCTACAGGAGATATGCAGACTCCCTTCTGAGGAAAACACAAGGGAACTGGTAAAGGCAGCATTCCCAAGTCCTAAAGAGCTTTCCACAAAATTCTGACAGTAGGCTGTCACCTCAGTAAGCTCATGTAGCAGTCTCTAATGTACACTAAAGGGAGAGGGATAGAGGTACTGCTACAAACCAAAGATAAAAACAAGCACATCTTACTTTGGGTTGTGTAGTTCCTTTAAAGGAACAGATCACAAAATACCATAAAGCCTGAACGAGTCCATAGCTGACCTTGGCATCCTGTTCCCACCCTCTGCTGGCTGGGGATCTTGGGGGCATTTTTAACTCAGGTAGTCTCTTTCATGCTGTAACACAGGAAGAGTAGTCATTACATAATTTGTTGAATTTTTTCTAAAATGTATGCTCCCGACTAAATTACTAGATATCTAATCTACACTCATTCCTTGTGATCCAAACACACTTTCCTAATTTCAACTTCCAAATTTATGAATGTACTTTTTTCTTAGTATTGCCCATGCAATGCTAAGTACCCCCATCTACAGAACTCCCCACATACTCTATTTTCCTTCAAACCAGATGCAGTATTTCCTCAGGGAACTTCAGATATGCTGGGTCTCCCTCTTACACACCTCATCCCATACTGCACTCCTTGGCACTACTTATCAGTACTGTAATAAAGTAATTAATTCCATGATTGATTACTTTAATATCTGACTCTCCCTCATGATGTAAGTGCCATGAGACTACCCCCAGCGTCTTTTACAATCGACTCAAAATAAGTCTTCATTGAATAAATGAATTTGAAAATCATTATACAACTTAGTAGATAAACTAAAGAGGTTACTTAACATCCTTAGACTTCAGTTTCCAAATCTATAAAATGAGGATAATAAAAACACTGCCTCACTGAGTTGTTGAGATTAATGGGGAATTTCAACCTCTAATATGGTATAAAAATATTAATCTATTATTCTTGGGAAGATATTTCATATTTAATATATGTAACAGTGCTATTAGCTAAAACCTTTAAAATGTTACAAATTATCAAGAAGATAACAAATAATGAAATTATCTGACAAAATGAATAAGCCGTCATTAGTTCCAGTTGGGAACAGCTACGAGAGTCTCTAAGCACTGACATCGGCATTGCTGGCTGGCTTCATACCTGTCCACCTCAGGGGAAGGCCTGCCAGGCCTCCTGCAGCTCTCGTTCCAAAGAGCAGCATTTGCCATGAGCTGGCTCACAGTCAAGTACAGCAGCAAAATAGTGGATCAATAGTGAAAGATGAGGCTCTCCAATTCACTCACAACTTCACCTGAGTCAACAGATGAGTGAAATTACACATTGTACTATACTTGCTACATTTGCAGTCTTTGATCTTTTATACAGCCCTGGCTGTAACAACACACATCTCCTTTCCTGTGTTCTACTGTAAACTAATCCTAGAAACAATAGAAATATAATGTTTCTCTTGTCAGTATAAACAAATACACACCAAAGTATTCACTTATATCTTTCAGATAACCTCTGATAACTTTAGAATCTCTGGTTCTTAAAAAAAAAAATCCTATGTATGCAACTGAAAGGTAGATATATAAAGCATAGTCATTGATCACATGAAATTTTATATAGGGTTTGTCTGTATCATTGCCTAGAAAGGAATCTCTCTCAAAATATGGTCAATAACTCTTCAATCTATACCTCAACCCTGAGGACAGAGCTCAAGATGATGGCCTCAGTGGACATGTATAAAAGCCTAATCCCCCCACCCCCATCTTTGTGCTGCCTAACTCACCCTAAAAGTCAGATTCTAGCTCTAAAGGAAGCACTCCTAGGTGGAAAACAAAATAAAATAAAAATACAAAAATCACAACCACCTTCTTCATATAAGACTATGGGAATGTAAATTAACCCAAACAATGTGGGAATCAGTATGGTGCTTCCTCAAAGAGCTAGGAATCAGAAAAAGGGCTCCCATGTAACGTTTGTTCTGTAATTGTGTCTAACTCTTGATGAGAGTTTCACTGAGTCCTTGATTGCTTTTGGTAAGATGGCCATTTCCAGGTGCTAATTCTATCTATCCATAAGCATGGGAGGTCTTTCCATCTTCTGGAGTCTTTTTCCCCAATCAGGAGCCAAAATCTCTGGGCCAGCAGAGCTTAAGGTCTTGGGAACAAGAAGCAAAATTTTCCCAATGGGTCATGACGGATAATGGTGACTGGAACCATTCCCATTACCAATCCTTGACTCCTGGATCAGTGAACCCCCCACTATGGGAGAAACCGTATAGACACTAATTCAGCAAGATAGATGAATTATTACTGTTGAATTATTATTGAATATTGTCACAAATATTGTTTTAGCAGAATCATACCATTAGATGAAGTGGTTTTCTATACAAAATATAAAATAGTTCATTCAAGCTTTTAGGTATCCACCTTAATAAAAACAACACTTTTGTTTTTACTAAAGACATTGTTATTTGATGATCAAAGAATAAAATAAATAGGTACTTCATATTTTTATCTCCATGTAGTCTGTCATAAGCCATAACTTTCTTCTAAAAATCAATTGCTTTATATTGTACCCATTAATGTAGCATTAAAACATAACATTTTTAATAATGGTAATAAGAATGATTAAAGCAACAATTATAATCTTTGGTGTATTAATGGATAGAACAAAGATCAGTAGTATGAATCTCTAATATAACTCAGCTCTACTAGAAAAGAGAAGGATTTGGTGAGTAAGCTAAATCAATTAATCATTTCCATCTGCTGTGACCATGCACACCAGACTACCAGCTCTCTTTTAACGGAGAAAATGGAAGACTCACTTGGTGCTCAAATCATATCAACAGAAAGAACACACTGAATAAAGCTTTCCAAACAGACTGCCTCTGAGAGCCAACGAAAGGCTGGAAGCTGGAAAATTAAGAAGAGAAAACTTTGCAGTGTGTATCATACTTGGCAGCTACCGGTGGTTGGATCAGACTCAGTACAGAACATTCTTGTCTTACTTGTCTATATTTTCATAGAAATGATTTTTCCATTCCAGCACTTATATACGTCTACACATGGCAGTAAGAGAGCATTCCCTGACTTTCAATACATATGGTGTGCATTCAATGACATCATTCACCATAACACTTGCCAAGTTTAACCTCTTGTGCAGACCACCAAAACACAGTTTCACAGTCCCTATGGGACTAAAAAGAGTAGTTCCTGCAGAATGGAGAGGTTATTAATGTTTCATCCATATAACCATACCCTCCCTATCCTCTCATAAATAAAACCTTTGTAATCTTATAAAGTATCCAACTTTCATTAACCCTTCACTGTTTTTTCATACAGCAAAGTGTGAACACTCACTCGGTAGCTGTGTGCTATGGCAGGTGCTGTTTACTCTTTGTTGAAGAGATTTCAGAGTGGATTTTGTTATGAAGACAGATGGAAATTACTATGTGAACTGAAAATCATAATTCATATAATTGACAGTTTCATTAATGACTATCAAATAAGAATCAAAGCAGCTTTTCTACTAAAGAAAAGCTTTCACTAATGACCTGATTTTCTAATTTAAAGCTAAGCATCCTATTTACAATTTTTTTAGATGACTATATAAGGGAGTCTATGATCTTTCAAGATAGTTAAACTTTCATGACTATTTTCAAAGCGTTGTTAAACATCCCCCTAATTTTTTTCTCTTGAGAAAGGGTATTGCCATGTACTCCAGATTGACCCCCAAATTTGTGGCAATTCTAATGTCTCGGTTTCCTGGTACTAGGATTACAAACATGCCACCACACATGGTTCTTAATTATTTTTAAATCAGTAAAAAAAAAAAAATGGAGTGAAAAGCAACATTACTCATATCAAATAATTCTGGTCCCTAATCCCATGTACAAGTATAGGAAACTGAATAGGAAGATACCTCTGAGAGATGCCTGGGGGGGGGGGGTTTCTTCACATCACTGTGTTTACTGAGGTACTTAAGTACACACCAGAGCTCTGCAGCACAAGCCATTCTCGGTTTTAAGGTAAATGTCAAGAAACCTAATGTTTGAGTAATGCATGGGAGCAGAGCACTCACTCCCTTTGAAGCTACAGCATGTCTTCATCGAGCCATCCCCACAGGAGGCAGGCATGTCTACTCACTGTGGTATATGGCATATCCAGCAACACTCACAATGTGGTGAACTTAAAAACAAGTCAAATACTATAAGACAAAGTTATGGGGGGGGCTTGGGGGAGAGGGCTTTTTTGAGACAGGGTATCACTATGGAACTATAGCTGTCCTGGAACTCACTATGTAGACCAGGTGGCCTCGAAGGCACAGAGATCTGCCTAAACTGGCCTCCCGAGTGCTGGGATTTAATTGTGTGTGCCACTACATATGGCTAAGACAAAATTCTTATAACTTTGTCTACTGAAATTCTTTTGAGACAAGGTCTCAAACTTGTTACATAGTCAAGGTTGACTTTGAACTTTTGATTACCCTATCTGTTCTCCAATTACTGAGATCATAGGTGTGTGTGTGTGTGTGACCATGTCCAACTTAACATTTTTAAATATTAAATAGATGCCGGGCATAGTAGTGGTACATGCTTTTAATCCCAGCACTCAGAAGGCAGAGGCAGACAGACGGATCCCTGTGAGTTCCAGGACAGCCAGGGATACTCAGAGAAACCCTGTCTCAAAACAAACAAACAAACAAACAAACAAAAACTAAAATAGATATTAATATATTTCCATTTACAAATAAATTTCAATGAGCTGAAGTAATTTGGAAAGGGATGATTTCATTATGCCTTTTTAATTAAATAGTAAACTAATATGATAACACTATGAATCTCTGAGGCCTGAAATCTTCTAGTACATGGCAATGCTTCTTAAGAATTAAGCACTTTGGGTTAGAAACACCTACTGTAGGTTTAGCTCTGAGCACCCACATATGGAGGTTCGCAATCACCTGTATCTTCAGCTCCAAGGGATTGGATATCTTTCTCCATTTTCCATGAACACTGCACACACATGGTTCACATACAGACTAGACATATACATGAAAGAAAATAAGTATTTCTGTCAAGATGGCTCAGTAGGTAAAGATACTCACTTCTAAGTCTGACAATCTAAGTTCAATCACAGCAACTCACAGGGTGAAAATAAAGAACTGACTTATACAAGTTGTCCTCTGGCCTTCATACTCATGCTGTGTCAGGAGCACTTACACACACATCACACATACACTCACACACACACCACACACACACCACATACATACACACACACAGCACACATACATCCGCACATGCACTCATATACACACATTCACACACACACACACCACACACATACCACACATACCACACATACCACACATACACACACATATCACATACACCACACACACACCACATACACACACACACACACATATCATATACACCACACATACACACACCATATACACACAGCACACATACACCCATGCACATGCACTCATATACGCACACACTCACACACATACCACACATACACACACATATCACATACACCACACATACACACATATATAACATACACCATACACACATACCACATACACACCATACATACACCACACATATACATTCATACACACACCACACACTCATACACACATACAATGTTTAAATATATTTTTAAAGAATTAAGTATTTCAAAAATAAATTCTAACTAGAAATGTTAGACAAAAATGTTCCTGAAAACAAGTGACTCAGTTGTAAAACTGGAACCAGGATAATAGTTTCTAAATGTTGTGAATAATACTCATCAACATAAAAAATGATGAGAACATGAGGTAGTAATATGTTACCAGTATGTTTAGACATTCCACAATGTACTCTCTACCAAAACACTGTTGTTCATCCAAAACAAAGAAACTTTCATTTGTCAATTGAAAATTAGTAACAATACATCCCATTTACTTCAAGAAGTCTATAATCCTGTAGTGAATAAATAACAGTCATTGTAAAACATTTTATGGTTTGGGAACTTAAGCTAACAAGTGTCATACCCAGGGTTGCAGCTGGCAGAGCTGGGTTCTCCAGACTGTTGTGTGTATATGTGCAAATACACATCAGTGTTCATGTAGAGGCCAGAGGACAACTTGGATGTTACCCTCCTCTGGCACCATCAACCCTGTGTTTAAGGCAGGATTTCTCACTGGGACCTGGTGCTCAATGGTGCTGCTAGCAAGTGAACCTCAGAGATCTACTAGATCTACCTCCCATCACCTGCATTATAAGGATGTGTCTCCACACATACTTTTTACATGAGTGCTGGGATTAAATTAAAATATTTATGCTTGCATAGTACTTTAATGACTCATGCTGTGTCACAGGAGCACTTACACACACATCACACATACACTCACACACACACCACACACACACCACATACATACACACACACACAACACACATACATCTGCACATGCACTCCATCAAACTATGCATTCTGACTTTTAAAAACTACCAGGTTTGCTCTAGATCAAACTGATCAAATTGAAAGACTTAAAGTACAAAGTACAAAACTTCTAAAGACTACAGTAGTCCCCTAATCCACAAAGGATATTTTCAAAGCTATCGCCCACCCTAATCAGATGCTGAAACTGAACGTATTACCAAATGCTAAACATACAATCATGCACCACTTATGTCTGAGTTGTGTCTGAGACAACAACCAGTAATGTATACAATGATAGTCCCTGAAATGATAAAGGAGCTGGAAATTCCTACCAGTTAGTGACTTCACAGCCATGCTAACATTGCAGTGCAGTGTACTATTCAAATGTTGTGGAGATGTGTGTGTGATGGGCTACAAGACATAAAAGTAAAGAAGAAAGTACGGTGCATAACATAGAATGCTTGAAAATCATAACAAACAATTGTTCTGCTTTCCAAGTTTACTACAATTTTGCTATCATACCATACACTTTCTAAACATAAAAAAGCTGAATGTGAAGTGTACACAATGTTATGCCAGCAACGACCTCACCCCTCTCCTGTTCACCACCTATCTTGTGTACAGTGGTGTACTTGCAGTAGGTTGTGTAAGTACACTCCAGAATGGTCCTGCAAGAGAGCATCACCTGATGCCTCACTTCTCAGAGTACACCATGATCACAAAGCAATATAAGACTGTACTAGTTTCTATGCACATATGCTTATGATTAATTTATAAATTATGTGCATTAAGACAACAACAGTGCTAAGCAGTGGTGGTGCATGCTTTTAATCCCAGCACTCAGGAGACAGAGGCAATCAGATCTCCAAGCTAATGGCCACCCTGATCTTCAGAGCGAGTTCCACAACAGCCAGCCAGGGTTAATACAGAGAAACCCTATCTTAGGGGGTAAATACAACAACAGTAACTAATAATAAAAGAGAACAATGGTAGCAAACAATGAATCAAATTGTCAGCACTGCTATCCCTTCTCTTGGGGCTGTCATAAAGTCAAGTCAAAGGCCACCTGAACACGAGCACTGCTATGAAGATCAGAGGATAGAGTGAGTAGCTGCTCAGTGCCCAATGACAGAGCAATTGTCAGAGCACCAAGTGTGAATACCTAACAACCAAGCACGGTACTCAGAACAGTGTACAGGCTAAAGCTCAAATTCTTTGTTACAGACATTTGCATATTGTATTTTAGATCACAGTTAACTGAAGATAACAAAACCTACAGAAAACAAAACCACTGTAAGGAGCAACTGCTACAACTAGACAGCAGAGGAGCCAGGCAGCCAAACTACAGTTTCAAACTCTCCCAGAAATTTTTAAAGGCAAGGCTTTAAAGGCTACATTTGTAGCTAGACAGTGGTGTTGCATGCCTTCAATCCCAACATTTGGGAGGGAGGGGCGGGTGGATCTCTGATATTAAAACCAGCCTGGCTTACAAGAGTGAGTTCCTGGACAGCCCAGGCTACACAGAGAAACAGTCTCAGAAAACAAAACAAACAAAAAGGAACACATTTGTAAACTAAGGTCAAAGACTGACCACAAGGATCCAGTGAAATATTTGTAACTCCAACTCCACAAAACCACCAGGACTCCTCCTGGCCACTGGACTCCCAAATCCATTATGTTTCTAACAATTTTGTTTCTCTATATGTTGCCCAGCATTTGAAGACAATAGACTCAAGAGTCAATGAGTGACATTGAAGCTTCTTCTAAGCAGCCTCCTGTGGATCTCTGGCAAAGAGGAACATCATTAAGAATATGGCCCTGAGGCCCTGGAGCCAGAGGTTGCAAACCACACAGGTTGATTCTGTTCTTGCCTTGCAGCTTCCGAAACAGCTTATCCAGAGGAACAGTCTGGATCTGGAGAAGTCATATTCTCTGCTTCCTGCTGCTGACTACAAAACCTATTCTCAGCCCCTGCACCTCTTATTCTCCTACATACTCTCAATTCAGTGTTGAGGGAACCAACCTCTTAGACCAATAAAAGCCAGCCATTACAACTCTGAGTAGAACTGAGTCCATTCTTCAATTTTGCTCCACTAACTTATTTCATACAATACCCAACACAATTAAAATTCCAATCAGAAAAGGGTAAAGTTTCCACAAAAATAGTCAAACAGTGATGTCTGCCTTTAAGTCTCCCCTAAAGAATGGTGATAAAAGCTATCTAGGAAGATTACAGAGAACACAAAGACCCGGTCAGGAAACCTGAAGGAGGTCCAGTGTACAAACCAATGTCAAGACTGTCTCTGTTGCACAAAATCTCCTTTCAGCTACCAAATATCAGCCATCAAACCTCAAGAGAACCCTTTCCCAAAATAAGGCTTATAACACAAAGGCATATGTCATCAAGTTATTTAAGTTCTGAACATTTCCTAAACATTTATTAAAGGGTCTTTCTGACTATTCTATCTAGGATGTTCAAGGTAAAAATGGTTTCAACAATTTAATTCCTCAACATTGCTTTAATATCTAAAATTAAATATAAGCTTAAAAGTGACTATTAAGCATTTTTCTCTCTGAAATTCATATACAGAGGGTTTTTCAAAAACATATTAATACTAATAATGTCATATATATTAGATTTATTATGTTCAGCATTTTACCCAGAAATGTTAAAATGTTTTTCCCACTAGCTTCAGGTGGGAATTTCAAGTTCCTGAAAAGTTATCAATCCTTTATGGTTTTCAGTGAACTAAGGAATTTGCTGGCTTGTTCACACTAGGTCACAGATCTATGACCTCATACCTGAGACCACAGACCCAAGATGATTATAGACCAAGATCACAGACCTAAGGTCACAAACCTGAGACCACAGACCTAAGATTATGACAGACTTGAGATTTGGGGAAATTAATATGTAAAATGAAATGAGTGAAAACACACAGAAATAAATGTATATTGAAGTAACATGCCTAACAGAATTCACCTATCCATTAGGAAAGAAGTTTAAAGGTCTCTAACTACTAATGACTGTTATAGAATATTATTTTAAGGTATGTTACTTGTCTTTATGCTCTGGAAAAGTTGTTTAATGATGCAAAGATGTGTTTGATTAAATGAAATTCACCTGAGGTCAGAAAGATGGATCAGCAACTAGCTGACAGGAAGTTGTAGGAAAGAACAAGGTTGAGAAGGGTTTATAAGAAGGGGTGAGAAAAAGCAGGGGGACTTCTTGGGAGACTTCAGAGGTGAGCTGCTTGCTACTCAGACACTCTGAGAAGCAGGATTCTACTTCAACCTTTGAATCTTGAATTCTTTAGCAGGACAGAGATTTACATAAGTTTCCTTAGTAGCTTTGGAAGAGTGGCCTGAGGGAGCAGAATTTTCTCAGGCTTAGAGACTAGCAGATCTAGCCACTGATGGTATCAGCAGAGTTGCAGTTGCTGAATAGAATAGCCTTAGCTTAAAAGGCAGCAACAATTAAAAAAAGAGAGAGAGAGAGAGAGAGAGAGCAACAGAAGACTGATAGGCTTTACTCTACTGTGAACACTGCAGAACACAGTGTGGGACACAGAAGCCTGGTTCTTGTTCCTTCAGTATTCAGTAATGACTGTGTGCCTTAATCAAAGCCACCTCTACTGCATTAGCCATAAAATTCTAAACAGCAACCAAACTACCCACTGAAGTCATAAGAGATTTCTTCTCTAACACAATTTAAGCACCCTTAGATATCCAGTTTTCTAAGCAATAGCAGATAAAACAGATGAGTAAAGAAGACGGGACGAGAATTAAACCCCTGCTGGTGCTGACTTGGAGTTGACATGGGAGCTGACAAAGGAGTTGACCAGAAACTTTACTAAGTTGAGTGGGGACCTTGCGATAGTAAAACCAAGAGTATTTGTGAGCTTTATGCCCCACCCTGAACAGATTGAAGAAAGTCCTCGAGAGTATCCACAGGTCACAACTTATTTTACAATGCTAAGACTGCAGAATGCACTGCTGAGTTATGAGAGAAACTGATTCACAAAAACAGATTCCCTAGCTCCAAATGGATGCAAATCAAAAACCAAACAAAAAAAATGTAATCTAATGTTACATGACCTAGATTTGAGGTCTATTAGCAAAAGTAACAAAACAAAGGCAGGAAAACAAGTTTTAATATTTCCTTTCACCTACCAAACCACCTCACCAGCCCCCAAAATTGTCCCCTGGGGGTAATCAGACAAAGTCAGAAATTTGGGGAGTCAAAAGCCCAGAAAGTAGAGATAGAGAACCAAGCCTGATAACTCACCCAGTTTTCCCCTCAAGACAGCTGCATAAATAAGACCAAAACAATGGAAAATCAACAGGCATGTCGATGTGGAAGGGGAAAGTCTCATGGAGTGCCATCCCTCCACAGAGAACTAAAGGCGAGGGTGACTGCTGGGAGAGGGGAATCAGCTTCCCCCCAGGGCTGAGCACCCTGGGCTGTCCAATACAAAGAGGTCAGCCCTGAGACCAGACACACAGGCAACAAATACAACTCAGCAGGCTGCATTTGTACATCTGTGCATACACAAGCACAAATACACACACACACAACTGTAATTTTAAAATCTATCACTTTGAGAATGGGGACATGGGAGATATAAGGCAGAGGGTACCTGGAAAGGGCTGGAGGGAGGAAAAGGAAGAGGTAAAGTGATACATTTCAATTTAAATGTATTAAAATAAAATAAAAATATACCCGCCAAGTTATGTAAGAAATAAGGCTTTAAAAAGCCTGGGAAGATTCTCAGCCACCTGAAGAGACTGGAATTTCGAGTTCAGAACCCATCAGGAGAAGAAGCTGAGAACACACTGGGTCCTCGGTCAAACGTGTACTAACGTGATCCTCAGCTCCACTGCTAACTGGATTAGCGACCACTCCCACTCTGACCAGCAGAGGACAGGCAGAGATTGACACTTGTATAAGATCTCCCTTTGTACCCAAGTTCACTACATATATCAAACAGCAGTAAGTAAACAAACAAGAAGCACAGGCAAGGCAAAAAGCATGGAGAGACAGGAGGCCCTGACATGGGTTGCAGGGCTGCCCAGACGCCCAAGCAGCTCGCTCTCACAGCACAAGGACCACATTTCAGATTCCCATAACCCCTGTTGGCCACAGTGGTACAGCTCTAACTACAGTTCAGGACGGAGACTGGGGATCCCCAAAGCAAGCTCATGAGCAAGCCTAGCAATATCTGAGTTTCTCTGCCTCGGTGACTAAGGAGGAAGAGCAATGAAGGATAACTCCTGACTTTAAACTTCAGGACTTTACACAAACCTACATACATGCAAAACAGATACAAACATTAACACCAAGCACACGCATATGACGGGGGGGGGGGGGGAGTGCTGGAGAGATGAAGGCACCTGCAACCAAGCCTGACAGTCTGAGTTCATCCCTGGGGTCTACATGTCAAAAGAAGAGAAGCAGTTGCTTGCTGCAGCCTGTCCTCTGACCTCCACACGCACACTGTAGATTGTGCACACTCGTACACAAAATTAATTAAAGTGTAATTTTAAAGAGAGAAGAAAGAGAACTGAGAAACGGGGTCAACAACATGGCTCAGTGAGATAAGGTGCTTGTCATGCAAGCCCTGAGACCCAAGTTTGATCCCCGGGACATACATAAAAGTAAGGGAGGGAAGTGACTTCTGCAAGTTGTCTACATGTGCACACACACACTCATAATAGCAAAAAAGAAAAAAAAAGGGAGAAAGAGGAAACACATAACATTGAAAAAAAGATTGAGAATTGTAGCAGAGAACTACAATATATATTAAAGCAGATACAACAGAACTGAAAAATAACTACTAAAATTGGAATTCAAAAGATCACTTTAAATAGATTATTGATGAGGCAAAATGCAGTACAACTTAAAAATAATGAAAAACAAGACAAATGTTGAAAAGGGAATGAGAGAGTAGCCAGTTTTCTCCTTCAGTGGTCGATTCCAAGGACTAAATTGGGTTATCAGACTTGAATGACAAGAGCTTTTAGGGCCTTCATCCTTGGTTTCATGGCTGTATTACCATTTGTCTAACAAAAATCTGGTCTGTGTAATCAATGAGATACCAAAGTGTCTTATCATAGGTGTTTGTGATATTAATTTAAAAAGTAAACTGGATATGGTAACACTACAACTGTTTTTGGCAACTCAAAAGACAGAGACAGGAAGATTACTTGAACTCAGCAGTTAGATGCCAGTCTGGGTAGTGTAGACCTCACTTCAATCAATAAATGACTCTAATGATGGCTGGCAACCCACACCCCCATTAGGAGACACTAGGGCCTTCCCAGCAAGTTGGCCAGAGTACCTGAGCCTTGGTGTGTCTGCACCCATCAACCCCATGCTATTTGCAACCCAGAGGATCTATGTATTGACTGACCACTAAAGGCCTCGGAAGGAGCAGGGATTTCCTCCCCCTGGGCACACAGCAAGAAGTACCAAAGACATGGTTTTGTGCTGATGCTGTTCAGAAACGATCATGTTCTTTTCAGAAATGAGGCAAGGTAAGAGGCGACCAGCCTCACTGAGCCCCAAGACAGGCTTTGAAAGGGCTTCATTACTGCCTAAGCAGTTTACCTTAACTTACTTTGCAGAAGATCGCCTATAGCCTTCCAGCCAGCCCTCCAAATTGGTGTTTTGTTTTGTTTTTATTTTTAATTTATTCTCTTACATTTTATACCTTGACACAGCTTCCCCTTCCTCCTTTCCCCCCAATCTTCTCTCTCCCCTGGATCCATTCCTCCCCCGTTTACCTTCAGAAAAGATCAGGCTGCCCAGGAATATCAGCCAAACACAGCATAACAAGCTATAATAAAACTAGGTACACACCCTCATATCAGGGCTGTACAAGGCAACCCAGTAGGAAGAAAAGGATCCCAAAACCAGACAAAAAGAGTCAGAGACAGCTCCCACCCCCAGTTACAAGTCCCACAGGAACACCAAGATAACAACCCAGGCCACACCCACAAAGAAGCGTCTCTGATAAATATACTAGGCCTGAGGCTGTCCAGCCTCTGGTTTCTGGCCCTCCAAGCAGTGTCAGGCATGGGCTCCCTCTCCTCGAGTGGGTCTCAGCTTGGACCAATCACTAGCTGGCCTCTCTCCCTGAGGATGAACCACCACCATTTGCTATTAAGATCAATATCAATATGCGATACATACACAAGCGACAAAATTCACAGGAACTACTAAGTTTATGAAAAGAAATTCCCCAGTCATTGCAGTCAACTTTGGTCAAACTTCTCAGCAGGAAATAATGAACTCTCTCTAAATAATATTTTGTAGAAAAATTGAGAAGTATTTATGTAATAAATCCCAAGTCCAGTTCATAATTTAAGTAAAGGAGGTAGAAAAGATAATAGCTTTATTATCATCATAATCATCATCATCATAACAAAAAACAGAGAATTTAAAAGGCAGACTGATAAACACAGGACATAAAAGTACCTACAAATGAGAGAGAACATGAGATGTGTGTGTCTTTCTGGCTCTGGGTTTATATTAATCGTGTTAGTGTATTTTCCAATCACATTATGTACATGTCAGCTTAATAATTTAATTTTTTCTTTACACCTGAATATATTCCATTGTGCCTATATACCACATTTTCATTATCCATTCATCAGTTAAAGGAAATTTAAGTTGTTTCCATTTCCTCAATATTTGAACAGAGTAGCAATGACCATGGCTGACCAGGTATCTGTGGAGTATGATATCATGTCCCTTAGGCATATGCCAAGGGATGGCGGATCTACTTTTTGCTTTTTGCGGTTCTCCACACTGATTCCAGAGTGACACCCACCAACAGTGAACGAGGGTCCCACTTCCCACGCCCTCTTCAGCATTTGTTGTCAGTTGTCATTCTGATTAGGGTGAAATGAAATCTCAAAGTTGTTTTAATTTGAAATTCCCTAATTGCTAAGGATGATGGACATATTTTAAGATATTTCATAGCCATTTTTATTTCTTCTTTTGAGAACTCTTTTCACAGCCATAGTCCATACTTTAAAATTGAATTGTTTTCTTGACTCTTTGTTTTTCGTATATTCTAGACATTAATTTTCTGAATCTTTAGATATGAGTACATAACCTAGACTAACAACAGAAACCAGGAAAGTGAAAAGGACCATACAAGGAGGAGGGGAATAGCAGGACATGGGTGAAATGAAGGGGGACGTGAGAAACTTTGTTTTATGAGACAAGAGTCTCACCCAGGCTGCCCTTGAACTCTCGATGCAGCCTACGATAACCCTGACTCTCTGACCCTCCTGCCTCTACCTGCACAGCTGTGTACCATCTCAAAATCATTTTAGAAAAACGATGCCTCAAAAATTAATAATATCCGATATTATTCCAATATCTCAAATGTCATCCTAGCTAGAGCCACACTGAACACATCTGCACTTAAATAGACTGCTGTGACATCAAGAAGATGACCTACAGATTTGCCTACAGGCCAATCTGATTAAAGGCATTTTCTCAATTAAGATTTCCTCTTCCCAGATGTGTTCAGGTTTGTGTCCAGTTGACAAAAACCAACCACCTTTTCTGTACACTTAATGAATCTTTAAAATAATGGATAGATACAGTGTGTGTGGTTTTGTAAAAGCTCCTTTAGTATAATTTTTGCTTTTGTCAATATTGTCTAGTAAAAATCTTTCATGAAGAAACACAATCATGTCTCTTTTACTGAACAATTAAACTTAAGATCACTCTGGGACTTAGAACGTATTTAAGGACATAACTTCATTATTTGCTTAACCATCTGATTATACAACACAGACAACATAAGAACTACAGAATGGAGCCTGTAGGTATATATAGGAAAGAACTGATTCTTGAATGCTTAGTATTAAAGCCTTGTGAGACCATGAAAATAAATCTTTAAGAAAATGCTAATTTAAGAAGTGAGCCAGGTAGGCTGGAGGGATAGCTCAGCCGTTAAAGGCTAGGCTCACAACCAAAAATATAAGTATCAAGCTAGGCATAATGGGAAAGACTTATAATCCCAGATACTCCTCAGGCTGAGGCTCACAAATTCAAGGCCAGCAAGGTCAACTTAGAGATCCTGTCTCTAAATAAATAATTTTAAAAATATAGCTCTGAGGATACTGACTCAGAACTAGCTGACTATTAAAACCCTGAGAGTATAACATAAAAGAAACGACAAGAGCAAATACAAGGAGGTGAGGCGGAGTGAACACTGGAGATGGACAGGAATTCGCCTCTACAGAGTCAAATGCTTTCTAGTTCTAATTCTGTCATGGACATTCTAATTTTAATGATGGAAGAGAGCAAAAACTTAGTGTGAAATGTCGAAGCTTCCATCTCAAATGCCAATTCTAACTGCACATAGGTTCACTAAGTTTCATGGTCTTTGGATATGGTTAGTTGTATGTGTGATGTTCAATTTATTTCCAAAGGTTTCTTATAATAAAGTAAAAAAATAAAAAATAAAAATAAAATCCCTAGGGCACTTTTACATGATAGGCAACAAATTATCAAAAAATACTAATATGGCTTTTAGATTAAAATAAATGCATCTTTGCAAATGACCACTAAATATGTACCATGTTCCATGTCCCTCATAAATTCATCATTAAGATGCACTAGAGGAACTGAATTCTAATGAACAAGCCAGAACCCCGAGTTCAGAACATTTTTACTTCTTATACTAAAGTTTCATAAACCAGGTGGTAGTGATGCGCACTTTTTAATCCCAGCACTTGGGAGGCAAAGGGGGTTCTGGGTCTCTGAGTTCCAGGACAGCCAGGGCTACACAGACTACCTGGTAAGAATGTGTGTGACTAACAGAGAGAGACCCTCCTGCCCTCTCTACAGGACTCCAGAAGTAAGCTAGTCTTTCAGACCATTATCAATTAACTGCCTTAAAGCTCCAAATTCAGCTCTCAGATATCCACTCGGGAAGTATCAGATGGAATCAGAGCTTACAATGAATGAACACAATACAGCACTTTCTCGGTAGAGGGCACTGGAGCACCGTTATATGAACCAGCTCTCTGGCTGCTGAATGGGGGGGATGGAGCTAAAGGCACTTGGTGGTGGTTTGCCTAAGCAAGTGCAAAGAATATACAGAACCTTAGTAAACTCAGCTGAGCCCTGTGCAGGCTCTCTGCGACCTCCATGGACACTGAAGCCCCGCCTCCTCTCCAGACAGGGGTGAGCTCCTTCTGTTCATTCCTGTGCCCTGCACCCCCACAGCCACACCAATGTGCAACACCAGGGCCTCCTGCATGTCAGGTACCCCCATTTAAATGTGTTCTATGTGAAACAAAGTTCGAAAAACTGCTCAGTGCTCCAGAAGCAACTACATGCCACTTCCAGCCACACCAGAAATGTTTCTGCCACCCAATGTATCACATCTCTAGCTTTTCTGAAGAGGTCAACAAGCCTGTGGAAGACCCTCCCACCAATGTGTCCTTTATTGCTTTCTCCTCTCTCCTTCCCTCCCTCCCACCCTCCCGACCTTCTTCCCGTCCTCGATCCCTTTCTTCCCCTCTCCCCCAGCTCTGCAGTACCCCAGAGAGTTGTTTTAAGTTTACAGAGACATTTATGTAACAGCTTGATAATTCTCTGTACTAGACTCCTGTTCAAATAACCGGAAACTGACTGGACCTTGCAGATCGCTCCAGTTTCCATATGTGACAGTGATGGTAAAAGTGGGAGACCATTCTGGCCAAGTAAACAGCAAGTCCATAGAAATGGCAATTCCACAGCTTCAGGGTTTCTACAGATAATTCAAGGAAACTGCTGCTGTAATTGAAACTGTGTAATTCTAAACTAATGATTCATGATTCTAAAGTAATGGACTCTACCATCCAGAAAAGAACTACATCTGGATCAAAGGATATTTATACAATGAAAATTGCACTTCTGGGGCTGGAGAGATGGCTCAGAGGTTAAGAGCAATGGTTGTTCTTCCAGAGGGCCCAGGTTCAAGTTCAATCCCCAGTACCCACGTGGTAGCTCACAGATGTCTGCAATTCCAGTACCAAGGGATTCTATACCTTCCCACAGACATCTATGCAGGCAAAGCACCAATGGGTATAAAATTTAAAAAAAAAATTAACTAAAAAAAAGAGTATTTCTTGCAGATACATGGCAAATATTGCTGAAAATTAAACACAAAGTTTAATTATGTGGATTGTAGAATAAACCAAGTTAAATTCATCACCTAATTCATTTTTCATCCAATTTTTAGGAAACTGAGAAAGAATGAGATCTTAAGAGCTAAAATAGGGAACATTAAATTCCTTTCAGAAATAATGAGGCCATCCAAGCCCAGTGAGAGACGTGTTTGGGCTGCAGAGAGACAAAAAGGCTGGAGATAGCTAGAGCTTGGTGGCCAAGGGCTTGCTCAGCAAGTGCAAGCCCTACCCCCAGTAGAGAAGGGGAAGAGGAAGAGGAAGCACAGAGCGATGTGGAGAAGGACACTGAGAGGACAGAGAGAGAGGAAAGGGAAGAGAAGAGAAGAGAAGCAGCAGGGATGGATGGAGGGGACTGCTGGGAAGCTGGGAAGGAGGAGGAAAGTGGACAGATGGGGGAAGAATGTGAAGCAGGAAAGCAAAGAGACACCCAAAGACATCATAATAGCTTTACATGTTGAAAGAAAAAAGGTCCATCTATGATTCTCTCTATCAAGTAAGAAACGAAGACCAAAAAAAATTTCTAGGGGGCTGGAGATAGGCTCAGTGCTAAGTGCACTGATTCTCTTCCAGAGGACCTGGGTCCAATTCCCAGCACCTGCATGGTGAGTAACAACTACCTGCAACTCCAGGTCCAAGGCATCCAACACCTTCTGGTCTTCATGGACACTGCACACACGTGGTGACATGTGCAAGCAGTCAAAACACCTAAACACATAAAATAAAAATAACCCCCCCAAAAAAATATGTTAGACCAGGCAGTGATGGCATACACCTTTAGTGCCAGCACTTAGGAGGCAGGGGCAGGTGGATCTCTGTGAGTTTGAGGCCAGCCTGGCCTACACAGAGAAAGTTCAAGGATAGCCAGGGATACATAATGAGACCATGTTAAAAAAAAAAAAACAAGAAAGAAAGAAAGAAAAGAAAAGAAAAAGGGCTGGAGAGATGGCTCAGAGGTTAAGAGCACTGACTGTTCTTCCAGAAGTCTTGAGTTCAATCCCCAGCAATCATGTGGTGGCTCACAGCAATCTACAATGAGACTGGTGCCCTCTTCTGGCCTGTAGGCACACATTCAGGCAGAATACTGTATATATAGTAAATAAATCTTTTTTAAAAGAAAAAAAGAAACAGAAATAGGAGAGAAGGAGATAAATTTGTAAGTAAATATTCACAACATATATTTTCTTTTCTTAATTTTGTAACAGACACATGGCTGATTAAAACAAAAAAACTTGTGGCGTTTAAAATGTATTGCACAGAATATAATCACAAAGGAAGAGGGTGGAGGTGCACTATGCTACTGCAAAGTTCACCTTTTATACGAGTGGTTCCATACTCTCATCGAGGATGCACAAGGTCATCTTTAAAATGCCACTCAGGGGCTGGGGAAACAGCTCAGCAAATTTAAAGCACTTGTTCCTCTAGTAGAGAACCAGAGTTCAGTTCCCAACACCTATGTCAGATGTATCAAAACACCTGTAACTCCAAATCCGGGTAACTGACAAACTCTTTTGGCCTCCATAGGCACTTGTATGCATGCATGTATGTAAACATATATACATTCGTGCACACAAACACACACACTTACACACACTGCTTTTTAAATTGTCCTTCAAGAGAAGCTCAAGAGGTGGCTCTGCAGATGAGAGCTCTTGAAGAAGTCCCAAGTCCAAGTCCCACAGCACCACACCAAAGGGCTCACAGCCACCTGTAAACTGCAGCTGCAAGGGTCCCAACACCCTCTTCCAGCACTCACACGCACATGAGCATATACACAAGCACACAAACAGACTGGCAGAAATGGGTTAATACTTAAGACAGAGCTAGCCGATAAGAAACAAGTAACCGGGCCAACAGCATTGTATCAAATACAGAGTCTCTGTGTATTATTTGGGGCTGGCATAGTGGCGGGTGGAAAAACCGTACTCCTTACAGTAGACAAACAAATAAATAAAAATAAATCTTGACAAAGCATGTAACAATTGCTTTAAAAGCTAATATAGATTTTAAAATGGGATGTCTTGTTTTTAAAGCTATTAAACTGCCAAAGAAATTCCAATAATAAGCAAACCATTTAGAAAATTAAAAAGACAAAATAAAATTGTTCCAAATATTAAAGCAACAAAGATAAGAGACCTAAGAATATAGTTACCAAAAAATATAAGATTGATAAGAAAAAAATATTTTATTGCTACTAAAATAACAAAATAAAATAAAATATAAAATATATATTAACAGAATAAATACTGTCTATCCTATTTTGAGCAGAAAGACTCAATAAAACTATAAGTATGTTTGTTTGTTTTTCAAGCCAGGGTTTCTCTGTGTAATAGTCCTAGCTGTCCTGGATCTCGCTTTGTTGACCAATCTGGTCTCAAACTCACTGAGATCCACCTGTCTCCACCTACCAAGTGCTGGGATTAAAGGCATGTGTCACCACTGTCATAAAAATATATAAAATATTTAAATATACATAAATATATATATAAACATATATATAAATATATATATAAATATATATAATATATATAAAATATATAAAATGGTGGCACATGCCTTTAACCCCAGCACTCGGAGGCAGAGGCAAGAGAATCTCTGTGAGTTGAGGCCAGCCTGGTCTACAGAGCAAGTTCCAGGACAGGCTCCAAAGCAATACAGAGAAACTTGAAACTTGATCTTGAAAAATCTAAATAAACAAATAAATATGAAATATATATATACATAAATATAATTAAAATTCTATGCAGCATTTAAGTTCATAACAAAGTTAAAAGGCAAATAGCAATCTAAAGAAAAAACAAAAATCACAAGGAAATAGATATTCATTATGTAAACAATGTATTATCAAAACCTTGGAGAACTAAATTACAGTACCTAAATTTGGGCAGGCAGGTAAATAACAAGAAGCCTAATGACCTGAGTTTGAACCTAGAGCCCCAGCACATGCTCAAACACCACACACACACACACACACACACACACACACTAAATAAATACATATAAACATTTTTCTAAGTACCTAAATATTCAATATAAAGTAGCCAATTGATAAGTGGTTATCAGAGAAGAGATACGAAAAGAATTAAGCTATAGAAGGGGGAAAAGGAACAGGACAGAAGAATATAAAACTACTACTTCATAAGCATGTAAGCTTGTACACATAATTTAATGATTATGGATAAAATCTTAAAGTGCTCAGATGACCTGTAGTAGTAAAAATAAAGAAACCAGTTGTGAGAATTGTCTCAGGGAAGTAGATCTGCAAAGACAAATTCAGGTACCACAGAGTAGCTAAGGCAATAAGAAGATAAACTTGCATTTAACTCAATTCCTAGCAGTGCATGTAATATATGGACTTATGTGTATGACTTATATAATCAAAAGTCATTAATATTTTAAAGTACATGAGAACTGTGTGGGGATTGAGAATTTAATACCTATTTCTTAAGTGTATGTCCCTCTGCAGGAAGCTGTTTCTAAATGAGGTGCTGTGCAGACCCAGAGATAACAGAATAAAATTTTACCATCTATTTACATAAAACATTGTTAACATTTGCAATATTTATGAAGAGATACCCATTCTGATATAAAGATGAGATTTCAATGGCATTTTTGATCTTTGATTTATTATGTAACAGATAAATTAGAGATCTTCATTTCCTGGGGCCTGAAACCACATTCATTTCAAAAGATGCTTAACTAGCTGCAGAACTTTGATGTCTGACCTCTAATAACAGTCACAGGTCTAATGCAGAGCACAGACTTGTGCAACTAAGGTCTCCACACACACTGCCTGCACCAAATGGAAGAAGGGGTGAGTGACTGGTCTTCCAGCTAAATGCCCCAATCCCCAGGCCCTAAGCCCCAGGGCATATTCCCTGCCCTTTCCCCTCCCTTCTCAGCCCCCCAGTGAGCTAGAATCCACCCACTGGACACTGCAACCTACAAGACCCACTCTGCTGCCCAAACCCTGTGAACCCATCACCTCCCAAGGCCAAATATCTATTCAAGAGCTAGACATTGTCTTTAGAGACAAAATGGATATCAAGCCATGTTGGATTATTCCCCCACTTCATCATTCCATTTCCTGACTCTGACTTACAGAATGACATAAGTACAATTTGTAGCTACTCTGAATGACATAACTCAACCTTGGATTTCTGTAGACAACAAAGTAACCCCAAAGCAAACAAGGATTGAACTCTCCTCTCTGCAGGATAAAGCTGATTCCAGCTCAGACTTTAAAGTAAATTTGACCAAATGCCTTCACTTTCAGTGCCCACCAAAACATCCTTCCTAAAGGCTCAACTGAGCACCCCAGCCCTATCCTACAGGTGGACCTAATTTCTGAGGCTCTCTCTACCAAACAAGTCAGACCTAATATAAAGCAAGTATTTGGGCAAGATGTAGTCAAGACCAGATTGTTATTATAACTCAGTCATTTTGCTTTTACAAGATCAATAATAATAATAATAATTGTGCCATTGAGACACATCAGATAAAGGGACCTGCCACAGAAACCAAAAACTAATGATCAAATTTTGACAACCCCCCCCAGACCCACATGATGGGGAGAACTAATTCCCAGAGATTTCCCTGACTTCTACACCCTCTCTCACCTTCATATAAAATAAATACATGTTTAAACAAAATTAAGGAGGGGACAAAGCAATAGCTTAGTGGTTAAGAGCTCTTGCAGAGTATCAGTGCTCAGTTCCTTCTTTGTTTGTTTGGTTGTTTGGTTATTTGGTTGGTTGGTTGGTTGGTTGGTTTGGTTTGGTTTGGTTTGGTTTGGTTTGGTTTGGTTTGGTTTGGTTTGGTTTGGTTTCCAGGACAGGGATTCTCAGTGTAACATCTCTAGCTGTCCTGGAACTCACTTTATAGACCAGGCTGGCCTCAAACTCAGAGATCCACCTGCCTCTGCCTCCCAAGTGTTGCCAAGTTAAAGGTGTGTGCCACCAGTGCCCAGCTCAGTGTTCCATTCTTAGCCTCTATTCTAGCTTTAAGGGGAAATCTGACACCTGACCTCACACTGGCACTCTACTCATTTGTACATACACACAAATACACACCCACTCACTTAAAAATATAGAGAGGGGCTCAAGTCAATCAACAATGCTTCAAGCTGGGTGGCTTATGTAAACTATACAAATTTTAACTATTATTAAGGACTACAGGGGAGGCTCAATTACTGAAGCACTTACTGTGTAAGCATTAAGAGCCAAAGTTTGGATTCTTCAGCATCCACAGATAATTACAAGTACACTTGTAATCCCAGTGCTTGTGAGGTGGAAACAGTAGAGTCCTGGGGGCTTATTGGCCAGCAACTCTAGCCAATCAATGATCTCCAGGTTCAGGGAGAGATGCTGCTTCTAAAATGAAAAGGCTACTGATATAAGAAGACATATGACGTTGCATCCTCCACATGAACCATGTACACACACATGCACTAAACACACAAGTTCATTATCAGCAAGATATGTAATCCTACTTGAAAACCTTAGGCAAGAGAACTACCATAGTTTTAGGGACAACATGGGTTAGTTACAAAGGTTATCTTGAGCTACAAGAGTAAGACTATCTCAAAACAAGAAATATATACATATACAGTCATACAATCAGTAAAATTACAATCTATAAAAACGTCAAGTTAACAGACTTGAACAGTACAAGTGAATGAGAACAGACTCCTTGTTTGTAGGAAAGTGTGTGCCCTATGAACAACTATTAGTCTCACTGTTGGAAAAAAAAAAGTGAATATGGCCACTGATAAAATTATTTTATTCCATTGCATCTATTAAGGGTTTTGTTACATATACAAGCGATGCTTTATGTCAATTGTAAACTTGATTGGATTAAGAAAAGCCTAAGATACCAATGAAGCATGCCTTTGGGTGTGTCTGTGGGAATCTCTAATAAGAATTAACTCAAAACATAGGAAACAGCCTGACTGTGGGTGGTGCATCTCAGGGACGGGGATCCCAGGATGTACAGAAAGGGGAAAGTGAGCCCAATGCCAGCATCCCTCTCTCTGCAATCCGCTCTGCCCAAACAGCATGCCTTCTCTTCAGTACGCACAAATCGTGAACAGAAACAAGCACTGACTCCTCACATTGCTTCTTGGCAGGTATTTGGTCTAGAAAAGTCTCTAATCCAATACTCTTGTTTTCATTTCCAACTATGCTGCTCTGTACAGGGTCTCACTATGCAGCCTTGGCCGGACAAGAACTTACCACATAGTTCACCCTGGCCTCGAACTCTATTTCTGCCTCCAAAGTGCTGGGAGTAATAGTGTCCCCACACACACATGGCCAGATGCAGAACTTTAAAAGAGCTGAAAGATCACTTTGCCTGCTCTCTTAATCCGGGTTCCTCAATACGGACAAGAAACAATCTTGTCAAAATTCAAATAATTAATAGGCAAGGATATATAATAACTAATTCTTCCCATTACTAGTCTGTACTTCACAGTTCTAGTTAATCACTAAATTAAAAAATACTCCACAGCTGGGCAGTGGTGGCACATGCCTTTAATGCCAGCACCTGGGAGGCAGAGGCAGGTGGATCTCTGTGAGTTTGAGGCCAGCCTGATCTACAGAGAGAGTTCTAGGACAGGTTCCAAAGCTACACAGTGAAACCCTGTCTCAAGAAAACAAAACAAAACAAATACACTACAAGCACAGGAAACTATCTAAAGCCAGTACATAACTATCTCCAGGTAAGCTCCACACCAAACTGTGACACTGACTGGGTTCCACATGCTTCCTCAAGTCTCTGGCCTCTCCCGGCCCTGCAGGGCTCTGGCAATGTTTTCCTTTTGCTCCTCTTATCTACTTCTCTGTTAATCCTGGGTCCTGAGGAATAATGTGCTGTGGTAGGCTAAGCATATGCCTTGCTCTGCAGATAGATGTCTTAACAAGTACGTAACCGTAACCGACAACTCGGGCAGCTCAGTGCGCTGAAGAAGCAGAGGGCAGGGTGAGCAGAGAAAGCTCTCTCCTGGTATCGCTCACAGTGGCCACCAGTATACTAAAGGAAGGTGAGCCTATCTTATACCCTTCAAAGCAACTGTTTCATTTAACAACTATAAATCATGAGTTGTAATGACCAAAGTCATGCTAATTTTCTAGCTTTCACAGGGAAGGCTTACTGACATTAAAAGCATTGTTTCTTGCTACCTATGCATCTGTCAAACCCTCTGAGCAAACAGCTGACAGGCACTCAGGAAATTCACTTTGGCGTCCCAGACTAACTCCACCCACTGAGGTCAGCAGTTTCCAATTCCATCAACACACTCATGATGCTGTACCCACTCAAGAGACTCCCATATTCTCATCCACATCCAGCCAATCCTGTGGGGATTGTTAGCGTCCAACTTCCTTCTGAAGACCTTGCCTGACTATATATGTATATGTATATGTATGTGTATGTGTATGTGTATGTGTATGTGTGTGTGTGTGTGTGTGTGTATGTGTATGTGTATGTATATGTATATGTATATGTATATGTATATGTATATGTATATGTATATGTATATGTATGTATATGTATATGTATATGTATGAGTTTCTAACTGTAGATAACTGTAGAATCATGGTCTTTAACAGTTTTCTTCAATTTAAAGACCTACAATCACCAATTTCTACAAAATGTAACTGCAAAGTATGTCATATCCCAAATTCCTTCATTTCCAATATTTATGTGAGCCCAGATTTCTTGTGCTTCTTTACTGAGCTTTTAACTTTCTCACACTCGGAACCAAATACACACACTTTAACTCTTACAAATTTTAGTGTACTATATGACACGATCAATCCACTGAAAGATTAATGACAATCATCTCCACAGACACTTATTTTGAAAAGGCATTTTACCAGTAATGAAATACAACGTTTTACCAGATAACACTTTTCTATTTTCAAAAAATTATCTCTGTTCCTGGAAGGAACAAATGATAGTATTGGCAACAGAAACAGACAGTAAGTTCTACTAAAGGGTTCTTAGGCATAGAGAGCCAAAAGGTCGACCTCATCCCTTCCAACCTACAAAATTCAGCGAGACTGCAGCTGCTGTTTCCTCACTCAAGCTATACTTCTTTCAAGATGAGACGATTTTAATTCTTTCACCAGACATGAGAGAGCTGTAAGTGCACCTACATAATCCAGTGTCTCAGAACCAATGACAACTACAATGCAGTCTGTCTGTAAACCACATTACTGACTAATCAAGCTACCATGTCCTACTTGCACCACCAATGTACACCTATTTCTGCAGTAGCAAAGCAATTTCATAAGATGATCTCTAACATTATGTGATTGATTGAACACTATAAAAGAGAGCTGTGAGACATTGTGAAGTACCACACTCTCTGGGCTGTTTTATACCATAAGGGTGTCAAGGCGCAGGCTTAAGAGATGGGCACTGCAGCCAAGGGCATCAGCCTTCACAGACCTCAACACATGAATTAACTCTATACGCACATAGCCTTTCTGTTTTAATCTCTATGCGTGTGTTTCTCTGTGGACTGCTCTGGGAGGCTACAAGAGGGTATCAGATGCCCACGAGTGGGAGTTCATAGTTGCCATGAGCTTCGCCTAGTGTGGGTGCTAGGAACCCAACTTCGATCATCTAAGCAGCAAGAGCTGCTGAGCCATCTCTCCCGCCTTAACGCATGCGTTACTTAACGTTAAAGATATTTAATAAATATTTGTAACAAACATGTAATTTTTGATATTTTAATGTTTAACATATAAATATATTTAATAAGCATGTTAACAAAACAAATATGCCTACATTTAAAATACATTCAGCATTTGAAATATGTACTTTTGATATACAGAGTCTGGTCTTTGAGCTATTTCACCATGGAAACAAACCTGAGATTTTTCTAAAAGGGTGTTTGCAGAAAGAGGTTACTGTGCAGGGAAGGCCCGCCCTGAAGGAGGGCAGCACCAATGCATGACTGACAGGTTGAACAGGAGAGCGCACTATGGGTGTTAGGATGCAGCTGCCTCTCCCGCCTCACTTAGAACAACATAGGACCTGCTGCCTAATGTGCCTCCTGCCACTGTAACCAGGGAAACCAGTGCTTCCTTTGAGTTTTTTAACTTGCTAAGGAAAGAATTTGAGAATGAATTGGGAAGGAAGCTCTGTCAGAAAAGGGAGAGATGGAGAAAGTCAGGGCAGGTCTGAGGAACTGCGAAGCCCACGGTGACCCAGAAAGCATGCTGAAGCCTTTGGCCAGGATCCAAGGGAAAGGAAAACACCTGGCTTAGTGGGGGGGGGGGAGCCCTGGACCTATCCCAAAGGGCACTTTGTGAAGTAAAGGACTGAGCAGGGACACCTGGCAAGAAATGCAAATAAAGCCAGGCATAGCATACTTTAACCCCAGCACTCGGGAGGTAGAGGCAGGGTGTCTAACACCCACATGAAGACTCGCAATGCCCTGGACACCAGTTCCAGAGAACCCAACAATCTATTCTAAAGTCTTTTTTTTTTTTATTATTTTAAATATTTTTGATTTATTAATTTATTTTTTACATTCCAATCCCAGTTCCCCCTCTCTCCTCTCCTCCCTCTCCCCTCCCCACTTACTCCCCATCCCACTTCCAATCTGCTCCTCAGAGAAGGTAAGGCCTCCCCTAGGAAGTCTACTAAATCTATCCCACGTCTCCTTGAGGCAGAAGCCAGGTGCACACACACACACACACACACCAATGTCTAGGCTGAGCAAGGTATCTCTCCACATAGAGTGGGCTCCACTCAGTCAGTTTATGCACAGAGTTAGATCTTGGACCCACTGCCAATGGCCTCATACTGTCCCAGCTGAACCACTGTCACCTGTATTCAGGGAGTCTAGTTTGGTATTATGCAGGTTCCCTATTTGTCAGACCTTGGTCAGTGATCTCTCACTGGCTCAGATCAGCTGATTCTGTGATTTTTTCCCCATCATGGTCCTGACTCCTTTGTTAATATTATCACTCCTGCTTGGCAGTGGTGGCACAGGACTTTAGTCCCAGCACTCAGGAGGCAGAGGCAGAGGCAAGTGGATCTCTGTGAGTTAGAGACCAGCCTGGTCTACTAGAGCTAGTTGCAAGACAGCCTCTCAAGCCACAGAGAAACCCTGTTTCAAAAAACAAAAACAAACAAACAAAAAATTATCACTCCTCCCTCACTTCAATTGTATTCCAGGCTAACTTCTAATGACACCAAGCAGGTTTGTAGTATACAGACACATTACATGAAAGAAAAACTCTCATGCACAATGCTGCAAGGTGTGAACTAGCCAGGGCAACGCTGGAGAGCCCACCTCTGGTGGCAAAGACAGGGGAGAACTGGTAGGCTAACCAACCCTGCAATTAACTACTCAGCCCCAGAACCAGGGTTATATGCTGGCCTACCCCAACATCCACCCCATCTATGATCTGCTGGAGCCCTGGGGAAAAGGGACCAATTCTTTGAACCCAGGGCTGCAGGATCTCCACAACACAGGACATCAACTGGATGTCCAGGAAAAATCCCAGTGAGGGACCAGCATTAATGGTACAGCAGAGACCATGGGCCTCAAACCAGAAACAATCACTCTGGGTGAGGTAGCGCAGACCCCAAAAGGCAAATACCGCATGTTGTATCTTATGTGTATAAGTTAGATTTTTTAAGTTTTAGATGTGTGTGTTTCAAACAGAGTAACCACAGAGGTTAGATGGCTAGGTAAGAGACCAGGTGAGGTCAGAGATCTTCCATGGAAAGGGAAATACAATATAGAGTTATAAAGAAATAAAAGAAAGTAGAATAGGAGGATTAATACAAAGCAGTAAAGATAAGTGTGAAAATGAAAGTTACTGAAATCTATGAAGTAATGTGTTGAATTTGATGATGATATGACTAGAGAATGTGAAAATCTTTAAACACACACACACACACACACACACACACACACACATTAAACAGTTTTATGTCTGGAAATTGGACCACATCTTTTTTGCAAATTAAAAACATATTGCAAAGAAAGGGTTAGAGTTGGAAAGTTCCTGCTCATCAAATTAAAAACAAGAGTCCTATTTATTTTAAAACAAAACTTAGTGCTGTCAAGTCACATTCTTTGTTCTGATGTTTGTACAGGCACTGAGTCCACGAAGACACTGCAGGTAGTGTGTAAGTAGCAGCTTAAGACACTGCAGAAAGAAGGAAACATTGCTAACGCCCCAGATCAACATCTGGACCTGATTAAAAAGAGATCCCAGTTCAGGCTCCATGGTGGTTACGAGAAACGCTACACGTCTCACGGCCTGCTGCCTAGTGATGGAAACGCCTGTCCTTTACCCACCCTAATAGCCTAATTACATCTGCTCCCTTTCTTCCCACACAGCACTTCAAAATTTCACTTTTTAAAGAGACAGCAGGAAAAAGATAAAGCAAGTAGAAATAAAAGTTCAACTTTAGTTAAAATTTATGGTTCATTTTTACTTCCACAAAAGGATAAAAGATAAGCTTTTCACGTAAGTAATAAAAGTTACAAACTTTTACAACAGATCAGACTGTGCTGGGACAGTAAAACTGCTGCTGTCTAGGAAAGCATGCTATTTAAAATGCAGGGTTAAAAGTATATGACAAGTATAACGCATCACTCTTGCCTAAAATTAGCTGTGTAACACAACAGAAGGCAAACACAGAATGTAGCACTGTGGAAACAATACTTTTAATAGAGTATGAACTAAGAGTTATATTGACTACCCACAATTCCTTGTGAAATCTCTATTTTTTTTCTTCATTTTACAGCTGTTTCTTTTGCTATGAACCTGACTTGCAGAAGCTCAGGGACTTCTAACATTAATGTCAAGGTGCTTAAAAACACAGCATTGCCAGGCAATGGAGAGAGGCAACATCAGGTGTATCTCTGTGAGTTCCAGGACAGCCTGGTGTACAGTGCAAGTTCTAGGACAGCCAGGGCTACACAGAGAAGTCCTGTCTGGAAATACTAAAAACAAAAACCAAACAGCATGAATAACTAACACAGATCAAGATAAAACAAAAAATGTCTGACTATAACTCAGCAGAAAAATCTAAAGATACAGATAGCCACATGCAGCCAAGTTTTATGTCAACCTGATACAAGCTAGAGTTTTTTGGGAAGAGGAAACTTCAGCTGACAAAACGTCCCCCCCTTCCCCAGACTGGCCTTTGGACAAGCCTATGGCCCATTTTTTTGACTGATGATTAATGGGCAAGGACTCCAGCTCACTAGGTCTGTGCCATCCCTGGAGAGGCGGTCCTGGGTAGTGTAAGAAAGCAAGCTGAGGAGCTGGAGAGAAGGCTCAGAGGTTAAGAGCATTAGCTGCTCTTCCAGAGGTCCTGAGTTCAATTCCCAGCAACCACATGGTGCTTCACAACCATCTGTAATGCAATCTGGTGCCCTCTTCCGGCATGTATGTATACATGCATGCAGAACACTGTATACATAATAAATAAATAAACCGGAAGGAAGGAAGGAAGGAAGGAAGGAAGGAAGGAAGGAAGGAAGGAAGGAAGGAAGGAAGGAAGGAAGGAAGGAAACTGAGCAGATCAGTAAGTAGCACTCCTCCTAAATTCCTGGCCTGACTTTCTTCCATGACAAATTGTGATGTGGAAATATAAGCAAAATAAACCATTTCCCACCAAGTTGCTTTTTGATCATGGTGTTTTTATCACAGCACTAGAAACCCTAACAAGACAAGCTATTCATAAAATATAAAAACATTTCTTTCAGCTTGGTAAAAACATGTGTATCGGGGTTGGAGAGATGGTTCAGGGACTAAAAGGATGCATGACTCTTCTAGTGTACCCAAGTACAAACCCCACCACCCCTACAGGGTGGCTCAAAATTCTAACTCTAGCTCCAATGGTCAGATACCTCTGGCCTCCATGGACACCCCCACCCACATGCAAAGACATACACACACACACACACACACACACACACACACACACACACACACACGTGCACGCACGTGTGTGTTTTGTTTTGTTTTGTTTTGTTTTGTTTTTCTTTTAAAATCTCTTGGGGACTGGAGAGATGGACACTGGCTGCTCTTCCAGAGGTCCCGAGTTTGATTCCCAGAAACCACGTGGTGGCTCACAACCATCTACAATGAGATCTAGTGCCCTCTTCTGGCCTGCATGGATACATGCAGGGAGAACACTGTATACGTAGTAAATAAAAATCTTTTTTTAAAATCTCTTCAAATATAATTATATCTGTAAAAAAAAAAAAAGCAGATTTGTTCATATGAAATCTGAAAATTAAGTTATCAAAAGATTAAAGTCCCAAGAAACTATTTTTGGTTTATTCATTTCTTCCTTTAATGAAAGTTAACAACATGCTTTTTGTACTCCCTTTTATTATGCCTTTCAGGGTCACTCTTTTCCTCTTTGCCCACAATCCAGAGGTAACAGGGGTCTCTGCAGCCCTGCCTCCCTCCCAGGACTTGCTTGCTCTTCTTTTAAAAGACCAAAATGGAATTAAATTTATTTGTGATATTGGCTATTATGATGATTCCCTTTTCCTTCTCTCTTTTCTTTTCTGAGACAGGGTCTCGTGTATACCAGACTAACTTAAAGCTTGTTATGCAGCCAAGTATGATCTTAAGTTTCTGACCCTCCTGCTTCTACCTCCTACGTGGTGGAATTACCTGCCTGCGCCATCAGGCAGAATTTATGTAGGGCTGGGGCGAAACTAAGGGTCTCATGATCTACAAACTAAGCTATTCTCCCAACTTAAATTCATAAAAATTTAAATCTACACAAAATGTATAGGAAAAAAATCTATAGTGTGGTATAATAAATGAAGTAAAATTAAGTATCCCTGTGCACATAACAATCCTTGCCTATAATTATACTCCAAGTACTGAAAGAGGAAAGCTCTCTCTGGGCATCAAACGCAACATAATATAATGCTAAGGAACGGGGGGGGGGGTTGCAATAGCTCTTGAAGTCCTCCTATCTGATGAAAAAGAAAAGCAATCACTCTGAGTCAGGACCCAGTGGCCAGCAGGCTGGCCTTACTGCTCAGCATGCCTACAGATGCCTCCAGGGGACAAGGGTGGATTGGTACTGAGAAAATTGTATTCAGAAGTACAAAATACAGATGCATTGTACTGCCAATACAATACAGGTCCACAGGGGTCTTTTAAATATCTACCAGGCTTTTTCTAAAAATTCTCGTGTGCACACACATGTATAGAGATCAGAAGACAACTTTGGATGTCAATCTTCAGGTGCCATCGCCTCTCTTTTGGGGAGATACAGGATGGTTGACATAGCACCTTTCACTACTAGCCTGGAACTCACCTAGTAGGCTAAACTGGCTGGCCAGTAACTCCTAGCACAAGGATCTCAAGCATGCAGCAGCACACCTAGTTTCTTTTCTTACAAGAGCTTTAGAGATCAAATTCAATAAATTTACTGACAGAGCCATCATCCTAACTTCTAAAAAGATTTATTTTTACATTCATGTCAGGGAAAGCAAAAAGAGACTATCAAATCTCCCTGGAGCTGGAGTTACAGGTGGTTTGTGAGCTGCTTTACCCCATCTGCTAGGAACCAAACTCAGGTCCTCTGCTAGTGCTCAGTCTGTGCTGAAGAGATAACTCAGTGGTTAAGAGCACTTGCTGCTCTATCAGAGAATCCAATTTTAGTTCTTAGCTCCCATATCCGGAAGCAGATAGGCACCTGTAACTCCAGCTTCAAGGAGTCAGAGTGCCCTCTTATGGCCATTTCAGGCGAGCGCGCTTGCACACACACACACACACACACACACACACACATTTTTTTAAGAGCTGTAGAGAAAATCCATTTAAATACAAAAAAAAACAACATGACTAAACACGTGTAAACAGTTACATTGGATCAGGCAGGGACATTCAAGTTTATGTGTAAATACAAAGAAGCTGCTGCAACCATATGAGGGGAAGACAGTTACAGGGAGCAAGTTTGATATGATTAAAATGACAAAGAAATGAAAACATTCATGGCAGGGAAAAAAACAGAGAGAGAGGGAGAGAGAGAGACAGAGAGAGAGAGACAGAGAGAGAAAAGACTGTAATTCGAGCATGGCAGACAAACATGACCAAAAAAGACAAAATCAAAGATACCAAATCAGGGTTTTCTTGGGTTGTGGTAAGAATTTTTGTTCTAAGTGAGAAGACACATCTCGGAGTGGGAATAATGTAAGACCCCGAGAAAGAGGCAAGTGTTTCTCGCTGCTGTCTTCTAGGCTGACATGGCCATTACATCCTGAGATATCCACAAGATTAGCCACTGCTAAAATTACTTCCCTCATATTCCAGCAGGTAATCCTAATTTCACGCACTGGTTCACAGACAATGGCATGAAAGTAAACAGGAACTAACTGGGAAATGGGAAGGATTGGTGGGAGTTGAAGGGGGACAAGAAAGGGCAATGGGGTGGCTAATCAAACTACATCATATATGTGAATAGAAATGCCATAAGGACATCTATTATTGTGTAAAATTAATACATACAGGTAAAATCTCTAGGCAATTGAGCTATATAGTACACTTCTGCTGATTCAAATTACTTTGAATGCCTAATATGTAGCACTAAAAGCAAAATTAATACTTAGAAAACTACTAGGCTATTAGCTGGGGAGCTTTTCCTTTTTAATAAATTACTTTACAGTGGAAAGTTCCTTTTAGTTCTATCCTCAGACTAAAGGATAAAGCAACAGCACCCACTTACATCTTAATGGCAAGCGGGAGAGAATGAGGCACTCCTGCATAATACCTGGGAGTTACAGGTGACTACTCTAGATTTTAGGATAATCACTTAATCATGTATTAACTCTACAGAGGCTGAGATGTCTCCAAGGAGCCAGACAGACATCGGGAAGGGAAGCTCCTGTGTGAAAACATGGAGGAATCGTTAAATATAGTAAGTCTTTTCCTCTTACTAGGGAATCCAGAATGAAACAGCATTGTATGAGAATACTGCTCACCATATTAACTGAACAAAGTAGAGCAATAATATAAAAATTAATGTCAGAGTCGTATTTCACCTAAGAGGATTGATTATCTGTGCTCCAGACCCCTCCGGCTTTTATATCAAGAATAATGCTAAGAGGCATTCACACTTAATTTCACAAATAATCACTGCAAAGGAAACATTATCATTTCTCATTCTAGGTAGCAGGGTCTATAAATTTGTTAAACTGCATGTATTTTATACCTTTTGAAATTGGTTTTTGATGGGAGATGCCATTATGTATATATGTTTCTCATACTGGTTAATGAATAAAGCACTGTTGGCCAATAGGAAAGGAAGATAGGAGGGACTAGGAGATAAGGAGGAAAGAGGAAGTAGTAAGGAGGAGTCAACATGGAGAGTCTGGAGAGAGGAGATCCGCCGTTCCTCCACTCTCCGTAAGACCACGTGGAAATACATAGAAATGGGTTAATAATTAAGACAGAGCAAGCCGATAAGAAACTAGTACCTGGCCAAAATAACTCTGCTAACAATTTATTGCTGTGTATGAGAGATGGCAATGGCAGTGACCACATCTCCAAGCCAGCAGCATGCTTGCTGGATGGCAGCGCAGACCAAGGCAATGACCATAGCTCTCAGTGCTGGCAGTAAAATAGCCGCCGCCATCTTTGATAAACAGCGGCTGACACAGCTATGACTTTCATTTTCACAATGTTGTTGTTTACCTGATAAAAGACTCATGGCTACAAAAAGATAAAGATTTACATTAAAGACAGATTCAAATTAAGAAAAACCTCTAAAGTTTTATAGTATGTTCTAAAATATACGTAGGCTTGGGAGAGAAAAGGAATAAAATGGTTTTAAAAATACAGTGAGGAGTTGGGTATTGTGGCACAGGCCTTTAATCCCAGCACTTGGGAGACAGATGCAAGCAGAGCTCTGTGATTTGCAGAGTAAACCTGGTATGCAAAGTGAATTCCAGGACAGATAAAAGTTACACAGAGAAACCCTGTCTCAAAAAATAAAAAATAAAAAGTAAAAGAAACAGAGTAATAATAAAGCCCCATAAAGATGAAAAGCTCAGAGAGAATCTGGTTACTGTATGGTGTTATATTGTCTTTGTATCTTTTGACTACTGAGAAAATAACAGCAACTGTTAAAACAAATTCTGCTGGATCAATCCAATTTATATATTTTAAAAATGCTTTGACTCCAAAATTTAAGTTCAAGGACAAGTTACTGGGGAAAAGGATTTTTATTTTTGTTTCCACAGAAAATGAAAAGCTGTGGATTCCTTCCAGACTAATGTGGTTTGAGCAAGCCAGACCCCCTGAAACAGCGTTCCTGGTGAGCCAACATTCAAAACAGCTGGGACAAGGCAGCCTTGCAGACTACAGCCAGGATTTCTGCATCTTCTTAGGATCCCCATGACAGCGCCCCTCTCAGCAGGAAGTAGTTTGGAAAGAACAACGCCCAAATTCCCAAATATTGTTTATTAATGTTTGTTTTCATTTAAATGGGCTTGGTTATAAAAGCCAATTCTTTTTAAAGGTAAAAAGGGGATTATGATATAGATACGAATACTTTGTTTTTGAATGGATTTTCATTTATTGATACAATTTAAAGTCAATTTTGTGATATCTATATTTCTCTTGTTTAGGTATTGTGTTTATATAGCTCATTTAGAAATGTAATGTATAATGTAGTACAGATTATAGATAGTACCTATGGTAGTCAGATATTATAGTTAAGTTAGTTAAGATTTCTAGATATGCAGAGATGTATTTCAGATGAATAGGCATTCTTCAAACCTTTCAAAGACCTACATAATATGGAATTTAAAATGATTTAGGGTTTTTCTTGACAGTGAGACATAACTGCTCCTGGCAATACCACCTGCATCAGAAAGGAAGATGGACCTTGAAGAAAGGAGTTATGAAGTTTGCTCCCAATATGGCAAGATTAGCCATTTGGACAAGATACTGCTCTTGTCTGGACTGTTTGACTTTATGCTGTATAAACTGGACATGCAGGACCCATAGAAAAGTGACTGCTGATTCAAGATTGACATTGCTACAGAGTTCCTGCTTCATGGAAGAGTCTGCCAGACAGTCTGCAGGACACAAAGAAAAGTGGCTGACAAACTGCCAATACAAGAAGACAGTTTAAAGTTTCCTGCTTTGCTGAAGAGTCTGTCAGACACACTATGGCCTATGGGCTGAAGATGGAAGGTTACAGAAGAACTTCAGGGCACTGACAAGGCAAGATGTCTCTGTCATTTCTAGAATTTATATACTATCCTTCTGTGGTCTTTGAAGGAGTTGAAGACAGTTATGGTTATAGTTTTCCTTAATTAGGATTAAAGATGTTACTGAGACTTTAAACACACAAAGAATAGATGATGGAATATTTTCTTAAATCTTACTAAATGTTAATGGACTAATTATTGTTAACTGTGATTCTTACTTGATAACTGTTGTGTGATAGATATATTTTGCTATGCTAAGGTTAAACCCCTTTTTATTTAGACAAAAAAGAGGAGATGATGGGAGATGCCATTATGTATATATGTTTCTCATACTGGTTAATGAATAAAGCACTGCTGGCCAATAGGAAAGGAAGATAGGAGGGACTAGGAGATAAGGAGGAAAGAGGAAGTAGTAAGGAGGAGTCAACATGGAGAGTCTGGAGAAGGTAGAACTGCCAGCTGCCTCTCGCTGGTAAGACCACGTGGATATACATAGAAATGGGTTAATAATTAAGACGGAGCTAGCCGATAAGAAACAAGTAACTGGCCAATAGCATAATATCAAATACAGAGTCTCTGTGCATTATTTGGGGCTGGCACAGCGGCGGGACAAGACCAGGCGGCAGGAGGAAAAAATCTTACTCCTTACAGGTTTTGTCATAAAAAAAACATGGTAAGACAAAACTCTCCATCTTTTCCAGTTTCGGGTACTAGGTTCTATAGTCTCATGTTCATGCTATTGTACAAGCCCAGAACTTTTCATCTTATGAAATGAAACCTATAGCTACTAAACAACATGTTACTTCTCATCCTATCACACCTTGGTAACCATCATTCTTTCTATGCCATTTCCTGTTTATTTAGCTTATATCATTTCATTAGAAAAATACCCAAATCCCTACAAAAGAAACTATATACACAAGAACTTGAGTTTGTATTTTAGTTTGATGTCTAAATACAATTTCATCACTGTTTCCTAAACTAAGATGTGACCAATGGGAGGGGCTAAGACTTGTCTTCAATATTTAGACAGAAAAATGGACCTGATCAAGAAATATACTATAAAACATACTGCACTATTTCCAATTTGCAGTGAATACCATCAAAATTACAGAGTTCTTACTAACAATATGACAATTAATATGATATACTTACATGAAAAAATATATAAAACACAGGTGCCAAGAATACTGTACGTAAAACAAGACTAAGTTTAATAATAGCCTATGTACAGAAATACAGTATTCATGTTTTTACAAAGAACTTCCACATATACCAATTCATTTAGTTAAACCCCAGTCCCTCCTGATCTTGATTTTCTTTATCTGGGCAACATGGAAAAAAACATCCGCCATGTTGGTCTCATGAGGTTGAACCAAGAAGATAATATGAAATAATGAAAACAGAATTTGGACATTGTAAACAGTACTACAGATATACATTGTCTAAAGAAAAGTTTCCAATGTACTACATTTTTGGTTCAGTTGCATTTTTCTTAATGCAGGTTCTTACTATGTAACCTAGGCTGACTTCATACTCATTCTCCTGTCTCAGCTCTCTAAGTGCTAAAAGTCATCATAGACATGTGCTACCACACCCAGATAAAAATGTATAACTGCTTATAATCAAGGAATAGCTGATGCTGTGCCACATATACAACTGTTTATTAAATACTGCCATAACATTTATGGAGTATATGAAAAACAGAAAAATAGCACAAGTTCCTCTATCCACTTGCACATAAAAAGGCAAACCTTGGGTGCAGATGTAGCTCAACAGTAGAGTGTTTGCCTAGCATGTGTGAGGCATTGGGTTCAATCCCAAGTACCACAAGCATTAACAAACTGCTTCACCTGTTAGTGAAAATGAAAATGAACATTGCAATTACAAGCACGTGTGAGATTCTTACAAATTAATAACAGCAGGGCAAAACCATATCTCTACGATACTATGAAGCTACAAACTAACTACATAGGAGCAAGGCACTGTGTGGTGCCCATGCTTATGTTTTCAGGGCTTTCAGGAGAGGCTAAAGCAAGAGGATTGCTTAAACCAACTGGGCAGTACACTTAGAGTGTGTCTCAAAAACACAACACAATGGGGCTGGAGAGGTGGCTCAGAGGTTAAGAGCATCGATTGATCTTCAGAGGTCCTGAGCTTAATTTCCAGCAACCACATGGTGGCTCACAACCATCTACAATGAGATCTGGTGCCCTCTTCTGGCCTGAAGGCATACATGCAGGCAGAACATTGTATAAACCATATAGGATTTACATGAAAGATTCCATATTTCTCTACTTTAAAGAGTAAATTATATTAAACTTAAGCATAGCACAAAAAAAAACATACAAAGGGCATTCACTGTTCTTCAAGAGGACCCGGATTCAGTTTCCAGCACCCAGATCACAACTGTCTGTAATTCCAAGATCTGACACCCTCACACAAACATGCATAAAATAAAAATAATTTATTTTTTTAAAGCCATATAAAATTCTCCTGTTTTTTAAAGAAAAAAAATGCTTTATCACAATCTAATTGAAGGAGTTAGCCTACATTTCAAGCCTACATAAGCAAAGGGTTTTGTTATTAGCAAGTAGGTAGGAAGAACATTCTCAAACACTGACCCTTTGGTAGCCAATCCTCCGGGGTCACTTTTAAATCCCTTCCCTATTTGAAAAGAATGATGTACTTATGGTGTTCCCATTTGCACAGTCTTTAAAACCAATTTCACACAATGTTCCATACACCTGCACCAAAATCAGTCTAATTCTGATGGATCTACAGAATCAAAGTAACTCAGCCCATGGAGAGGATCTAAAATCCAAGAGTACCAATGAATCGCCTCAAACAAACCCCCCCCATACTGAAACTTTAATTGGCTATAAGAATGCTGTGTTACTTTTCTGTTGCAGTGATCCACAACGTGACCAAGGAGGGGTTTATTTGGGCTTACTCTCCCAGAGGGCTCTCCCATCACAGCAGCAAGCAGCCATCGGGAACAGAAGCTGGGAGCTCTTGAACAAGCACAAAACAAAAGAGAGAAAAAAAATGGGAAAACTCAAAGTCCACCTCTGGTGGCATGCTTTCTCTGACAAGACCACACCAGCCAAACCTCTCCAAGCAGCACCAGGGGTCCAAATACATGAGCCTATGAGGGTCATTTTTGTTTCGTGTTGTCAATTTGACACACACTAGACTTATCTGGGAAGAGGAACCTCAATTGAGATAGTGCCTTTATCAGACTGCCTGGAGGCAAGTCTGGAGGTTGTTTATGGACAAATGTCCGATATGGGAGGGCCCAGTCCACTGGGGAACCGGAGGGTGTGGTGCTATCCATAGACCTGCTCCAGTCAGATCACATACACACCGTCAATTTGTCGGACGGTCGCTGTGCACGCCTGACTTAATGGTTTGTTGGGTGAGAGAACACCCTGTTCACAAAGGGCAGCTCAGGTTGCAGGGTAACCTGGCGGCCCACGGCCAAATGTTCAGTTTCACTGAAGGCCTACTAATAGGCCACAAGCTGTGTGTGTCTCCAAAGAACAGTGATCTGTAGATGGCCTTGCTCCAAAACCCTATGGACCTCTCCTGTGATTCGCCTGTTGGTTTATGGGGTATGGCCCTAGAGATTAGGTGGCTGAGGAAGAGAGACGGGGACACAGCTAGCTGATAGTTCTTCACACAGCGTGGCACCCGAAGTGGGTGGCTGCGGCATCACAACTCTTTTCTGGAGAAACCCTGAAAGACTGCAGGGGAGGGAAAGTTTCACAGTAGGTAAAACTTCAGGCCACGCCCACAGTCAGTCGTAGATTCATCTGGAAGGAGAAAGGGCCAGATGAGCAGTTGCTAGCTAATTCGTGGGCTGTACCTAACGGATTGGCTGGACTGCCAGAGACCGGAAGGAGCCCGATTGGAAGACTGATGAGAAGGTGGTCTGGGGAAGAAGTACGTGGCTACATCTCTCCGAATGGGCAAAGGATGTGAACATGCTTTTGTCCCATTGTAAATGCTCACCAGAGTAACTTCAGAAGAGGAAGAGTTTACTAATCAAGTAGATAGGATGGCCCCTCTGGGGACAGTCAGCCTCTTTCTAGTCATGCCTGCCATTGCTCAATGGGCCCATGAACAAAGTGGCCATGGTGGTAGAGGTGGGAATTATGCATGGGCTCAACAACATGCTGCCAAGTGCCAGTAGCAGAGGCCGACAATGAGTCCCCAAACATCACACTATTCCCCACGGTGACCACCCAGCAACCTGGTGCCAAGCTGATTACAAATGGGCCACTTCCATTGAGGGGAGAGGGGACAGTGCTTTGTTCTTACTGAAACAGACCGGGGAACCCACTTCACAGCTAAGGAAACACGGCAGTGGGCTCATGTCCACGCAATCCAATGATCTGACCCATTGCCCCACCATCCTGAAGCAACTGGCCTGACAGAGTGGCAGAATGGCCTGTTAAACTTCAATTGTTGGGCTGGACAGACGGCTCACAAAATATATATTTCAATTGTTGAGGGACCCAGACTCAAGGACTGAATTCTCAGCTTCCCTGAGATGACTTTATAAGTTCTGAGATATATTCTGAAAATTTTTTCCAGAAAACTCTTGAGTGAAATCAATTGTGTTACCAGGTTTGTGGGATGTTTCTGTGACAGACCTATCCATGTTTGGGGGAGGTTTTCAGAATGACACTGGAACTTAGGGATTTAAAAAAAAAAAAAAAAAAATCTGGTGTTCAGAGCTTAAAAAGCTAATGTGAGACCAGTGTAACATGGTTTATGAAGTTTCAAAGGTAAATCTGAGAGTCCCTTTGCCAGCTGGGGCTAAAGAATCATCTGTGATAAACAAGAGTCGCTGCAGTGAAGCCTTCGCTGGAACAGGTTGCTCAGCGGGAGCTGAACAATCAGCTGTGCCTTAGAAGAGATCAGCATCGTTGAGGCTCAGCCTTAGGAGATGCTTCCTCGGGGGCAGCACCCGGAAGCTGGGGTCCAGAGAGACAGGCACAAGGCTGTACTTGACACTGAACATGATAATGTGAGGGTCTCCAAGGTGAGTCAGGGTTTTGGAGTCATGAGGATTCTGAGAGAGCCGCGGAGGCTTGGAACCAGGACAGGCGTTGATAGTGCGTGAAGAGAAGTCAAGGCTTGGCACCACGTGGCAGAGTCGGCGTCCCTGAAGAGAGCCAGCAGAGCTACGGGTGAAGGTCCGGCCAGTTGCTGTAGAGACTGCAGCATTTTAGAGATGCCAGCGCCATGGGACAAGCAACCAATGACAGCAGCTTCCAGTGGAGCCAGTCTAAGCCTGAGAGAGGCGCTCAGTGTGCTGGGGATAGCAGGGCTTTAGGGGCGGGGCTTCCCAAGCCCTTTAAGATCACGAGTGAATCCCAAGTGTCTGATGATGAGCTTTTTACAAGACTGAACTTTGGTTTTCCTGTCATTTGTGTCCTACTTTTTGTCTCTTGGAATAAAAAATATGTAGCTTATTTTTTATTTTACACAACCCCAGTCAAGAGACTTTGGCTGACTTAGAAAGATGAGTGTAAACACACATGTTACTATAATCAAGTGTTTAAGCACCTTTTAGTCTAACTTCTGATATGTTTTAGAAAGTATGGTCGGAGTGACAATGGGCCCCAATGGCTCATACACTTGAATGCTTAGTTCCTAGTTATTGGAACTGTTCTTAAAAGGGGTTAGGAGATGTGATCTTGTTAAAAGATGGTGTGTCACTGGGGATGGACTTTGACATTTCAGAACCAAGGTTGGCTGCCCAACTGCACAGGATGTACACACATAGGCAGGAGGTATGTGGCCAGGAAGTACAATAGAGTGTATGCTTTCTCCCAATCCCAATTAGACAAAGGCAGGACATACATGGCCTTGTGGGTTTTGCCTGACTAACATATTTCCAGCCATTTTCTGGGAATCCCGGGTATGGATGTGGCCAGTGTCTCTCTTCTTGGCCAGTATTTAATAAATAAAGCTCGCTTCAAATCTGGCCCAAAAAGTGTGCAAGTAGTCTTATTATTGCCCAGTGGGATTAACAGATGGTCATACCCTCTAAAACTGCAAACAAGCCCCCAATTCCAACTAATTGGCTTCTAAGTTGCCTTGGTCAGTATGTCTCTCTCTCTCTTCACAGCAATAGAAAAGTAACTAAGACAGAAACCAATCAAATCTTAACATGTTTACCTCTGGGTATCAATAATCAGAATCATAATAAACTCTTCTCCTCAGAGTTGCCAACTGGTCCCAAACGTTGGCCATTACTTTAAGTATTAGTTTATTCATTTGTAAAATAATGAGCTGCTCCCTAATGAGATGTTATACTATGATTACAGAGATTGTAAACACAGGCATAATCCAAAATAACTCAAGAGTACATTCACCTAGTCTAAGATTCAAAACAGGGTTCAGTCCATCACTCTTTTCAGTGTGTATCTTATAGCCCTGATGCTGGCTGGACACACAAAGCTGTTCTAAAAGACAATTCGTATTCTGATATATCATGGCTAACCCCGTAGAGAAGAAGCACCTAGTATGACCTGGAAGCAAGCACAGACATACACGCACGCATACACACACACACACACACACACACACACACACACACACACACACAAATATTTTTAATTCCTTTATTTTCAAGCTAAGCAACAAAGAGATGAGCTGGCTCCCAGACTCAAGAGATTTCCAAGCTTTCCAAACTAGCACCAATGCTTTACATGTAGCACAGGCAAAAGCAAAGTTAAAAAAAAAAAAAAAAAAGGCAAGGAATACATGTTTCTGGTTTTTTTATTACAGTGATCAAAGGTTAAGGCACCAACCAAGGAAATTACAATTAAGAGCCAAAGAATGATGAAAATCTAGTAATCAAGTAAGTTACTTAAAGTGTGGGTAGATGATATAGGTTTGATAATCTAGAATCTGATACATTCTTTGCAAATAGTAGACCTGGGGCCAGAAAATAAATTATGTTCATAAAGGACATTCCTTGAGCAATCACTGAAATGTGAATGGGGCCTAAGGATTGGACAGTATTATTATATTAATGTTAATGTTCTGGTTTTAAGGGTTGCATTGCGGTTATATAGCAGAATGTTCTCAATATATACTTAAAGATTTAGACGTGGCAAGACAATTTAATTTGTCTTCAATTTAGTCTCAAATGGTTCCAAAAATAACAGTAAAAATGATACAGCCAGAAAGAGAAGTATCAGCAAAGTGTGGCAAAATGTTAAAAATAGGGAATCCAGATGAAAAGTATACAGGACTCATCTGTACTGTCTGTTAGTTTCCACAATGGCGGAGTCAGCAGCCACTGAGGCAGCTACCATCATCACGTGCCGCCAAGTGCCTTTCCACCTTCCACTATGCAATGCACACCCCCCTAAAGTACCATATCGTCAGTCCCCGCTCTTGCTCTTCTCCTCTTGTCTGTCTGCCTCTCTCAAGTCCCCTCATCCCTGCTAGGAAAGGCTGTGATTCCAACAATCCTACAACACATTGGGAGGTGGAGACAAGAGAATCACCAGAAGCCAGCCTACAGTATCCAACACCAACACCACAGAACCCGTGAGACCCTGCTTCAACCAGGTGGGCGAGAGAACCGATCCTCAAAAGTAGTCATGTGTCTCCCTACATAATATATGAAGCAAGGACATGGCCATCCAAGGTATGGCTGAGGGGAAGATTTTTACTGAAGATACGAGGGGAAATACATCCAGAAGCATCTGGAAGAATCCAGAGCAGGAGAACACCAACAGAGGGGGTGGCAAGAGAGTGCACAGGAATAGTAAAGTTATATATGAATGAGAAGCTGCAGGAAGAAAGCACTTGACCTGGACAAGTATAGGGTAGGGGTGAGGTGAGAAGAACTGAGGGGAGCCTGAGGACTAAGATAAACCAGAATGTAAAACAAGCAGGGAAGGAATTAAATATGGGCAGAAAGCACACTTACAAAACCACTAAAAAGGAAGGTGGGTGCTGGGTTTTGGTCATTTTAGATTTTGCTGAAGAATTGATTCTGTGAATGAATATCTGTACTGAATCCATGCAATGCTATCCTAAAATAAGATGTCAGAACAGACGCTTCTGAGAAAGTAAATAGAACTGCTACCTTTGGCCATTTGGGATTGAGGAGCCGGGCTTTGATTGCATCATCCAATGCCTTGTGGTACTGCTGGGTTTTCATGTAGGCTGCAGATCTATTGCTATATAAAATGCAGTTCTGAGGGTCAACTGCCAGGGCTTCATTATACAAAACAATAGCTGTGTGGAAGTCTCCATCATGACAGGCCTGGTTGCTCTGACGGACTTTCTCAACAAATTCAGCTTTGCTCAGTGCTGGCTCATCAGGACTTCTCTGGGCAATAGTCTTCACACCAAAGAGAGGAATCTACAAAGAAATTGTCACAAGTTCAAACAGTCCACACAGATCTCTGTGGCCTGAAGCTCATGTCAGGTGTCTTCCTTGATCTCTCTCTACTTACTGATTGCAGCAAGGTCTCTTTCTGAATCTGGAGTTAACCAATTCTACTTCTCAAAGTTGACAATAAGCTTGCCTTGAATCAGCTAAAGCGCCCTTAAATGCACACATACAGAAGGGAGATACAGCTCAGTGGCTAACACACTTTCCAAGAAAGCATGAAGACTGGAGTTTGGATCTCTAAAACCCATGTAAAAATCTTGTCAGATGTGGTGGCCACCAGTATTCTTCATATTCAGGAGGCAGGGACAGGATCCCCAGGGCAAACTGCCTAAATAAAGAAGTAATTGGTTTTTAAGATCTCTCCAGTCTTCTTGGCCTTGAACTCACAGAGATCTACCCATCTCTGCCTCCTAAGAGCTAGGATTAAAAAAGTGTGTGCCACCTCACCCAGCAGACTATCATATTTTGGAAGTATGTACTTTTCTCATTTTATAGGAGATTACAATTAAGAGACTGGGTGGGGCAGTGGAGGCGGAATGGAAGGAGAGGGAACTGGGATTGATATGCAAAATAATATTGTTTCTAATTTAAATAAAATTTATAAAAAATTAAAAAACAAAATACCTTTGGGTAAAAAAACAATTAAGAGACTGCACTGAGACTCAGAAGAGTCATTACTTCTAAATTTTTTCCAACATAATATTTGTATTGATTATTTGGGAATTTCATATCATGCGCCCCAATCACACTCACTTCCCAGTATTCCCAGGTCCACCCCTACCCTTGTGGCCTCGCCCCCAAACTAGGGAATTAAAAAAATAAAAAGAAAACAGAGATTACTTTAGTGTGTGTCTTTTGTTTATGCTCCATTTGCTTAACTCTGTGAAGCTGTGGTTCTTTGCCTGCCTAAAACACCTGATGGTCCTAATATAGAACTGAACGGCCAATGGCAAGGCAGGAGCAAGGATAGGAGGGGCTGGAAGGCAGAGAGGATAAATAGGAGAAACAAGGAACGGAGAAGCATGAGAGAACGAGAGGAGGAGGACATCAGGGGCCCGCCACACAGCCATCCCCGGAGCAAGAGCGGAAGTAAGGTTTACAGAGATAAACACAGCCATCCCCCGGAGCAAGAGCGAAAGTAAGGTTTACAGAGATAAACACAGCCATCCCCGAAGCAAGAGTGAAAGTAAGGTTTACAGAGGTAAAAGCCCAGAGGCAAAAGGTAGTCGGGATAATGTAAGATAAGAAAAGCTGGCAAGAAACAAGCTAAGCTAAGGCCGGACATTCATACCTAAGAATAAGCCTCTGTGTGTGATGCATTTGGGAGCTGGGTGGTGAGCCCCTCAAAAGAGCCAAAACATGAAAAATCAACAACAGTGCTGAAACTGAAAAACTATAGGGACTTTGTAAACTTTGAACTGGAAGCAGTACAACATGGCTAGGAATCTATGAAGATCAAGGAATCGAATGTGGTGGTTTGAGCGAGGCTGTCCCCCATAGGTGAATGCATTTGAATATTGGTCCCCATTGGTTACACTGTCCAGAAACACGTAGGAGGAGAAGAGCACCACTGTGGGCAGGCTTTGAGGTTTCTGAGGGTGCTCTTCCTGCACTGTGATTTCAGGTGTAAGCTCTCAGCATCTTGCACCATGCCTGCTCCTACCCCAACCCTGACATGGTGGACCCCCATCCCTTTCTATAAGTTGCCTTGGCCATGGTATTTCTTCACAGAAAAGTAACTGATGAAGTTAGTATGGCCATTTTGACCACATTAACTGGCCAGGGTGACAAGGAGAAGACTTGCCTTACAGTGTCTTCCTCAATTCCTTTCCTTACTGCTACAATTTTCCCTAGAGGGGCCTTTTGTTTCCTTAGTTAGGACAGGCTTAGACTAGGTGATTCTTTCTGTCCTCCATTCTTTTTCCAAATTTCTTTTCTCTTTTGAGTTTTCTATTAACAGAATTATTTCCCTGATTTCCTTTTTAGCTAGTTCATAATTAGTATACAGAAATGGTAGTGGGTTTTGTTTTGTTTTGCCAACTTTGCATCCTGATACCTGACTAAACTGATTCAAATCAAAAGGTCTTTTAGTGGAGCTGTAAGAGTCATGGAGATATGGAGTCATATCATAGACAACTTAACTTCTTCCTTTCCACAAAGGAAGGGTTCAACATAATCAACCTGCCACACTGGCTACTCATCCCTAGGAAGGGTGCCAATACTGGGGCCCAGTGTTGTCCTCTGCTGTTACAGATCTGGCACCCAGCCTTGGCCAGATCAGCCTTGGTGAGTGGAGGTCCATGTTGTCCAGGCTATCCATAAACTTTATCACTGCAATCATGGCCAGTTAGCTCAAGGGCCTACTAAGCAAGAACAGGGACAGCCATGGAAGAGACTGATAGTCCACAGAACATATTACCCTATCTATTTGATTATTGAACTCCTCTGCTGAAGCCATGTTTCAATGAACATTTACGTGGGACACGATATCTTCACATCCTTTGCCCATTTGGAGGGATGTAGCCACAAACTTCTTCCTCAAAAGTCTTTCTCATCAAATCCCAATCTTTCATGCTTGTCCCCCGGAAGTGGGCTATCATGCTGCACTTGTCCACGTCTAGATGATGCTTGCAGTGGCCGTGTGGTGGTTTGAAGGAGAACAGCTCCCACAGACTCCTACATTTGAGTGCTTGGTCCGCAGTTGGTGGAACTGTTTAGGAAGGGTTAGGAGGTGTGGCTTCCTTGGAGGTTTATCACTGTGGGCAGGCTCGGAAGTGTTTCAAAAGCCCATGCCAGTCCCGCTAAACTCCACCTCATGCTGTGGATCAGATGTGAGCTCTCAGCTGCTGCTCCAATGCCTGCCTTCCTGCCTGCTGCTGTGCATCCCACCATGACGGTCACTGACTCTACATCCCTCTGAAACCGTGAGTCCCAAATTAAATGCTTTCTTTTATAAGTGGCCTTAGTTATTTTGCCTTGTCACGGGAATCAAAGGGTGACTAAGTCAATACAGAGCCAACAGTATAGGAAACCTTAGCAGTCTTGTCTTCCTCTGTCAGCCATGAGGCCATGGCTGCATGCTTAGAAGTAGATGGCCCTGCTGCAACAGGAATAGACACCATAGGCCTTTGGGCATCTTCATGTGACTTGCCTGTGCCCTCAGGACCAGCTTAGTCCTGCTAGCACATGATACTGTGCTTGGTTGATAATGGACTCTTCCTGTCCAGCAGGACCCCCTCCTTCAATTACACCCTTATCAGCTGTTTTCAATGGTTTCCTTCACTGCTTAAGCTTTTCTTTAATTCCTTTTTGCAGGTTGGAAGCTTGGCTGAGTGGAGTCTTTCCCTGAAGCCACCTCTCCCTTTATTCCATTTACCAACTGGCTTTTCTTTGTTTTATCTCCTTGAGCACAGAGCTTAGTTCTATTACACTTCCTGGTGCCCTTTTTCTTCGCAAATTCTACATTTTGTATTTTTCCTTGTTCAGCTTGTTTGTTTTCATTATAGATCTGCATAAGCCTGGCCATTCATAACCATGATACAGTCAATAGCAGACTGTTTTGAAATCTCCTTATCAATGCTGTTAATTCAAAACTCTTTAATTTACTCCAGGCAGATTTTTTTTGGATGAGGGCAGAAAACACCCACATTCTTCACCAAAATAACACAAGAGCCTCTCTAGGCCATCTACTAATATTCTTCTGCTCTAAAACCTCTTGATCTGGCCATCACAATCTACATTGCTCCCGGAGCCTCTGTCTTCACTATTAGGATGGCCCACTAAGCCTCACTTAAATCATTCAACCTCTTTTCTAATCCAAACTCCCAATCCACATTCCACCAAGAGATATCGTTAGGCCTGTCATAGCAATACTCCACTCACTTTTATGTTAGTCAATTTCCTATTGCTGTGAAGAGACCACAGAAATTATTATGAAGGAAAACATTTAACTGGGGCTGGCTTATGGGTTCAGAGGCGTAGTCCACTGTCATCATAGCAGGAAGCATGGCAGGAAGACATGGTAATGGAGAAAGAGCCAAGAGTTCTACATCCAGATCAGCAGGCAGTAGGGAGAGACACTGGACCTGGCTTGAGCATTTGAAGCCTCAACGCCACCCCCAGTAACACACTTCCACCAAGGCCACCCATACTCTAGCAAGGCCACACCGCCTAACGGTGCCACTGTCTGGTAAACAAGCATTCAAGTCTGAGTCTTTTCCAAACTGCCACTTCTTGTGTGCATATGCACTACCAAGAAGCCCACAATGGCTGATACTTCAATGGAAATAATATGCCTCCCCAGTGAGGAATCACTCCATTCACTTGGACATGAAGGAAAAGCTCTTCACTAAGTCACAAGGACAACTGGAGCTAATGCCCAAATAATCTGGTCTCAGATAGAAAATGTTACTGACTTATATACACCAGGTCATACTGCCATCTGGCGGGATTATGCTTTTCTCAAGAAGAGGACTGGGGGCTTTATGGCAGGGCAGGAATGAACACTGGTTGTGCCCTGCACTGCCCCCTTGAGCATGTCAGAGGTGCGTTCTCTGGGGATGAGTCTAATGGCTGGTCAATCTTAGGAGCAAACACTTATATTCTAGTGTTCTAAATGTATCTCTAACAGGCCTGGTTAGCATACTATTTATCTTTGGTATATTTGTGAGGCAGCACTCCCCTAACTAAATTGTATTTTGTGTGATTCAGTGTCTCCTAAGCCAATCTATTAACAAATCCTTTATAACAGCAATTCTATTGTTTTGAGTTTCTTCTATATCAGTACTTCTTGTCCACTTGATCCAATCAGCATAATGTCATCAATACAGTATGACACCATGACATTTTGTAGAAAAAACAAATGATCAAGATCCCTACAAACTAAGTCATGAAACAGGGCTGGAGGGTTAATATTCTTTGATACAAAACAATAAATGTGTACTACTGTCCTCACCAGCTGAAAGCAAATTCTGTCCTTGTGGACAGGTATTAACAAAAAGGCATTTGTTAAATCAGTAACTGTATTCCATGCACCAGTAAATGTGTTAATGTGCTCAAGTAAGAACACCACATTCACTACAGCAATTGCAATCTAGAGTCACTGCTGACTGTCATGGTCCATCTGTCTTCTGCACAGGCCAAGCAAGAATTAAAGGAAGATGTGTAAGAAGCACTTCAAGTTCTTGATGATTGCACTAATTTCTGTAATCTCTCCATGAATCCATACTGGTTTCAGTTCACTACTTTCTTTGGGAGAGGCAAAGCCAATGAGTCGGGGAACCAATGTTGGGATCTTATAACCAGGGATGATGTATGGAAATACCTTTACAGGCTGAGTTTGGACACTTGGATTCTGAAGGGTTTATCTCGCCTGAGAAAGTTGTCTCTCCACCTGTAGCATGGGATGCCCCCACCTCCAGCCCCAGCAGCATTGCCCTCTCTCTCTCTCTTCCTTTGCCTAAGGGAATTAATTAATCCTGTATTGTGTGACCAGCAATGACCTTTCCCGAAAGAGACTTCAAACAATAGTTATGTCCTTAGTGTCCACTAGCTGTTGCCTTTAGACCTACAACCAGACTTATGGTTACGCAGACTCTTAGAGGTGACAAAGTGATCTAAAAAGAGGTAAGCCACATCACTAAAGAACTTAATAATGTTCACTAATTTATTCAAAAAGCCTGGAGAGATGGCTCAGTGGTTAAGGGCATTGGCTGCTCTTTCAGAGGTTCTGAGTTCAATTCCCAGCAACCACATGATGGCTCACAACCATCTATAATGAGATCTGGTGCCCTCTTCTGGCATAAATGCAGAAATATATAAAAATAGATTTTTAAAATCTTTTAAAAAAAGGAAATCTGGGACTGAATTTTAAGGGTATAACAGTGGGTGGAACATTAAGCTGATCAGGCTGAATTTAGCAATATGGGCTGATGAGTGGAAAGTTTAGGTTCTGTTGTGTGATATGTGTGATATTTTCTTTGTGTGGAGTAGAGGGGTAGTGTAACAACCAGTTGACCACAGAGGTCTGGAGGACTGTACAGAAGGAGACAGGAAGTGATAAGGTGGGGCAGAGAGAGGATCTTGGTCCTTTTGGACAACCGAAGGAGAGGTAGGAAGCAACTGGTGGCTGCTCCTGGTTCTCTGATCTTTCAGGTCCTTACCACAATATTTGACTCCCCATTTTTTTATTGATATGATTAATTAGATTACTGCTTCAAGGTACAATATGGAGAGTGTCAAAAGTTTGTTTGGTTTGTTGGCTGAAGTATTTCTCAAAAGACAGCCTACTGAAAAAGAACTAAGGATTCCTGATGTCCCTTGGCCCAGTGTTGATGAAGCTATTTTAAGGCTCAGGGGAACTGAAATGTTGAAGCAGGTCCACTGTAAAACCCAATCCTCCACAATGATAGGGTCCAGGAGACATAAAATGGTGGGGGCACCAACTCACTTGAAGCTGCTGCTCAACTGGATGAATCAAATGGGAAGTGTTTAACTGGGCCCCAGGGTGGCAGGGCCAGGTGGCAGTACTGAGTTGCCAATGACATGGTGAGCACTTTTACCATAATAAGCAGTACAGGCAAAGCACCACTACGATGGCCCAATACATAATGGGCAGCACAGGCCATGTGTACAATGGCCCGACGGACATATAGGGACCTTTGGTATTGGCTAATCAACCACTGTGTTTCCAGTAACAAAATAGATAAGGAAACTACTGTTTGTATTTGATCTGTGTAAGCAGAAAATAGTGAATGAAAGGCTACATAGGGCCATAGCAATAGAGAATCCAAAGACTGTCAACCAATTTCCAGACACTTTATGTACCCAGAACCTCTTGAATAAAGAAAGGGAAGACCAAGTTTCCTCCACCTTACTTTTTAAGAGGTTTCTCACTGGACCTCAAGCCCACTGTTTCAGATGGGCCGGCTATAGAGCACCAAGGAGCCACCTGTCTCCGCCACCTCCTAGCTCCCAATTCTGGGGTTACAGGCCCATACCACTTGGCCCAATTTTATTGGGAAGCTGGGGTTGGAACCTGGATCCCTATGCTTGGGTAGAAAGAACTTTACCCAACGAGCCGTCTCCCCAACCCCTAAAAGCAGTTTGTTCTTTTAAAGTGTACCCATACAAGCAACAAAACAACACATTTAGAGATTATACCATTTTATTTTCCAGTGTCCCTTCTCTAGACACAATCTCAGCCCCAATTGTCCTTTCTTGTACTTGAATGCTCTATTTCTTGAAAAACCCTACTGAAGAGAAATCAACTAAACAAACTACAACTACATGGAGGAGAAAAAAAAAAAAAAAAAAAAAAAAAAAAACCTTCAAAAGCAACTGCCAACTTTCCTGAGTAAATAATAATCCCGATTTCCTTGAATGAAGATGTAAATGATGAAGAGATGACTCCATGGGTAAAAGCACTGATTACTCTTGCAAAGTATTAAAGAGTTCCATTGTCGGCACCCAGTTGATGACTCACAAGCAAGTGTAACTCAGGATGGGATCCAAAGCCCAACTCTATCTTCTGCTGCCCATATAGATGTGTAAACAAAACACTCAAATATATATATATTTTAAAAGTTTTTAAAGAAAATGTAAATGTTTACCTGTCTCAAAAGAACAAAAAAACCACAGAGGACTGTCATGAAATGAAATAGTGCATTTTTAAAATTCAGAATCTTTTAAATTTATTTTATTCCTTGTGTATGGGGGTAGACCTGTGAGGAGGTCAAAAGACAACTACTGTGTTGGGTTGGGTCCCTGGGACCCAACTCAGATGCTTGGGCATGGTAGCAGAAACCTTTACCTGTTGAGACATACCCCCGACGCTCAGAATTAATTTTAATCTAGCCAGAATATACAGAAATGATCCTTTATACTAATCAATGTATACCTGGGTTTTAGTTTTTTGTTTTTGTTTTTTGTTTGTTTGTTTTTTTTCTAAAGCAAACTGGGAATATCGTCTCATAAACAGTCACAAAAGTTAACCTGGAAGGTGAGAGAACTCATGTATGAGATAAAGCTGACAGGTATTAATCTCAAAAGGCCCCTGAAATATCTCAAGGGTTCCCAGGTTGCAACTCCAGGGTCATTCAATTCTACTGACATTTACTAAATAAACATCTGCTACATGCTAGGCACTGTGCACAAGTAAAAAAAAAAAAAAACAGAGCAAACAGGTCACAACTAAGAGGGCTTGATGAAAATTCAAAAATCTCCTCTGCACCGAGAAACCAGTTTGTACGCGCATCTCTTGACACAGTGTGTGGCCTATATTTTATTAAAGTATTCCAGAGTATTTGTATACCCTGACTAGTTAGTGGCTTGGAAACAAACAAACAAACAAACAAACAAAACAGAGAAAGGCTGCTCCTGCCATGCAAAGTTAATTTTGCTCCGCATCCTTCAGTCTGACAGACACACCCAGCTTTCCAACCACTCCCTACCGACACCTGGGATGCAACCGCAACACCTGAGCATGCGTCCCTGCAGCCGTGGTGGGCTCGGGCACCGGGCCCGGCCCGGCCCGCCCCGTCCCGCTCCGAGGGGGCGGGGTCGAGGCAGAGGAGGTGCGGACATGAGGTGCCCGCTGCATTCCAAGCCCCTCGCGCGGGCGCGCACAGCCGTGGAAACTGAGGCAGGCGGGCAGACGGCGGGACCAGTCTGCCTAATGGTTCTCGGCGGGGCTCGAACCCCGGAAAGCGGCGGGGGGGAGTGGGTGGTGGGGGTGGTGCCTGGGCCTCCAAGTCACTCGTCAGCCGCCGAGGCCCGGCCCGGCTGGCACGGACGGAGTTTCACAAAGAAAGTCTCCCGGCCCGCGCCCCGCTCACACTCACCGGCGCCGGCGGAGACTCAGGCTCCCGCCGCCTGCGGCTCCGCGCCGAGGCCGGCTCGGGCGCCAGCGTCAGCGGCTGTTCCATCCCCGCGGGGCCCCTTCGGCGTCCGCCTAGAGCTAACGGTCCCGCCAGCTAGGCGCGCGCCCCGCCGCCGCGCGCCATGTTCCCGCCGTGCCGCGCGCCGCCGCCGCCGCCGCCGAGCGCCCCGCTCCACGCGCACGCGCGCGCCCCCGCCGCCGAGCCGGCTCGCACCGCGCAAGCGCGTGCCCGGCCGGCCCGAGCCCTTTGGAGGCGGGGGCGGGGGGGATGGGGGGGAGGTCGGGTCGCTCTTCCCGGCTCTGAGCGGCCGCCCGCCGCCGCCGCGCTGCCGACCACCCCGAGGGCACCGTGCGTGCGGGGCGTGGGGAAGGCGCGCCGGTGTAGGTGACACGGTGAACGCTGGCGTGGCGTGGCGTGCGAGGCCCGTGTGAGCTTAGGATGGAATCTGCAGGAGCCCACCTCCTGCGTGCTAGTCCTCACCAGCTGTTTGTCTGGAGACCTAGTGTTAGGAACCCTACAAAAGATGCAACGCCTACTCTTAAAAAAAAAAAACATGAATTTCTAGTCGGTGGTGGCGCATCCCTGTAATCCCAGCACTAGGGAGGCAGAGGCAGGCAGATCTCTGTGAGTTCAAGGCCAGCCTGGTCTACAGAGTGAGTTCCAGGACAGCCAGAGATACACAGAGAAACTAAAAAAAAAAAAAAAAAAAAAAAAGCTCAAAAAGACTATTGTGGGGCTCTAGCTGCTCTTCCAGAGGACCCATGTCCAATTCCCAGCACCCACATGGCAGCTCACAACTGTTTGTAACTCCAGTTCCCGACACCCTCACACGTACATGATGCAGGCAAAACAATAATGCAAATAAAAATATTAACAACGCACACACAATGCCTGGCACACACTAGGCTCTCCCCAGGCCCGCAGGTGTGATTCCTGCTATGTCCCTCCAAAGTCCCCAAAAAACAAAAGTAATGGAAAGGGCTCAGTTTTCAAACCCTGTGGTGTAATTAGCAGGAAGGGATTCACCCAACCATTCTTCCCACAGCTCTCTCTGCTACAGATGTCTCAGAAACACAAAAACAAACAAACCGAAGCTAGCAGGAAAACAATAGCAGAGAACATTTCCCCTACCGGTAAAGAACCTCTTAGAATTTTTCGCCCACTTTGTAGACCCGGGTGGCCTTGGAACTACCTCCTGGCATGTGCCACTGCCTGGATACTGTTGTGATTTGTGTGTAGTTCTTTGTTCCTCTTATCTTTGTCACATACAAGTGACAGATGACCAGCCTGGAGTAAACAAAAAAAAGGGAATATTCCTGACCGTATATAACTGAGGTCCTGGGATGGTATCTCACCATCCAGCAATGCTGCTGTACCTGAGACCTTGTCTGCACCTGTATCGCCTTGTCTATCAGCTATGCCTTGAGTCTGTGATGGCTTCCTTCTCCTGTGGTTCTTTCCACATGGGGAACCAACCAGGTACAAATAGCTTCGACCTACTGAAGAAAAAGGTTCCCACTGTCAGGACCAATAGCGACTGGGGTCAAAAGCCTGTTCCAGGTGCCTCTTAGCATACCTCAGCACATGCTGCCCCCCACCCGAGGCTATCTATCTCACTATAACCACTACCTGTGGCTCTTCTCACCATGCCCCCTACCCTCAACTTCTCCCTTCCCCCAGCTTCTTCCTACATAACTCTGTTGTCTTTCCTTCGTTGCCTTAAACGTGCAAGCCACTAAATTCCCATTAGCCCTCAGAACATTTGCACAGCCTCGAAACTACCAACCGCCACTCATAGGAACAGCTCTTGACTGTCCCATTCCGGTAAAGGGCTTCTGAAGCTCGCTAGTTGATAGCCTAGCGAGCAAGCTACAGTGTGGCCTGTCAATAACAGCAGAGTTACGGTCACAGTAGGTCAGAAACACAGAAGCTGGTATTAGAACCACCTGTGTTCCTATGGCCACTACTAACCCCAGCCATATATAGTCCTGGAAAAAATTCCAGTTTTTATGAGGTCAAGTGTGGGCCACCAGCAATGTTTCAATTTCTACTATCAAAGGGCTATCACTGCAGCCAGGCTTATGGGATACAAAAAGTGTTTATTATGTTACTTTTAGCAATCCAGTCCTCATTGTAAAAGGAAAAGTCCTTAAGTTTGGATAGAGCACTTGTTGCTTTTGCTGAGAACTTGGGTTCACATCCCATTGTCTCTACATGATGACTCAGTTACCTGGTAACTCCAATTCCAGAGTCTTCAGTGATCTCTTCTGGCCACCATGAGCACCGAGCACACACACAGTGTACATACTGAAGAGCCCAGGCCCTCACCCAGCACCCTGCTTTGGCAGTCATGACAGGCTGCAGAAAAGACCCAGCAAGACACAGACCTAACTCAACATGTGCTGAGCGCCCCCTCCCCCCACAATGACTAGGAAGCCAGATACCCTCCATGTGACAAGGAACCATTCAGAAGTTAGCAGGTGGGCTCTAGATGTGTTTCACTGATAATAGCACAATGCAGAGCATGGCAGCTGCCCTGGGATGGCCTCTAGGCATAGCAACCTTTCTGCAGCTGCAGAGGAGCAATCAACTCAAGACAAGTTGCCCAAGCCTGGAAGTGCACCAATCCTGAGACTGTTGCTATGCAACTATGGGCAACTATCAGGCCCCCAGCCACTCCCCTTGCTCTACCCCAATCTACTCCCTGCCCCACTGCTGCTCAGAGTCCCTCCTACTCCACCCACTGTGTCAGATGGACAGGGAACCCAAGTTTAACTCATAACATTTAAGACTCTTTGCTTTTGCATTAGACCTAGTATCTTGGTGGTATTGGGGGGTTCAGAGTCTGGGCACAACAATACATGCAAGCAAAACTCAAGTACATGAAATAAAAACAAATCTTAAAAATCCCTGGACTGGCTCCAACCTTTCCTCCTCTTCGTCTTCCTCTTCCAATTTCATATGTATGCCTGCTTGTATGTCTGGGCACTACTTGTATGCCTGGTACCCAAGGAAGCCAGAGGGTGCCAGGGACCCAAAAAAACTCCCACCCAAACAAAGAATTACCAGGGGAGCTCCTGGCCAACCATGGGGATACCAGGGACTTCACACTCTATTGACTTGTTTCTTTTTTTGTTGTTGAGACACAGCCCTAACTGTCCTAGAACTCACTCTGTAGACCAGGCTGGCCTCAATCTCAGAGATCCACCTGTCTCTGCCTCCAAAGTGCCACAACCACCCATAAACCTTGACTATCCTTTGAGCCCTCCTTAATCACATGGTTTCTTTTACGAACACATGTTTTCTGAGATTTTTTTTTCCTGCATTTCCTTATTGTCCCATGTCTCTCTTCTATTAACCTGATTTGCAGCTACTTGTGATTTTACTCCTTCAAAGGAGCCCAAGAAATGGATTCAGAGATGCTCTCTTTAACCAAACTTAGGAGGCAGTCCCTGGCAAGTTCAGCAGTTGGGTACACCCCAATAAAAATCAAGCTTGCTTCAAATTTGACTCAAATTGTGGTAGTGGTCTTATTCTCACTGGTAGGATTAACACCACCATATGGGTGCTGAGACTTGAACCCAAGTTCTCTGGAAGAGCAGCCAAAGCTCTTAACCACTAGAGAGGTCTCTAGCTCCTACCTTCACCTTCACTTCTAACACAAGGATAGCTGAAGGACCTCGTTTCAAGAAGCACTCAACCACCTTAAAATTTTGGGGAAAATATCTCAACAAAACCCCAGGAGTTCAGAGATATAAGCCATATTATGTCTGAGGATAACTTCTCTGTTTCATTTGTTTTTGAGACAAGTCTCACTATATAGCTCAGGCTGTCTGGGATAGATTACAGAAGCGTGAAAACCCATCAAACTTAAGGTATGAATTACAGACTGGACCACAACACAAGGAGCAACACGCAAGCCACCACACAGGCTCCTTGGCAGCCAGCCACTACAAATCACCCAACTTCACCATGCCCTTTTCTTTCTAAGAGACTTAGAGGGTGTGTGTGTGTGTGTGTGAGAGAGAGAGAGAGAGAGAGAGAGAGAGAGAGAGAGAGAGAGAGAGAGGAAAGAGAGGAGGAGAGAGAGGAGAGGAGAGAAGAGAGAGAAGGGAGAGGTTTTCTCTGTATAGCCCCAAGTGTCCTAAAACTTGCTCTGCAGACCACAGGATGGGCTCGAACTCAGAAGTGTGCACCACCACTACCCTATGAGATTGAGAGATTCTAAGCGGCCTTTAGAATTTGTGTTTGTTTAGCTTGCACAAACTAAAACCAGAGTGATATCCTGAGAAGCCAGACTGGTGACGACAACGTGAACTTCAGTCCTCTACAGGAGCGCTCTTTTTCCGTTGCTTTTGTTTTGTTTTTCCAGACAGGGTTTCTCTGTGTAACAGCCATAGCTATCCTGGAACTAATTCTGTAGACCAGGTTGGCTTGGAACTCATAGATCGGCCTGCCTCTGCGTCCTGAGTGCTAGGATTAAAGGTGTGCACCACCAACACCCAGCCACAGGAGTGCTCTTAACCACTAAACCATCTCTCTACATAGCTCAAAAAGAAAGGTATTCATCTAAATTGCTACTCATAGAGCATGAAGTCCAGAGACAAATTCCCACAAGGTTTTTAATTGTGTATCAGTAATGGAAAAGCAATTGTTCCCATCATTAAAATATAGACTACATTAAAAAAAAAAAATAGTCTTTAAAAAAAAAAAAAAGACTCCAAGGAAGAAAAGACAATAGCACATTTCTTTCTCTCTCTCTCTCTCTCTCTCTTTTTTTTTTTTTTTTTTTTTTTTTTTGTTGTTGTTGTTGTTTTTCAAGACAGGGTTTCTCTGTGTAACATCCTTGGTTGTCCTGGAACTCACTCTGCAGACCAGGCTGGCCTCGAACTCACAGAGATCCACCTGCCTCAACCTCCCAAGTGCTGGGGGAGTAAAGGCGTGCACCACCACCCATGTCTAAAAGTGCATTTCTTCTATGTTCAAACCAGTGTATCACACACAGCCAGGCGCTTAGTGCTCTCAGCGACCTCTGTTTCCTGTTCCAGGGGCCGCTTTCGACTAGAAGGCTGGAAATAAAGCAAAGAAAGAAGCATTCAAAAGAAAAGCATGGCTTCTACCAAAACTCCTAATGGCAGTAAACTGGGGACATTTCACAGGAAATGGTAAGGACCATGAATGAATAGTTGTCATGACAACTGAATAATCCTAACACACCTCTGGAATCAAGATGCTTATCTACTCTGTGGTCTCTAACTGCTAATGTATGTAGTTTTGTTTGTTTGTTTGTCTGCCTGTTGTTTGCATTTTGTTTGGGTTTTTTGTTTGTTTGTTTGTTTGTTTTGTCTTACCATGATAATAAAACAAGTTCAAATATGGATCTTTCCCATGTCTAGCAAAATTCTGGGTGAGGCATGATTTAAGGCAGTCAGAGTTCCCAGCCAACCACAGGCTTAGGCGTACCAGGGGAGCTCACATACTCTATTGTGCCACAGAGACTAGAATTATTGAAGGAATTTTTTTTTTTAAGTTAAAATGCTTCTAAACTAAGATGAGTTCCACAGAACGTGATCACACTGTAAGCTGAAGAACATATGGATATGGACAGCAGGCAACACCAACAGCTTCTCTTGGTAACGGTCTGCTGCTGACACCGCCTAGTTGTAGCTCAATGTTAAAGGGTGCTTACCACGCACTAAGTGTGTGCAGGGGACCTAATCTCCTTCACAGCCTCAAGTTTTGCTGTTTCATGGGAACAACAACCTTTTCTGCCATAGTTTACATCCCTATTTCTAAAATCAAGAAAGGATAGTGACCAAAAGGAAACAGGACAGGAATAAACAAACACACTAATTCATACTTACAAAGAACTTTTAAAAGAATAAAATTGCCAACAAGAAACCGCCACAATAAAACACATAATTTTACTAACAAAAGAAAAGTATTTTATGGTATAGATATGAATACTTTGTTTTGGAATGGATTTTCATTTATTGATACAATTTAAGGTCAATTTTGTGATATGTATATTTCTCCTCTTGTTTATGTATTGTGTTTAATAGTCAAAACTTTAGTTAGGTTTTCTAGATATACAGAGATGTATTTGAGATGAATAGGCATTCTTCAAACCCTTCAAAGACCTACAGAATATGGCATTTAAAATGGTTTAGGGTTTTTCTTAACAGTGAGGCACAACTGCTCCTGGCAACACCACCTGTGTCAGAAAGGAAGATGGACATTAAACACGTTATGGAGTTTGCTTTCAATATGGCAAGACTAGCCATTTGGACAAGATACTGCTCTTATCTGGACTGTTTGACTTCATGCTGTATAAACTGGACATGCAGGACCTCAGGAAAGTGACTGCTGATACATGATGGACATTGTTACAGGGTTCCTGCTTCATGGAAGAGTCTGCCAGACAGTCTGCAGGACACAGAGAAAAATGACTGACAAACTGCCAATACAGATGGATAGTTTAAAGTTTCCTGCTTTGCTGAAGAGTCTGCCAGACACACTATGGCCTATGGACTGAAGACGGAACATTACAGAAGAACTTTGGGTTACTGACAAGGCAAGATGCCTCTGTCATTTCTTGAGTTTATATATTATCCTTCTGTGGTCTTTGAAGGAATTGAAGACAGATAGTTATGGTTATAGTTTTCCTTAGTTAGGATTAAAGATAAGTTACATATAAGACTTTAGACTCACAAAGATAGGCTAGATGATAGAATATTTTAAGTCTTACTAAATGTTAATGGACTAAATATTGTTAACCGTGATTCTTATTTGATAACTGTTGTGTGATATATTTTGCTATGTTAAGGTTAAAACCCTTCATTTTATTTTAGACAGAAAAGAAGAGATGATGGGAGATGTCATTCTATAAATATGTTTCTCTTATTGGTTAATGAATAAAGAAAGCACTGTTGGCCAATTGGAAAGCAAGATCGGTGGGACTAGGAGACTAGGAGGAGAGAGGAAGTAGTAGGGGGAGGTCCAAGATGGAAAACAGAGAGAGCAGAACGCCAGTCCCTCTCTCTGGTCAGATGAGACCACATGGAAGTACTTAGATTAATAGAAATGGGTTAATAATTAAGGCAGAGCTAGCCGATAAGAAAACAGTAACTGGCCAACAGCTTTATATCTAATATAATATCTGTGTGTTGCTGGGGCTGGCATGATGGTGGGACCAGACTGGCAGGGAAAAACCTACTCATAACAGTATTTTAAAAGAGAAAACCATCATAGACTACTTGCCCAAGTTTTACATTTTCTAAAAATTTAAAATTGTGCCGCTAACAGGGTGTTCCATCTTGACGTGCAAAAGACCTTTGGACTGACAACTCTTTCTACTGCTCCAATTCGTTCAACACACCTTCATTATTAATTTTCCAGGGTTGCATATCAAATCAAAGAATAGAAACACTGGTTTGGGCTGGAGGGCCTGCCTAAACATCAAAGGTCCCAGGTTCAAGTCCAAGTATGGCCAGCAAGTATCTACTAAACCATACTTGTACGGTAGGGTCATACTACGTAGATTAAGCTGGCACATGACCCCCAATCCTCCTGCCTCTGTTGGGATTCAATGCCCTGTCTCAGCCTCTTAAGTGCTAAAGATTGTGTGTGTGTGTGTTTGTGAGACCAAGCCGTCACTGAGCACTTGCCAATGCAGAGAATATCCAGTTATCATACTTGCTCATCAGCAATTTAACTCTAACCTACAGTACAGTCATCAGAATACCTGGGCATGAGGCAGGGCCATCAAATTCTTTTCCCGAGCCAGTAGATCCTGAAATTTTCTCTTCATGTACTCATCCTGTGAAGAGATCAAAAAGCATAGACAGGCTGCAGGAGGAGAAGCAAGCTACCTGATTGACAGCTACCTGACTGACAGGTCAATGGCCACGGCTGCCATCCTGACAGCAAAACTCATGCATTTGCTGAAGTATCCAAACGAAGGGACCATGACTGCCTTCTCAGAGCAGTCAGTGCTCAGTCAGCATTGGTTACATCAAACTCAAGGGTCATGGGCTCTCAGCTGACCAGAGAGCCAGACCCAGCAATGGTCCAGAACTAACCCTAACCCAGCAATGGTCCAGAACTAACCCTAACCCAGCAATGGTCCAGAACCAACCCTAACCCCGAGTTGACAGTGTGCCACCTTGAGTCACATCACCACAGAATGTAGCGGCATCTTGTTCCACCTTGGGATGTGACTTAAGGTATGCGGACAGGACCCCTTATAAGAAAGAGGAGGGGTTCACTGGGGTTTTCTCTTCGGAGGCAGAGTTAGGCAGATCTCTGTGAGTTCGAAGCCAGCCTGGTCTACAGAGTAAGTTCCAGACAGACAGAGCTACAGAGAAAACCTGAATCAACCCTCCCCACCCCAAAAGGAAGGAAGGAGAGAGGGAGGGATGAAGGAAGGAAGGAGGGAGGGAGGGAAGGAAGAGAGGGAAGAATGAAGAGAGGAAGGAGGGAGGGAGGGAAGGAGGGAGGAGGGAGGAAGGAGGGTGGGAGGGAAGGGAGGGGGAAGGGAGGGAGGGAAGAAAGGAGGGAGGGGGGAGGGAGGGAGGTAGCCACGGAGAGCATGCCAGTAAGCAGCATTCTTCTACAGTCTCTGCTTGATCTTCAGGATCTTGCCTGGAGGTTCCTGCCCTGACTTCCCTCAGTGACAGACTGTGATGTGGAAGTATAAAATGAAATCCACCCTTTCCTCTCTCAGTTGGTTTAGTCAGTGTTTACTGCAGGAACAGAGACGCCAAACTAGGACAGAAATGGTGCACACCGAATACAGAGCCACACTTCAACGCCTATGTCTCACCACATTTTTCCACCTCTACCATGGCATCCAGGAGGAAAGGGTTCCAACACGAGCAATTTAGTGGAGTTGGGAAATTATCAGTGCCACAGACATATAATGAGTCCCCTCTCTACCTACTAATGGGAAGCAGCACCTGATGCCACCCCTGTCTTACCGGTTACTGAGTGGCTCTCAGAGTGCCTATCACAGAAGCACCGACCTCATATACACATTCTCCATGGCCTTAGGACCTAATGCAGAATCACCCCTGAAGTGCACTGCCTCTACAAGCGTGTGTGTGGCCCTAAAGGAATCAAGGCCTGAGCAAATAAAACCACAATGGAGGGGGCTGGAGAGATGGCTCAGTGGTTAAGAGCTCTGGCTGCTCTTCCAGAGGTCCTGAGTTCAATTCCCAGCAACTACACGGTAGCTCACAACAATCTGCAATGAGATCTGGTGCTCTCTTCCGGCCTGCAGGCACACATTTATGCAGAATAAATAAACCTTTAAAAAATAAAATAAAATAAACCCACAAAGGAATACCCTGCGACTTAGATAAGTGCACCCAAGTCCCATATATTAAAAGCTTGGCCCCCAAAAGGACACTGCTGGAGGGTGTGGGGCCTTGAGAGGGGGCCAGAGGACAACCCTGGGTGTTAGTCCTCACCTTACATCTTGTTTAAGAAAAGAGTCTCACACTGTTCACCGCTGTGAACAATCGCGCTGACTGGACTGTGAGCATCAGGAGAGTCTGCACCCCAACCTCTCAGAGCCTCATTCGTGCAGGACAAGCATCTCATCCACTGAGCCATCTGCCCAGAGATTCTTCCTGTCTTTTCTCACACCCATCATGGACTGAAACCCCCACAACTTAGCCAAAATAAACCTTGTTAGGAGCAGTTTTTCCCTTGCTGGTCTGGTCCCAACTCGGCGCCAGCCCCAAATAACACACTGAGAAACTATTAGATACAAAGCTGTTGGCCTGTTATCATCATTGCTTATTGTCTGGCTCTGTCTTTAATATTAACCCATTTCTATCAATCTATATATTTCCACCTGGTCTCATCTTACCGGAGAGAGGGCCCAGACCTCTGTTCTCTTAAGTCTCTCCATCTTGACTCCTCCCTACTTCATCCTCTGTCCTCCTTGTCTTCTAGTCCCGCCTATCTTGCTTTCCTATTGGCCAACAGTGCTTTATTCATTAACCAATACGAGAAACATATCTACAGAATGGCATCTCCCATCAAAACCTCTCCTGTTTATAAGTTGACTCCCCTCACTCGGTGTGTTACAGTCACAAGAAGCTTAACACAAATGTCCTTCCCCTGGACATTGTTTGGTGTGCCCAGAATGGCCTGAGGCTATGTGCCTATGTGCACCATATTCACAAGCTATCAGACAAGAAGAAGATGATAAAGGACCTCAACACTGACACAAGTAGCAAGATTTACAAATCTGTCAGAAGTCTACATCCAAAAACATTGTTACAATATCCCTCAGTCAAGCAGGAAGGAATCGTCCATTTTATTAAGGAAGAGTATGTGAAGAATATCCCCCGATTGGATGCAGTTAATGACAAAACAGAGAGGATTCATTGTCCCCCAAAACCATGAGACTTGTCCCCCAAGCCCAAGCTTACTATCACGAGCAGATGTTCAGATGGCCCATTTGTACCCTACCCTCACCCTCCTCACCCAGTGCCCACGATGCTATTCCAAGCAAAATGTTGAGAAAAAGTGTCTTCACATGAGACTGGGGCAAAGCTGAGCTTCACCTTTTCTTGCTTGTGAATAACAGTTTTCTTTTGAGACAAGAAGTACAAACAAAATGGGCCACACTGACTCATGCATTTCAGGCAAATACAAACCCCCGTTGCTAGGCCTTACTGGCCAGCCCTAGGCTTTTTTTTTTTTTTCCCAAAGCTAACACAGAAAGCCAACACAGAACGTCTGCCCCCATTTGGATCCCAGAAGCTGCCCTATTAAGGCATGTGAAAGGAGCCAAGGCATGGGTTTCTCTTTTTTTTTTCCATCAAAATTAAATCCTCACGTGCAAAGACACCTTTGTTTCCAAACTCCTTGTCTCCAAGGCCCTTGCTGCTTTCAGATCTGTGTGGTCTCGCAAATACTAAATATCTGACAGATTTCTTCTGGGAGGAGAATGTTTCCAGGGCAACATCGAAAACACATACATCTGTCCTCCACACCCTTCCCACCCTTCTCCTTTTTAAAAAAAATTTAATTGTATTTTTTTGCTTATTTATCTTATGTGCATGTGTGTGCAGTCAGGGGACAACTTTCAGGAGTAAGTTTTCTCTTTCTACCACGTGGGTCCTGGGGATCAAACTCAGGTCCTCAGGCTTGCTGCTGGACCTGGTGAACCATCCCTCAGGCCCAGCCACCCTCCTTCTTTTAAGGATTTGTTACCTGAGCTGGTCTGACCAAAACTTAGTTGTGGAGGGTTGCAAGAGAGAAAGTGGACAATCTTCCAGATTACCAGGAAAGAGTCAGTGAAGCTTGATTTTTCAAGATGTTCCCAGAACAAAGAAACCACAGGTGAGAAAGGTCCAGCTACCTGGTAACCTCACCCAGCCTCCCAGGAAACAGAGGCCATAAGGGAAGCTCACAGAAAATCATGGCCAAGCTGAGCAGCAGAATCACACAACTACCAGAAAACATGCTGGATACTCTGGTTAATTAATTACAAGCCAGCAATTAATCTCCCAGAGTCACAGACGCTCTTACTCTGGCAGAAGCTCTGAATGAGTTTGGCACAAAAATCTCACAGCAAAAGGGACATTCAAACAGAGACATCATGCAAACTAAAAGGGTACAGGTGACATGCCGGCTCACTGGGAAAAAGAGTGGGACCCTTTCAAACATAACCACCTGGCTCAGGAAGCGACTGGGTTCCCTCAGGGAGACTGCCTTCCTGGACCTGCCCCAGTTTTCTTGATTGAAGGTGAAAAATGGCTGGACCACAGCCCAGCCCACTCCACATGGCAGAAGAGAAGAATTAAAAAAAAAAAAAAAAAAAAAAAAAAGAGAGAGAGAGACAGCTGAGCATTGAGTAAAGACCAAGCTCTCAGAGGATTACGGCCACAATGAAATGTCAGGGCAGCCAACGGTACCCAGAACCTAACATGAGGTGAGCTTGTTCATCCAGCAGCTACGAGTTACATGGAAAGAGCTGATACCCCAAACACAAACACATATTCATTCACCCTCCCTCCCCTCCATGCCCCTCAACTCTTCCTCCCTCTTTCCCTCCTATACATGAATGAAAACAATTACATGCGTGTGCACACACACTATACCCACAACCTGACTGAAAACACATAAATGAACCCAACAACACAGAGTCTATGTGTAACCCTCAGCCTCACCACACTTACACAGATCAGAGCTGCCCTGAATTTTAGGCAAGCATGCATTGCCTCACACACCCACCTGTAGCCATGGATGCCTCAAGGCTTCCTCGGTAGTAAACCTAGCCTTTGGGTCCACAACCAACAGTTTCTTGACAAGGTCCAGAGCTAAAGCAGGAAGAGAATCGGGGAAATCATAATGAGAAAAAGGAATACACTCCATGTGCATTATTAAACTATGCCAGAACTACAGACCACCAGCCAGAGGGGAGAGCAGCATGAAGCCAGCTAATTTGCTGGAGAGAGCCCTCCCTCTGTGAACGCAGAAGACTGGGACCTTGGGAATAAGTGTGTACCCTATCTTTCCCTACTAGGACATTATAACCTTTTACCCCTTGCTCTCTTTTGTGCTGCTGTGCTTGAGTTCAGGTTAACTAAGACTAAACTTCTACCCAGTTCTGAGATGTTTAGAATGTACCCCAAACTGCTTGATGGTGAGAGACCAGAGAGGGGTTCCCTCTAGGCTGGTCAGAATTGAGCCCAACCCACAGGTCAGCAGCAACCAAAGGCTGGTTTGCATGTCCCAGCAATATTCTTCCTTGAATCCCTGATCTACTTTTTCTCCGGGGAGCTTCCAGGCTGCACTTTTAAATTATAAAATACAGGTAACCGATGACATCGAACTTTCACATCCTTCTTACTCAAAGAAAACTTTGCTATTAAAAGTTATTTTGCACACTTGAACGGGTAGCAGGCCCTTGTAAATGTTATAGTAAACCTCACACAAAACCTTTGATGTCAGGCTGGAGAGATGATGGCTCAGCAGTTAAGATCACTAGCTGCTCTTTCCAGAGGTTCAATTCCCAGCACCCACATGGCAGCTCACAACTGTAACTGCAATTCCAGGGGACGTGATACCCTCAAGCAGACACACACACAGGCAAAACACCAAAGCACATAAAATATAAGAATAAATAAATCATTTAAAAAAAAATAAAACGTTGATGTCAGGGTGTCAGGGTTACTGATCACCTGTTTACAAATAAAGAAAATGGAGACTCAACTTGCCTAAGGCCACAAAACTAACAAATAACAGAGCTAGGACATAAGCTCAGGCTCCAAAGCCCAGGAGCTTAATAATACCCTCTTCCTTTCAAATGGTGCAAAGCAATGAAACAAGACAGACAAGAGAAAACAACACAGAGCTTGAGAATAAATTCCCACCAACAGAACACCCACATTTCACGCATCTGTAACCCTTTCGTATCCATACCCTTCTCTGAAACATCTGTCCAGACTTCAGGAATGAAGTTGTAATTCCCACTGGTGATCTGATCCTTCAGGGACACTTGAGTCTTATGCTCAGAGAAAGGTGGATACCCACTTAGGCTTAATATTGGTGGAGAAAAAGGAAAAAAGATCAAGTGGCATTCTCAGTGGTATTTGGATACACAGGCTTCTTCTTCGGCAACAGGAAAAATCAGCTTTTCCTTGAATCAACCATTTAAAAATGACCTAAGTCAAACAGAAGCTCCCTACCCAGACACAGGTACAGTTTCATCCGACCTCATCCAACCACACTGTGAGGCAAAGAAAATGTTTCCTACCAGATGAAAAGAATAACTCCTAAGCTCCAGCAGTCCACAGCACGGCTGTACCCCGCAGTCCCATTGGAGACAAGGACCTCGGGAGCCAGGTATGTGGGCGTACCACATAAAGTTCTCATCAGGGAGGTCTCCCCCAAAATCTTGGACTGTCCAAAATCAGTGATCTAAAATTGTAAACAGAACAAATGGAATCCAAACATAATCACAGCCAATCATTCCCACGAGCCATGGAAACCAAATTATCTGTTACACAGCACTCTCCACTAACCCACAGAGTACAATTTCATGTCTTTGCAAACCATTTAATTTTGCTTAAAAGAAAATCCCTCGGCCTAGGAGCCTGAGAACCAAAGTTTTTCCAATCTATCTATCGGTCATTACAACCTTACACAAATTGCATAACCCCTGCCACAAACACATTAGGACTCTAATATTTGCACATATTCCTTAGACCCAAACTCTTAAATTTGACTACACCATGGAACATCAGGAAAGACTGGGGGAGGGAGGGGGGATGCACTTGTGGTCACCCTCATGCTTTATGTCTTGGGCTCTTTTCGTAGGTTGTTTTCTTAATTTTAACAGGAAATTCTAAAGTAAGGCTAGGCTGAGAAGGAAAGACAGGGTCCATAACTCCATGGTGGATTCTTTCCTTCCTCTGCACACAGAAGCAGCTCGTATAAACCGGCACTCCGTAAGTGCTGACAGATAGGCAGAAAACTGTGTGATCTCAGCCGTAACTGTTAAGTATAAGAAGTTCAGATTCTCAACCTTCCGACAGTCCTTTTTTTTTTTTTTTTTTTTCTTCATGTAAGAGATTAAAAAACAGTTTTGAACAGAGATATACAGCAGTGGCAACAGAGAGGATGAAAAGTTTTCACCTTGATAAGGCAATCCTCTTCTTCAGATGACAGAAGAACATTCTCTGGTTTTAAGTCCCGGTGTATAATCCCATTTTCGTGAAGGTACTATGCAAAAAGAGAGGCAGGGCCACTGGTTTATACCAATACATGTGAGGACAGTTACCAACATCCAGTTCCTAGCCTGGGTGAACCTAAGCTGTATCAAGTTGTCAGCTCACATGACTCAGTAGTTAAGAGCACTGGCTGCTCTTCCAGAGGTCCTGAGTTCAATTCCCAGCAACCACATGGTGGCTCACAACCACCTGTAATGAGATCCGGTGCCCTCTTCTGGCCTGCAGGTGTACAAGCAGCTAGAACACTACATAATGAATAAGTAAATCTTTAAAAAGAAAAATGTCAGCTTACTCCTTAAAGTCAGTGCTGGACCAGGACTTTAGATAGGGTTTCTCTAAATAGGCCTAGCTGTCCTGGTACTCACTCTGTAGACCAGGCTGGCCTCGAACTCAGAGTTCTGCCTCCTAAGTGCTGGGATTAAAAGTATGTACCACTACACCGAGCACCAGAAAAAATCTTTAAAAAGCATAACCTTGCATTTCACAATGCCAAGAAATAAAATAATACATTTTGTTATGCTCAACAGGTAAAGGTACTTGCTGCCAAGCCTGACAACTATTATTTATGATTTATTAAAGCTTGCCTGAGGATTCAGAAAGCAAAGCCAGACTTAAAACTATAGCAATCAGGCAGTGGTGATACACACCTTTAATCCCAGGACTCAGGAGAAAGGCAGATGGATCTCTCTGAGTCCAAGACCAACCTGGGCTACCGGAGTGTGAATCAGAGCTCACACCTTTAATCCCAGTATTTGAGAGGTATAAAAGATGGAGGCAGTTGGGCAGTGGTGGTGCACACCCTTGATCCCAACACTCAGAAATCAGAGACGGGCGAATCTCTGTTAGTGCGAGGCCAGCCTGGTCTACAGAGTGAATTCCAGGACAGGCTCCAAAACAATATAGAGAATTTAAAAACATAAAAACCAAACAAAATAAAAAAAAATAAAAGGTAGAGGCATTCAGTCCGAGAGTGAGTCTCTAGCCACACTGAAGAGAGCATAACAGTCTGAGTGAATCTGAGGAGCAGTTTGAGTTTCATCCCTTTGGTCTGAGTTGAGGTAGAGGTAAGAGCTAGTGGCTGGCTGCTTTGCTTCTGATCTTCAGCTTGAAGCCTGAACCCCAATATCAGTCTCTGGGTCTTTTATTTATCGTGCTACAGACAACCTCAATCCCCAGAGCACATATGAAGAAAGAAATGGGGACAAACTTTGAAACAAGTTCTCTCTAAATTGCCTGAGCTGGCTTTGAACTCAGTTAACCTCCCCAAGCAGACGGAATTCCACGCTGCACCACCACATCTGATGGTATATTCACTCCATCAGTTCCCTTTCTTACTCTCTCTTACGCTCACAGCAAGACCTTGACCATCTGAGTCATGCAAGCAGGATTTTTTCTTGCATTTTTCTTGACTTTTAATCCTCAGCCCCTCGGTCCCTGCCTAACACGAGGGCGCTTCTCTTACCTGTACAGCTAGAAGCATCTGGTAGAAATAGAGCTTGCAGGTTGCTTCCTTGAGACGTTTGTTCCCCACCACCCGGTCGAAAAGCTCTCCTCCTTCCATCCTGAAACACACACAAAGCAGGACCTGCACTGTGGGGGCACAGAACAAATGAGAAGACTCATCTGCCCAGCAAAGTGGGGGAGAGGGGTGTGGGCAGATGGGGCAGATGAGCAGCACTTGCCCCACATGTGAGGCCCTGACCGGGGACTCCAGCACTAAATCACGGGTCAATTTTATCCACTCTTCACATAACTTAAAATTAATGAGCTTGGCTGGGCATGGTGGGGCTTTCAGAGAGTTCCAAGGCCAGCCTGGTTTGGTCTACATAGCAAGCCCCAGGCTGGCCATGGATACATGACACCCTGCCTCGAAAAATATAAATAAATAATATTAATCTTGAGGGCTGGAGAAATGGCTCAGTTGTAAATAGCGTATACTGTTTGTCCAGTCCAAAGGAAACTCAGCACCAATGGCTAACTTGTGCCTGATAGCACAGCAAAGCATAGGATGGCCTCCAGGCTCACTCAGTACCCATGGCTCCCCTCAGCTTTTATCACCCAATGCCCTACCCTAAACTTCTCCAACGAATGGCTTCCCCCCCCACCCCCAGCTTCTCTTTCCTATGTAACCCTGCCTCCTGGACCATAGGCCCTTTCTCCCCTGTGCCCTTTCTTCTTTCTCTCTCCTTCTCTTCATCTCCTCTCTCTTGGCCTGGTTCATTCTTCTACTTCCTCCCCCTGCTCTGGACTCTTCCAGATGCCTCCACAATAAAAACCTTCTCCTCAGGCATACCTTGGAATGGTCATGTCCTCATTCACTCGCTGTTCTTACAGACGACCTGGATTCACTCCCAGTGCCCATGTGTAACTCACAAGTGCCTCTAACTCCAGCACTAGGGAACCAAAGCCCAACTCTGACCTCTCTGAGCACGGATAGTCTCATGTGCACACACACACACACACACACACACACGCACACACACACACGCAAACACACCTCTCTAAAAAACTTCTTGTAACAATGGGCTGATAAACCTCATGCACAATCAGATGCCCTAGATGGAAAACAGGAAAAGGTAAGATACAGTATACATTGATGACTTCTTTGGGAGCTTTAAAGTCTGATCCAGCACTCAGGAGGCAGAGGAAGGCAGATCTCTGTGAGTTTGAGGCTAGCCTAGTCTAAAGAAATGAGTTCCAGGACAGGCTCCAAAGCTACAGAAAAACCCTGTCTCGAAAAACCAAACACAAAACCGAAAGAGAGAGAGAGAAAAAACAAAAAAAAATTCTAGTACTTACAACTCCAGAACAATGTAATAATCTTCTGCATCAAAAACATCTTTAATCTGGATGATGCATGGCTAAAACAGAGAAAAGAGGAAAAATGAGAAACTCCAAGAAGGAAACCTCAAGACACAGAAACTGAGGCCTCAGGAGGGCAAAGAGCAGGCACGGGGCCCTCGTCTGGGGATGCTGTTTAAGTCAAGCCCAGGAGAGAAGGCGGAAGGAATGTAGCTGACTCCTCACTGAGAACACTCAGTGTCAACAAGGGATGATTCACGTGTGCATATGAGCCTACCTAAGAATGGCAGCAGGGTCTTCCCAGCCTTCTTCATCTGTCCAAAACAGGACTCAAGGAACCTAAGAAGTCACAAGAATAAGGCAGCAGATGCCGGGTGGTGGCGGGGGACTTTCACAGCAGGCCCGAGACCCGAAATCCAATCCCAGCACAAGAGTGAAGCAGAAACAGGACACAAGACCAGGGATCGTGAAGCTAACTTGCAAATCCCAGCACTTGGGAAGGCAAGGAAGGAAAATCAAGAATTCAAAGCCAACCTCAGCTATAAAGCAAGCTCAAGGCCAGCCTCGGCAATATGAGATCGTGCTCAACAACAAAGAAGGCAGGGGAGGAAGCTTCCAGCTCCAGGACTGGGACCCTTTTACTGTAAGATCCTCCCGAATTGTATAAGACCTTTTGAGCACGGTGGACACGTTTATGGGGACACAGAACACCGCGGGCAGGGAAGAACGGGTTTAGATACTCTAGAATGCACACTTAATATTATGATTTTTCCACAAAGAAAGCACACCAATTGGGTTTACAATCGACAGCCAAGTCCAGTGATAGGGATAAGAAACAGACTGGGTGTACATCAATGGGCACAGAGAACTATGACCATGTGAGAGCCTGAGAGCCTATAATACTTTCAGGTTTGAGATTAAAAGGGTGGTGAAACTCACCACAGCACTCTTCCTTCAAAGCAAATCTGACCATAACCGCTGCTCTGAATCCAGGGGTCCTTCCTGCAGTGAACTGTTACGGGATAGTCAGTGGCAACCCCACTGTCTCCCAACAGGTAAGACCTTGGAAACACTGCTGAGTGCTAAGGCAAGACTTCAATTTTAATAAGGTTCAAATAGCCAGTAAAATACTTAGGGAGGTAAGGATGCATGCAGCGGTTTGTTTGTTTGTTTACTTTCATGTATCTGTCTGTATCTATGCATGCCATGGAGCATGTGTGGAGGTCAGGAGAGAGCTTGTGGGAGTTGATTTTTCTCCTTCGTCTGTGTGGTTCCTAGGGACCAGCTCAGACGTCAGACTTGGCAGCAAATTCCTTAAACCTCTGAGTCATTCTGCCAGCACCGAATGTGTTTTAAAAAGCAAAACAAAACTGGCAAAGCAGGCTGCAACGGGAAGATTGCCTGAGCCAGGAATGAGAACCGGGCCTGGCCAATTCAGCCAGTTCCTGTCCCAAGGAACAAAAACAAACTCCAAACTCCACACAAGAAGCAGAGATGGACCACTTGGGCTCACTATTCCCAGACCAGCCAGGGCAACAGGGCAAGGCTGTCCCAAAACAATAACAACAACAAAAAGAAATGGGAGAGTTGGGGGAAGAGGGAGAGGTGGAAGGAAGGAAAAAGCAAAGAAAGGAGAGAGCAGAGAGGAACAGAGGGAGAGGAAATGAAATGCAAAATGGAGTAGCAGCTGGAAGGCTGGCCACTGAGCTGTGAACAGGCTGTGGAGATACTGTATCAAAGGCACCAATCTAGAATAAACAGAGCTCTAGGTTCCTGGAAGGATATTAGGAGGAAGAGAGAGAGAGAGGGAGGGAGGGAGGGAGGAAGAGAGGGAGGGAGGGAGGGAGGGAGGGAGGGAGAGATCCTTCTGGAGGTTAAAAGTTTGGAGGTTAAAGGTGAAAATAAGATAATCACTAGTTGAACAGGCAAGATTGGGTCAAGTGTAACTCCAGCACATACTGAGCTGTGTTCAAGGGTACTCATAAACTAATGAAGACCCTGAAAGAACTAGCCAAAGGAAAGACAGGATCAGACCGGTACACTACAGCCCTTCTCATCTTGTGACTTCCACAGACACAAACTCATCCTTACAAAAGAGATATAAGAACCATTTATACCCAACAGGACTCTCCAAACCAGTAAATCAGACAGGATGATGGGACCCCATTTACCTGTCACATACCATAGATTTAACTGGATTACTCCAAATAAAATGTATTTTAAAGGTATCAAAATTTCAGGTATAATTAACCTCACTAAAAATTTAATTTTCTTTGCAAATATGAACACTAATCTCTGTAAGGTTTTGGTCAAGATCTCCGCAAAAACCATGAGTATTAAATGATGAAGTCATGAAGCCTTCACACAGGACTGCATTCTCAAAACCTTGAAGTAAACTCTCTCGAAACATAAAAGAGCTGTGTCATGTGTATTCACATACGTGTCACATATGTGTTCACATACAAAGAAGCCCAAGTTAACACTAACCTCCTACAGAAATAATTTGTACCATCCCATATTTTGAGACAAGTTTCTATGAGTGATAATAGTACTTACATGATTCAGTTTTTTCAAAATTTCTATTTCAGTTTCAACACTGGAAGCCGTGTCCTTAAACAGGATAACATTAGAGTTCATTAATTAATCATAATAAACATAATGGTTAGTATTTTAACAATATTTAACACCTCCGGGGTTACAGACCAGCCTCTCTGTTCATACAGAGGACACAAAACTACATATTTATGTAAAATGGACTTTGGCTAAGAAGCCCAGATTTAAAAGTATTTTTTTAGATGTATATTTTCTTTAACTTTTATTTTATACACATTCATGTTTTGCCTGTATGTCTGTGTGAGGGTGTTGGGTCCCCTAAAACTGGGATTACAGACATCTGTGAGCTGTCATGTGGGTGCTGAGAACTGAACCCAGGTCCTCTGGAAGATCAGCCAGTGCTCTGAACCCCTGAGCCATCTCTCCAGCCCCCCCCAGATTTAAAACTTTTAAACCCAGCCTTTTCCTCTCAACTCACACTCTTCATTACTACATTGCAGGTTTGGGATGGGGGTTTCTGTTAATTGAGGAGGAGTCCTATAGAGTCCAATGAATGGAAGAGAATAATTAAGACGTGAAGATTGGCTCTAAGTTTTTATCAATCTAGTAGATATGCTTTTCTTCCCTAAACAGGAAGCAAAGCCAGAATCATGGGGTCAACAGTCTATAACAAAGTGAACACAGACCGGAAATTCCTCCTGCCACATAAGAATAGAATTATCTCGGGAAAAAACAATCTGAAGAATGTTAAAGCCAGAAACAGCTGGCTAGAAAGGAAGAAATGACTGGGCCCTGTGTTTTACGTTACTTTGTCAGGTAACGTGTGGAAAAAAACAACACATTTGGCTGCTTCACTCACTCAGTAAATGTGGATATTAAGTGATAAAATAGCTACTACATAAAAATAACATACATTTTTAAAAAATGCAACTGAAAATTGGAAATGTTATCTCAGTGGTACAGCACTCTGGCATTCATGAATCCCTGAGTTTGATAAAAAATGTTTCTAAGCCAGACAGTGGTGGTACATACCTTTGATCCCAGCACTTGGGAGGTAGACACAGGCAGATCTGACTTTGAGGCTAACCTGGTCTACAAAGCAAGTCCCAGAACAGATGGGACTATTAAACAGAGAAACCCTATCTTGAAAATACAAAAGGACAAATTTTTTTTTTTAAATGTGTTTCTATAACTAAACCATCGTCACTGTCACAACACCCAAAGAGTGAAGAATCTGGAGTTACCTCAACAACCAAGCCGAGAACTGTTATCTGCATAAATTATGAGGAAGTTGGGACCATTGCTTCTCAGTGATGTCTTTGAGAATCTGTTTAAACCTGTCTGATATTATCCAGAAATTTTGTATAGCGTTCAACTCACACCTCAGAACTGAGTCACATCAGGCAAACACAGGGCGTGGCCTTACAGAGCAAATGGAATCAGCTGGGCGTGGGGAGACAAACTGTTGCTCTCCTTTACAGTCACCAAAGTGAGTCAAAATTATGTAAAAGTTAATTAATGAGTGAGTTAATAAGCTACCTCAGTCAGGAATGGGAATACATGCCTATAATCCTAGCACTCCAGAGGAGGCCTTGGTGATACCTTCAAGGCCAGTCTCACTACATAAGTTCAAGGCCAGCCCAGGGCTATGTGAGAGCCCTATCTCAAAAACAAAACAAAAACCATGGTTTTTGGAGTAAAAAATAATCACCACATAACTTGTAGAATGAGTCAAAACGATACATTGTAGGTAGTAAGGATTTGACACTTTAACAAATACTTGCAAAATCAGTGTTCAAAGTGTAACCAGGAGGTGATCACAGCCAGCACTTGGGAAGCAGAGGCAGGCAGATCTCTGTGAGTTCCAGGCCAGCCTGATCTACAGAGTTCAAGAATAGTCAGGGCTGTTACACAGAGAAACCTTGTCTCAAAAAACAAAAACAAACAAAAAAGAGTACTGCATTTAAGACATCTGATCTTCCTGAGATTGAGTGATACCCCAGGGTTACTGAAAGTTATAAAGAAATCAGACAACCCAGGCACCTATGAACCAAACACAGGTACTTACTGTATCTCTGGATGAGCCAAGAGCAAACTTCCGCTTGCTGATAATCTTTATGGCCACTTTCTTACATGTTCTCCTCTCGAAAGCCATTTTTACCTCCCCACAAGCACCACTAATGGGAGAAACACAGACAGTGACGGTTCAGGATGAGCTCATCGTGAAACCCACCATGTCCAAGTCTGCCTCGACCGTAAGAAATTAAACATGGGGCAGAAAAGGTTGCTCTGGTGGGTGATGCGCTTGTGTGAGAATATGAGTTCAAATATCCAGGACCCACAAACACACATCTGTAACCCGGGCTTCACACAGCAAGATCAGAGGCAGAAACAAGGGCTCCTCCCAGAAGCTTTCGGGCCAGCTTGCCTGGCATGCACAGAAGCAGAGATTCCTCTCACCCAAGGCTGTCTTCTGACCTCCATCCAAATTCTGTGGCACATGCACTCCCACACTTGTTCATACATGCATGCACGTGCACACACACACACACACACACGAAAGTAAATACTGTCCATGCAACTTTTTTTCCCACTGTCCCTGTATTCAAAGGACACACTGAAAGTTCACCAGAGTAAACCGTCAAGAGCACGGGGTAGAGGTGGCACACCCACCAACACTGACTTTGGAGTGACATCAATCTAATCACAGCCCTTGATTGTGAAGTTCACGGAAAAACACTAAGGAAAAAAAAAGAGAGAATTTACTTTCTCTAGAGGTCAGAGAAATAGAAGTCTCCCTGATTTAAAAAAAAAAAAAAAAAAAAAAAAAAAAGGGTACCCATGCCAGGAGTATCACACAACCGTAATTCAAGAGCTGAGAAGACAGCAACCAACCAAGACCAACTTGGGTCCATAGGGAATTCTAAGCCATCCAGGCCATCCGGGCTTGAATTGAAAAAAGGAAAGACACAAAACAATTACCAACAATTTGCACGCCCAGTTAGAAGCACAACTTGCACCTTACACTACATTCAAAAGCACTGTGTGATTAGTCTCCATGTAGTCGTATCTCTCAAAAGATCTGAGACTCACCACCACCAAGAGCAGACAAATGCCACACAGAACGGAATACCGCCAGTATTACCCCCAGTAAATCTGTTCTGTAAAGTTCAGATCCATCCTACATTACTACAGCACAGGCCACAGACTGTCTATGGTGGGCAAAACCGAGTTTTGAGAGACTATTGTAAAGGCTTCACATCTTTCTTAATGTGTTGAGTGTAGACAACATAAAATGTACCATTATAATCATTCTCAAGTGCAGAATTCAGTCACATTAAGTACATTCTCAATTGTCCTGCAACTGCTACCATCTAGTTTCAATTAAGTAAATAACATTATACCTTGCCCCCCAGCAACCAGTAATTTGCTTCCAAAAAGTTAACTGGTATTTCGTATCAATGAATTAATATTTCTTTCATTTAGTGTAATGTTCTCAAAGGTCACCCATGTTATAGCAATTATCAGTACATCTTTACTGTTTATCTGAGACTAGATCTTACTATGTTGGTCTTGACCTCTCTAGAAACTGGAAGACCCCATTACAGTACCTAGATACCTATTTATTTCCTTTTTTTTTTTTTTTTTTTTTTTTTTTTCTCTTTTGGTTTTTCCAGACAGGGTTTCTCTGTGGCTTTACAGCCTGTCCTGGAACTAGCTCTTATAGACTGGGCTGGTCTCAAACTCACAGAGATCCGCCTGCCTCTGCCTTGAGTGCTGGGACTAAAGGTATGCACATTCCCTCTTACCCTCCTTTCAGACAAAAGTCTAGCTCAGCTGTCCTCAAATGACTACTATGCCAAGGATAACTTTTAACTCCAAATACTCCTGCTATTTTTTTTTTTTTTAAAGCTGTTGAATGCCAAGTATATCCCACCCTGCCCAGTTTCTATTAGGGACTGAATTAAACATTTTACACTAAATTGCACAATTACCTTAGAAGGGTAGGAGCTAACAAGATGGCTCAGCAAAAAAACCAGTTAGGTTTTTATTTTTGTCAACCTGATTCAATTGAGGATGATCTACTAAGGAAATCTCAATTGTAAACAAATACCTCCTCCATGAGATTGTCCTGTAGACAAGTCTGTGGGAGGGTCCAGCCTTCTGTGTGCAGTATAGTACTATTCCTGGACAGGTGGATAAAGGATGTTTAAGAAAGCAGAATGATCTTGCCATGGAAATTAAGTCAGTAGGCAATGTTCCTCCATGGTTTCTGCTTCAATTCCTGCCTCTGAGTCCCTCCCTGCGCTGCGTGAGTTTATGCCCTGGCCTCCCTCAATGTCGGACTGTGATCAGAACATGTAAGGCAAATAACTGCTTCCTCCTCCAAGCTGCTTTTGGTCAGCTTTTATCACAGCAACAGAAAGCAAAGTAGGACAGCAGTTGGTACCAGGAGTGGGGTACGTTTGATGCAACCATGTTGTTTGGGGGAGGAAGTATAGGATTTTGTAGCTCTGAGCTGGAATAGCTATTGAGTGCTCGGAGATTAGTGGGCTGTTCTGTAGAGAACTGGAAGATAATGCTGAGAGAAATACAAATAATGGGGGGGCCTGGCTCATGGAGATTCAGAGGGAAAATTCAGAGTCGGTGATAATTTCAATTAAGATTCTGTGAAAGTGAGGCTGGGTGTGGTGGCACACACTTTTAATCCCAGCACTCAGGAGGCAGAGGCAAGTGGATCTCTGAGTCTGAGGCTAGCATGGTCAACAGAGGGACAGGCAGGGCTACACAGAGAAACCCTGTTTGGGGGGAGGAGAGAGTGTTTAATCTGATATGAAACCTTTTGTGATTTACTGATAATCACCGCTAGTTTACTGGGGCTTAAAAAATCAGCTGTGATTAATAAGATATCAGCATCACTTAGGTGACATCTTCTAGGTCAGCACACAGGAGCTGTGGTGTAAAGAAGGTGCAAAGCTGCACCTCAGGCTGGAAGTCAAACTCCATACTGTCTGTGCAAGAGTCTCCCATAAGACACCAGCCTTCAAGGCATGAAGGAGTCTCAGAAAGCAGCCGAGCCTTGGTGCTGTGTGGCAGGGTCGAAGTATCCCTAAAGATTGTCCAGGCCTCTAACAAAGATGCAGGCTCAGTTGCAGCCAGAGACCGCAGCACAGTGGAGATGCCCAGACTTCTCAAGACGTCTGTAGTCCAAAAGAGCGTGAGTGTCAGACTGTGGACACCGACCGAGCTACTTCCACTGTTGGAATCTGGTTTTCCTTTAATCTGATTGTGTCCCTGGTTCCTCCGTAGAGAATAACGTGTTTTTCTTATAGTTGTTGCTTTACAGGAGCCCATAGATAAGAGTCATTGGACATGTTTGGGCTGGAGAGATGACTCAGAGTTAAGAGGACCTGGGCTCAACTCCAGTTCCAGAGGCTCTCAAACCTTCACACCAATGTACATAAAATAAAGTTAAATTTAAAAAAAAAAAAAGACTTTGGAATTTTTAATGAAACTTGAACTTTTAAATGCTGAGTATTTTTTTTTTTCATTTTATGTGTATGCAGGCTTTTCCAACATAAATGTCTATGCAACACTTGTGTACAGTATACCAGAGGCTAGAAGATTTCAGGTCCCTAGAATTAGTTACAGGCAATTAAGAGCAATCAGTGTTTTTAGTGGCTAAGCCAACTCTCCAGTCCCAAATCGTTGAACTTTTTTTTTTAATTCATTTATTTTTATTTTATGTGCATTGGTGTTTTGCCAGAATGTATGTCTGAGTGAGGGTGTCAGATCTTGGAGTTGCAGACAGTTGTGAGCTGCCATATGGGTGCTGGAATTGAACCCAGGTCCTCTAAAGGAGCAGCCAGTGCTCTTAACAGCTGAGCCATCTCTCCTGCCTGCTTATTAAACTATAGACTGTGCTTCATACTGTAGCATTAATTTTTGTTTGTATTTTGTTTTGCTTTTTTGAAATAGGATCCTTCTACATAGTCCTGGCAGTCCTGGAACTCACTTTGTAGTCCAGGCTGACCTCAAATTCACAAAGACCCATTTGCTTCTACCTCCCAAGTACTGAATTTAATGCATGCATCACCACCCCAGCCCATGACATTAATATGAACATGACATCTTGGGGACAAATAAAAAAAAATGAAAGGTGACATGTTTATATGTCAAGTTGACATGGAATCAATTGTACTGGGTTTTGTTTTGGTTTGGTTAATTTGACAGAAGGTAGGATCATCTGGGAAGAAGGAACCTCAATAGAAATAAAAGTATCTCCATCAGATTGGCTTATACACAAGTCTGTGGAACACAGTCTTATTAATGATTGATGCTGTATGTACTGTGTACAATCCTACCCCTGAGGATGTGATCCTGGATTAGAGAAGAAAGCAGGCTGAGCGAGCCATCGGGAGCAGCTCCCTCCATGGCCTCTGCATCAGCTCCTGCCTCCAGGCTCCCGCCCTGCTTGAGTTCCTGCCTTGGCATCCCTCAATGATGGACTGTGATCAGGATATGTAAACAAATAAAACCTTTCTTCTTCACAGAGCTTTTGATTATGATGTTTTTACAACAACACAAAGCAAATTAGGACCCTGAACAAGCTTGAAGACCTGAATGAACCTCTGGGGTCTACGGTCGAAGAAGCAAACTCCTGAAAGCTTTCCTCTGAGCTCCACATGCGCACCGTGGCGTACACATCACACATACCTCACACTTACACACACAGCATACATACACTCTTCACACTCACACACATCACATCACACCTCCTCGGTCACCACACATCACATCCATTATACGCAACTCACACCTACCCTTACTTACACTCACAACACAATCACACACACCTCATACTCATCACACCTCACATTCACACTCACATACATTATAACATGCCTGCACACACACACACTCTCACTGAAGAAATCAAATAACTTTAAATTGACAATAAATACACTGGCTAGACAGCTCATGCCTGTAACCCTCAGGAACGGAGACAGGGGAACTATCCATGAGTTTGAGGTACACCTGGGCTACGCTGTGAGTTCACATCAGTCTAAACTATGAAGCAAGTCCCTGTGTCAAAAAAAATAAAGCCAAAAAACAAATGGTTGGGGGAGGACAAGGCATTTTACCAAACATGCAGACAATCTTGCCTTTGAACACTAGCATTTACTAAACAAACCAAACTAGGCCATCAAGACGACTCAGCAAGTAATGGTATCTCAACAAGCACAATGACCTGAGTTCAATCCACATGGTAGAAGGAGAAAACTGACCCCTGCAAGCTGTCCTTTGGCCTCTACATGATCACTGTGGCATGTGTGCACCCCCACACATACAGTTACATGTGAATAAAAGTTCTGTGAATCACCAGTCATTAAAAGCTGCTTCTCAAAAGTCACCAGTACCTAGCTGGGCATGGTGAGGCGGGCTCGGAATCCTGTCTGGGGCGGCAGAAGCAAATGGATCATGAGTTCAAGACCGCCCTTGATTGCAAGGTGATTCTGAAGACAGTGAAGCTACATGAAAAGAATAAACCACCCAGGAATGGTGGTGCCCACCTTTAATCTAACCACTTGGGAGGCAGAGCGAACCTCTGTGAGTTCTAGGCCAGTCAGCGCAACATAGTGAAATCCTATCTCAAAAATTACATAATCGATTAAAATAAAGAGCTGGGAAGACAGTTCAGTCAATAAAACATTTGCTACACAAACATAAGGACCTGAGTTTTGATCCCCACCAACTACATAAAAAGCTTGTCTCTAATCCCAGAGCTGGTGAGCTGAAGACAGGAGTATCCCAGAGGATTGCTAACCAGTAAGGTAAGCTGAGTCAGTGAGCCCCAGGTTCAGTTAGCTACAAAATAGAGAGTAGAGAGTCACTGAAGAAAATAGTGACCTCGGAACTCCATACGCAACCATCCTCACACAGAGCAAACAGACATAGAAACACACACACACAGAGTTATCAGTAAAGTCCAGCTTGGTGGCACAAGCTAATCTGAGCATTAAAATTTAAAAGAAAAAAAAAAAGAGTTTATTTAAACTGATCATTATTAAATAAATCAGTAATGCATCTACCAAAAAGGTTGACAAACAGCTATGTTACAAATAATAACATTGTAAAATCACGTATGAAAAAAACCAATCAATGAAAATACATAGGAAGAAATGAGGTCTAGTTTACTATATAAAGGAAAAAAAAAGTTTACCTTCCAAGAGTTTTTGACATGATGTATTCGTCTCTTAATTCCTTAGGATAAACTGACTGATCATCTACAGTCAGATCAAAAAATACAAAAACTAAGGGAAAAGGACAGAAATGGGCTTGTTAATTCACAATTACAAAATTGGTCCTAAAATTTAGCTATACAGAATATAAGATAATATAGAATTACATTTATCATGTAATACAAGGTGAATTATTTTTAATCCAGGAGCCAGCAAGATAGCTCAGTGGGTGAAATAAACTTGCTATGCCTGCCAAATGACTTGAGTTTGATTCACAGAGGCCACAGTGGAAAGAGAAAATCAACTCCCAACAGTTGTCCTCTGACCACTACATTCATATTGTAACATGTAAGCACATATACAAATATCTCTCTCTTTCTCTCTCTCTCACACACACAAAATTAATAAATGTAAATAAGGTGGAGATAAGACAGAGTAAGACACCTGCCTCCACACCTGCACTAACACACACACACACACACACACACACACACACACACACACACACACACAAACACTCAGCACTAACGAGGCAGACGCAGGCAAATCTCTGAGTTCAAGGCCACCCTGGTCTATAGAGTGAGTTCCAGGACAGCCATATAGTGAGACCTTGTCTCTAAAACAAAGGAAAAACACACCATGAACAATGGCAGTTAACTCCTGAAAGCTACTGAATGCTAACTTATTTAATTTGACAGATTTAAAGCATAACCTATAAAGGCACAAACATTTCCCTTTACAGAGGAAGTTAAGAAAAGCCCATTAACAGTATGATAATAATATTACCTTTATTTCTACATAGCGAAAGTGCAATTTCAGAGTTGTTACTCAAAGGTAGGCGTTTTCCTTTCCCTATAAGCTCAGTATTCACAAAGGTTCCATTCCCACTGTGATCTTCTATGTACACAATGTAAGAATTTTTAGGGCCCATTTCCTAAAATAGAGAACATTTAATTTCCATGTTTTAACACCAGGGATTAATGATGAAAGACACTCAAGAGCAATGACCAGATCACTAGATCTCCAAGGAGAGAGGTTAGCTGTCACCTACCCTGAAAATTCGAAAGTGCTTCTTGCTATAGGTCCGATACTTATCAGTCCTTCTCAGCAGCGGCCCATCAAAGCAATATTCACAGCTTTTATCCCTCCCAAACCAGTAGTTGTCGTTAATACAGTCTGTGAATACAAAAGCACATAGCAGAGGACTGGAATTTGATGCATCAAACATTCTTCAGTAGTGCTAACTGTAGGGAGGAAACAATTCAGTGAAGAGATGCTCATTTGACCCCAACATTTGAGAGGCTCACAAGAAGGCACAAGCTCAAGGCCACTGTTACCTACACAGAAAGGCAATGTCAAAAGAGACATGTGCAGGCTGGGCATTGGTGGCGCACGCCTTTAATTCCAGCACTCGGGAGGCAGGGGCAGGCAGATCTCTGTGAGTTCAAGGCCAACCTGGTCTACAGAGTGCCAGGATAGGCTCCAAAGCCACAGAGAGAAACCCTGTCTCAAAAATGAAGACGGGCCAGAGAGACGGCTCAGTGGTTAAGAGCATACTGGCTGCTCTTCCAGAGGTCCTGAGTTCAATTCCCAGCACCCACATGGTAGCTCACAACCATCTGCAGTGAAATCTGGTGCCCTCTTCTGGCCTACAGGGATACTCGCATGCAGAATACTGTGTACATAATAATAATGAAATGAAGAATAAAGAAAAGGGCCAAGGGAAAAAGAGTTGCTTGCTAGTTTGCTGTCACTTCTTGCTGGTAAGTACATTCTATACCATGATTTCTGCTGCCTCTTGGATCTGGAATCTTCCAGGCTATCAGTACCAAATTTTGAGTGTTAAGACATCCAACCTTGCAGATTGAGCAGCTACTGGGCTCTCAATTTCTGCATCATGAAAAGAACTATCAATGAGCTATCCAGACCATATTGGGTATGCCAATTTAATAAATCCCCCTGTAATAATTTTATTGTTGGGGGAGGGTAGGGGTTGTTTTGGTTTGGTTTTTTCAAGACAGGGTTCCTCTGTGTAGCTCTGGATGTGCTAGAACTCACTCTGTAGACCAGGCTGGCCTTGAACTCAAGAACTCTGACTACCCCAGCTTCCCGGCACCACCACCTGCCTAATGCAGATCTTTTGAGGTGGGAAGATCCACCGTTAGCCTGGACCATACTTTCAGCTGACAGCCTATATAAAGGTACGGAAGAAGAAGAAGAAGCTTGCTCTCATTCTTACTGGCAAGGCCATTCCTTCGCCGGCATTAAAACCTACTTCAACAGGATTATGGTGTACACTGAACACCAGCTGAAACATCCAGCTTTATGAACTGATTAATTGCTATATTCTTGGACCTCCCATGGATAGCCATTGTTGGGCTAGCTGGACCACAACCTGTAAGCCACTCTCATAAGGATGAATATATAGGGGGTTGGAGAAATAGCTCAGTTAAGGTACTGACTGTTCTTCCAGAGGATCTGGACTCAATTACCAGCACCCATATGGCAGCTCACAACTGTCTGTAACTGCAAAATCTAACAGCCTCACAGACAGACACACATGCTGGCAAAATACCAATACACATAAAATAAAAATAAATAAGTAATTTCTATAAAAGGAAAATATATAATGAATATCACTTCTAACAGTTTTGTCCCTCTAGAGAACCCTGAATAATACAAGGGTCTTTCAGAAATAGCTCTGGATCAACTGGAACTCCACATACAAATGTATAAATTTGAACCAGGTATACTTGGTATGTGTAATCCCAGCTACTCAGTATGCTGAGACAAGATCAATGGAAGTTCAAGGCCATGAAGAACTACATAGTAAACTGCACGTCTACCTAGGCTGCACAATTTCTTGTCTCAAAAACAAATGAGTAGCCAGTCAGTGGCAGCGCACACCTTTAATCCCAGCACTCTGAGGCCAACCTGGTCTACAGAGTGAGTTCCAGGACAGCCAAAACTACACAGAGAAACCAGGGAGGGGGGACACCAAAGTAGAGCCTGGTAATATATGCCTATAAAGCCAGCACTTGGGAAGTAGAAGCAAGAAAATCAAGAGTTCAAAGCCAAGTTCAGCTACATAGTGAGTTCAAGGTCATCCCAGGCTATGAGACCTTCTCTCTCTCTCTCTCTCTCTCTCTCTCTCTTTTTTTTTTTAGTTTTTCGAGACAGGGTTTCTCTGTGTTGCTTTGGAGGCTGACCTGGAACTAACTAGCTCTTTTAGACCAGGCTGGTCTTGAACTCACAGAGATCCACCTGCCTCTGACTCCCAAATGCTGGGAGTCACCCGGCTTCCATCTTTTTTTTTTTTTTTTTAACTTTTTTTTAATCACCTCTACTAGTTACAGGGGCCCTGAGATTTCTGTTACAACAATCAAACACCCTACCCTCACCCTGGTTTCCCTGAACAATAAATACATTATATTATATAACAAAACGCCTTACCCAGATTGGAGAATCCATCCTGAAGAGACCATAACCGAGCCCAAGGGACAGGCCCAGGCTCCTCGGGCTCTGGGTCCTCGGGAATAGAGCAGAGTTCCTGAGTGGACACTGTCTCCAAAGAGCTCAGCGTGCCAGAGCTGGAATGAGAAGACTGGCTGGAGGAAGGCACGGTGCTGGCGGAGGAACTGGATGTGCCTTGAGACTGTGAGGAGAAGTCGTGCAACTGAGAGGAAGTGCCTTGGGACTGGGTGAAGCCACCCTGGGACTGGGTGAAGCCACCCTGGGACTGGGAACAGTAACCACTGCCATGGGCCTTCGAGGAAGTGCTGCCGTGGGACTGCTGATTCTTCATACCCGACCTCAAAAAAAAACGGTGTCCAACAATGAGGGGAGGTTCAAGGAGCAAGGCCTAAAATTCAAGAACGAAGAAAGGAAGCTGGAAAGATGACGCAGCAGCAAAGAACACTATTGTTGTAGAGCTGTTCTTGCAGAACCCAAAAGTTCAGTGAGTTCCCGGCACCCAAGTTCCGGCAGCTCAAGATTGCCTGTGACTCCAACTCCAGTGGGTATGAAGTCCTCTCTTGGCCTACGCAATCACTTGCACTCCTGTGTGCACACTCCTACGCACATAACGTAATTAAAAATAAGATACATCTTTTACCCAAAGATGAGTGGAGGATGTAAATATAACTCAATTGAAGAAGCATACTCCGTGCCGAGTGTCACCAAACATTCAAAGCGGAGAATGGGTATATTAAGGGGCTGGAGAGACATCGCAGCGGTTAAGAAGAGCACATGTTGCTTTTTTGAGTCCAGTTCCCAGCACCCGCATCCAGGAGCACACAAAAACCTGTCGTTCCAGCTCTTGGGGAATATACTGCCCTCTGCTGGCCTCCCTGCGTACTGCGCAGACTCACCCAGACACAGGATGTAATTAAAAAATAAGAAATGTTAAAGGAACAGGCACATGACCACCTCAGTAGGGCAGAACCATTGATGAGTTTAAAAAAAAAAAAAAAGTGACCGCTGCAAAAATCCCACGATCACGAATGGAATTTATCTGGCACTTACACAGCGCAGTACCGCCTTTCCTTCGTGCACAGAAGCTGAGAATCGCTGGTTCCCTCCTATCCGCTCCTTGCCACCCTACCCCACACACTTTCTTACGTGCCCAACCCAGTTCCTGCAGAGTCTAGCAGCGAAGGTTGTGGTTCTCGGTAAATATCTGGGAAGAATGGACCACGGGCCTGGCATGATCACCAACATTTATAATACTCGTTATGGAAACGACTTCGCTCTCTGGCACCGAAGAGCCCTGTGCCTTACCCATGTGTCCAGACCTGTCTCAGCTTGTAAGATGTAACAAGAGAATGTGTCCCCCTCGAAGAACAGCAAAAAAAAAAAAAAAAAAAAAAAAAAAAAAAAAAGGAAGAGTCGCCTGCGCGCACACACAGAGCAGGCGGAAGCTGCGGAGGGCCCCCTTGCAGAAAACCCAGAGAATGCGATTCGAATCCTCAGACAGTCTAGAAAAATTTCCCGCGAAAAGAAAGACTCACCGCAAAGAACACCTGGAGCCACAACACACGCCACACCGCCGCAGCCAGTGGCGTGGCGCTAAAGCTACCCATACAAACTCCCCCCTCAGCCAATCAAAACGCCTTCCTGCTCGTCACGACCAATGAGGAGACCCGAATGTGGCTGCCGCGGCGCGGCCTCAAGGCTTGCTGGGAGTTGTAGTTTAGGATGCGGAACGGGACTCGGCATCCTGGTTTTCCGCGGCCGATCCCGCCTCCTCGGCTCGCTAAACCAATCAGCAGCGAGTCACTCTTGCTTCCTTTCCCTCGGGTCCCTCGACCCAGGCGGCTGTGCGGATGTGGGGCTGCAGGGCTGTGCTTTGCGTGTGGGAGGTGCGACTGGCTGGGTTCCTGGGAAGGAGACTGCTGAGCAGCAACGCCGCCTCGGGGAAGAGCGGTGCGGGCCGGTGTTGGAAGTGCGGCAGCCCGGGGGGTGTGGAGAGTGGGGATGGGCTCTTCTGCCATCACTGCCGCGCCTTGCAGCCTCCTGATCAGACTCGGGACTACTTCAGCCTCATGAATTGGTACGCGCGGCGCGGAGTGCCGGGAGGGCGAGTGGACCTTGGGGAGTTCGTACGGCCGTGCTAGTTAAATTAGGCTGGCATTACCCTGGTCAGCGTCGGCGGGCCTGTCGTTTCCAGCCAGCAGGGAGACTGAGGCAGGACGACCACGGTTCCAGGCCAGTTCAGGCAACCTACTGAGACGGATTCAAAACAAACAAAACAGAAAAAAAAAATTAAGTATATAGGCCATTTGTATAATATAGTACCTGTTGAGATTTTAGGAGTTTGCCTGAGAAAGAGGAAATAAAGTTACTAACTAGAAAGAAGTTAAGGGTGGAGGTGTGGGTGAAAGGTTTGAACTTGCGGATGCCCGCTATCTAAGCAGTTGCGAAGGGGAGACGGGAGGTGCAGGAATTCAGGACTAGCCTGTGCTACAAAGGCTTTGTTTTTTTAAACATCAGCAACAGTAACAAAAAGAAACAGGCGCAAGTTTACAGTATAGGGAGGTTTGAAGGGTGGGACTCCTGGAAAAGGGAAATACAAAGGCTGAATTCTAGGGAGCAGAAAGGAGCAAAGTTTTTCACCTTATAGTTCTGCCTCTACCTCCCCAGTGCTGGGACTAAAAGCATCTGAGCTAAGGTAGTAGGAGCCCAAACACAAAAAAATACAACATCCTTATTTCAAATAAAAGGAGAAAATAAAAACAAAACAAGCCAGCTATGTTGGTATATGCCTGTGAGCCCAGCACTCAGAGGCTAAAGCAGGAGGATTACAGATTTGAGGGCAACCTGATCTATACAGTGAGTTTGATGAGAGTCTGTGCTACATGAGGCCAGGTCTCAAAATCAAAAGCAATTAAGAATAAAACAAACTGCTGGGTGTTAGTACACACCTTTAATCCCAGCACTCGGGAGGCAGAGGCAGGCAGATTTCTGTGAGTTCCCAACCTGGTCTACAAAGCAAGTCCAAAGATCTCCAAGGCTACTCAGGGAAGCCCTGTCTTTAAAAAGAATTAAACAAACCAAATGTGGTGGCATATGTCTGGAATCCCAGTATTCAGGTATAAATGAGAAAGGTCACAAGTTGGAGGCCAACAAAGGCTAAGCAGTGAGACCTCTGTCTCAAGAAACCAAAATTTTATCTGGGTGTTGGTGCACACCTTTAGTCCCAGCACTGGGGAGGCAGACACAGGAGGATCTCTGAGTTTGCGGCCAGCCTGAACTACAGAGCTAGTTCCAGGACAGGTTCCAAAGTAATACAGAGAAACCCTGTCTCAAAAAAAAATAAATAAATAAATAAATAAATAAAAATTCAGGCTCAAGATTTGAGGGAGAGAGGCCAAGAAATGTTTGGCATGATTTGTTTCCCCTTGCCTTTTCTTCCGGTACGAAACTGTGAGCAGAGCTAAGCTAATAAAGATTATATTAAATATGGAAGGACGTCGAGGTGTGGTTTCGAACACCTGTCCCAGCCAAGAATAAGAAAATCGTACAGTCTGGGCTACACAGAGTCACAGTCTGACTCCCCCAAACACTACCACTGCCCAAAAAAGAAAGTAGAGTAAGTGCTTAATCCTCACTTTGGCTCAGTAATGCAACACTTCCTGTATGTCAGCAAGGGCCTGGGTTAGAATCCCAGTACTATGCTTTTTTTAAAGCCTCCTTCTAGATATTAATGGTTCAGTCTGGTAGTCTCTACCTGTAATTCCAGCTATTCAGAAAGCTGAAGAACGATTAAAGATTTCAGCCCTGATAGTTGTCGAACACACTTCTAATCCCAGCATTTGGGAGTCAGAGGCAGGTGGATCTCTGTGAGTTCAAGACCAGCCTGGTCTACAAAGTGAGTTCCAGGGCATCAAGGGCTACACACAGAGAAACCCTGACTTGAAAAAAACAGAAAAGAAAAATTTTCAGCCCTGAGCAAATTAGCCACACTCAACTTTTTTTTTTTTTAAATTAAGCTCATAAACTGGGTTTGTTATCATATGTGGGAAATCCTGAGTGGTAGGTCGATCTTGGCATATGCCAAGTTTGAGACTAGCCTGGGGTACACAAGATCTTACCACATGCACACACACACACAAACACACACACACATTTTTCTTTTAATGGCCAAGGCTCTAGGCCAGGTGGCCTGTAATCCCAGCGATCAGGGACACTAAAGTAGGCTTATTGCAAGTCAAAGCCTGCCTGGAGTAGAGTGACTTCAGAGTCAGCTTGGGTACCTTAGTTAAGAAACTCTGTCTCATGATAAAAAAGTAAAAAGTGGCCGGTGCTAACGTCCTTGCACAGCATGCAGGAGACCCTAGATTCACTCTTTTTGGTTTTTCGAGACAGGGTTTCTGTTGCTTTGGAGCCTGTCCTGGGACTAGCTCTTAAGCACAGGGGGGGATAAAAAGGAATCAAGGGACATGCAGGCTAAGCAAGTGCTTTAAACTGTTACACATTTTCATCTGTCACAGTGCTTACAGTGGACCACACTAACCTTATCCCTTAGTTTATCAAGCTGTTCATCTTCCAGTCACATCAGGGTCTCTGCACTTACATGTCTGTCCACTCATTTTCCTTTCTGATCTTTGGTTGTTAAGTAGTAGCACAATTCAAGTCTCTTAAATGTCTTTCCTGCATTACCTACTCTGATCCTGTTCTGTTTTCCTCCATTACAACTAACATGTCTGAAAAAATAGCCCTTGTCGACAGGCAGTGGTGGTCCACACCTTTAGTCCCAGTGCTCAGGAGGCAGAGGCAGGGGGGAATCTCTAAGTTCGAGACCAGCCTGGTCTACAAGAGCTAGTTCCAGGACAGCCTCTGAAACCACAGAAAAACCCTGTCTCAGAAGAAATACAATAATCCTTGTTTATGTGTTCATTACATCTTCCCCCAAGAGCAGAACTATGATGCTTAATACTGTTGGATGAATGACATCTAGTTTCCTTCCAGCCACCGATCCTTCAGGGTTGACGTCGTGAAGCTTCAGCGCAGGTACCAGCAACTACAACGTCTCGTCCACCCAGATTTCTTCAGCCAAAAGTCTCAGGTATTCACTGACCACCCCTGATATTCCCCATATATGTGTGCAACTGGGTGGATAGCAGCTTTGATCTGCGAAAACAGGCCTACTAGCTCCACCCTGTGGCAGCCTGCCCCTAGACAGCCAGGCCCCACAGATGTCATTTCCTTACAGCTTTTATCTGCCTTCCCAGATAACTGAAAACCCATCCGTCCGTTGAAAATACAGACTACTTATCCAACAGCAGTAATTTTGGCAGTGCTTCTTAAATCCCTGCCCATCACTGTACTATAAAAGCTTGGGAATCAAAGAGGACTGGCTCTTGTGGTAATAAAACTGTTTTTATCTCTTATGAACAGACTGAAAAACACTTCTCAGAGAAGCATTCGACCTTGGTGAATGATGCCTATAAGACTCTTCAGTCTCCCCTGAGCAGGGGACTATACCTTGTAAGGTGATTTCCCAGCCCATCTGTATGTGACTTCCTCTGTACGAGTCCTGGCCTAGTCCAGGAAACTCTTGATATTTAGCCTCAAAAAATACTATGGAAGAGAACAGAAAGAAAAAGAGTTTATACAAGTATAATTTTTGCAGTATTCTTTGTAGGTCTATTTTGCTTTGTTTTTGTTTCTTCTGACACAGGATCTCACTGTATAGCTCAGGCTGGCTTCAGGTGACTAATTTTCTTCCTTCACCTCACCCACATCCAGCTCCTTTGTAGCTTTTTTTCCTTCAGTATTGGGCATTGAACCTAGTGCCTCATGCTAAGTTTTCTGCCGCCGAGCCATGGACTCTGATTATTACTGGGTTTTTCTTTGGTTCCTTTGGGTTTGTTTTTGTGTGTATGTATGGTGTGGTGTGCTAGGTTTTGAATCCACTGAACCATATACCCAGCTGCCTTTTTACTTGTCTTTAACAGCCCTGGCTGTCCTGGAACTCACTTGGTTAACCAAGCTGGCCTTGAACTCACAAAGATCCAACTGCCTCTGCCTCCCAAGTGCTGGGGTTATAGGCATGCACCACCACCCAGCTTCCTTTTTACTTCTTAAAACAGGGTCTCACTCAGCTGCCCAGGCTGGACTTCACTTGTAACCTCCCTGCCCCAGCCTCCAAAGTAACTGGGAATGCAGCTGTACCACCATGCCTGGATCTTTTGCATTGTTTAACTAGTATCTATAAATCTGACGTTGGTAAGAGCACATCTAGGCAATTTTAGAATCAAATAGAATGTCTGTAAATATTTTAACGTTTGAGTAGAAGTACAAAGCCCGGCTGCAGTCAACAGAGGTCCTGTACCAGCACTTTTGGCTCAGTCTGTGCTTTTGTTACTCCGGGGATAGCTCAGGTGGTAGAGAATTACTCAGAATGCACCAGGCATTAGGCTCCTTCTCCAACCAATATTCACATCTTCCTCTGTTAGCATCAGTGTATCCTGAAGGGGTGAGCAGAACTTACTTAACCTGATCTGTTTCATTTTCCTTGTTCTCCCCAATAGCTAAAGCTCCAAGGAATAGAAATCCCTGAAGGAACTGATTATGGAACAGACGGTCAGTTCCTTGCAGAAATAATGGAAATCAACGAGAAACTCACAGATGCTCAGAGTGAGGCTGCTATGGAAGAATTAGAATCCACTGTCAGAGGTAATAGATGAGGGCCTCACACATGTGCTTTGTTGCTCTTAGGAGCACTTGACCAAGTTCCAGGAGAAAGGAGTCAGCCCTCATCATCATTTGGGGAGTTCATGTTTCCCGGTCATCTCTAGTGACAAAAATGAGCCCCCCAAAGTTGGCAGAAATGCCTCCAATCACACAGAGATCTGCAGCAGGGCAATCACTGAAAGAAACCCTTACACTCTGGTCCCATAGTGTGTCAACGTTCTCTAGAAAACCAGTAGAGTATAAGTCTATTTATTTCACAGAATTGACCCAGGTGTGTGTGTGTGTGTGTGTGTGTGTGTGTGTGTGTGTAGGCTGACACAGAAACTGCAGGCAAGACCTGGCGTGGTAAGGTGCTTGTGTACATGTGTGCTTGCTGCACAACCATGAGGGCTCAAGTTTAGTCCCACAAGCAGTCTCTGGCTTCCACGCGGGTGCCGTGGCACACAGGTGCCGTGGCACACAGACAGACTCGCTTTTGCTCTCTCTTCCTCGATGTCTCACTCACTAAGTAAATGTCATCTTAAAAATAATGGTGCCTGCCTAAATGACACACGGCCTTGACACACTTGCACGCGCACATACACACAAGCATGCACATACATACACACCGGTACACGTGTACCTGCAAATACACATTGCATACACACACAAAAGAAAATCTGTAGGGCAGGACAACAGGCTGAAAACTCAGGTTGTATTTTTTCGTCGCGGTCTTGAATATGTCTCTTGTGGGTGCTTAGGATCTAAACCAGGGACTTAAACCTGCTGAGTAAATGCTAGTGTTGAGGGTTATCATAGTCAGGGTTTCTACTGCTGCACTAAAGCCCCATGACCAACAGCAATGTGGAGAGGAAAGGGTTTATGGTTTGTTGAAGTAAATACTTATATGTCAGAGTAACAGTCCATCGCTGAGGGAGTCAGGGCAGGAATCTGAGGTAGTAACTGAAGCAGAAGCTATATAACTGCTACCTAACTGGCTTGCTCAACTTGCTTTCTTTTTCCCATTTTGTTCCTTTTCTTTCTTATTTTACATGCCCACTGCAGCCTCCCCTGTCTCATAATCTCCCACTCCTTCCCTCCACTGCCTCCCCTCAATCCACCCCCTCTGTATTTCCTCAAAAAGGGACAAGCCTCCCATGGGCATCAATACAGCATGGCGTATCAAAACTAAGCACCTCCCCCTCTATTCAGGCTGGGCAAGGCAAGAACCCAGATCCACCTCCCAGAGATGCCACCACCCACAATGGGCTGGGCCCTCCCACATCAATCATTAATTAGGAAAATTCCCCAGGGCTGGAGAAATGGCTCAGCAGTTAAGAGCACTCACTGCTTTTTTCCACAGGCTCAAATCCCATCCCCCACGTGGCAGCTCTCAACCGTCTATAGCTCCAGCACCAGGGGATTTGATACTGTCACACACACACACACAGTCGAAACACTAATGCACATAAAATAAAAATAAACCATCTTTAAAAAGAAGATGCCCTAAGGGTTTGCCTACAGCCCAGTATTATTGGGGCATTTTCTCAACTGAAGTTCCTTCCTCTCAAATGACTAACTTGTGTCAGGTTGACATAAGACTTGCCAGTACAAGGGTGATCTCTACATACACTCAGCTGACTATACACATTACTGTAGCCACAACAAGAAAAAGCGATCACAGCCTGGCCTACTTATGGGACGATCACAGACTGTCATATAAGATTAACCATTTTGTGTAGAAAAGGTTCCAGGATTTTTGTGTAGCTATGAGCTTCAGTACTTTCATAAAAATATTATAATATGCCTATTGTGAGCCGGGTGGTGGTGGCAGCAGCGGCGGCTCACGCCTTTAGTCCCAGCACTCATGAGGCAGAGGCAGGCTGATATATGTGAGTTCGAAGCCAGCCTGGTCTACAAGAGCTAGCTCCAGGACAGCCTCCAAAGCTACAGAGAAACCCTGTTTCAAAAATATGTATGTATGTATTACACATGTATGTATGTATGTATGTATGTATGCCTGTTGTGGCTCAAGCACCATGTGTGCCCAGGAATATATCAAGGAAAGAAAGCTTATATATTCCAACCAGTGTGTCCAGTTAGAACTCATGAGTTTTACCTATCTGTCTTCATCAAAGGATGTGAGCCTTTTCCCCCTGTTCCCTCTCTTAATTCATTCATGCTTCCATGTAGTTGAGAGCAAAAGTAAACACTGAGTTGTCTTTAACAAGCTTATGCTAGGTGCAGTTGGACATGCCTATAATCCCAGCTCTTGGAAGATGGAGGCAAAAGAATCTGGAGCTTAAGGATAGCCTCACCTACATAGCTGTGTCCAGGAAAGCCTGGGCTATATGTGAGCCCTGTCTCAGAAAAAACAATGAAAACTTACTCAACTATGCACTCACAGTCAGTACATTAATTAGCACCCTTACAAAACAGACCTAGGGTGGGCTGGAGAGATGGCTCAGAAGTTACACTGGCTGCTCTTGCAGAGGTCCTGAGTTGAATCCCCAGCACCTGCAGTGGCTCACAAACATCCTTTACAAGAGTTATGGATGCCATTTTCTGGCCGATTTGGATTCTGGAGTTACATGTGTGATGTGCTCACATGGGCACACAAACATACACATAAATGAGGAAAGAAAGAAAGAAATATTAAAAGGATAGACCTAAAGCCAGCAGGATGGTTCAGAGTTTATGTGCTTGCTACCAAATCTGACAACCCCAGGAACCACATGTTCTTATGTCAACATTCATGCCATAGCATGCACATACCCCTCCTGACACACACACACACACAAATACACGTAAATGCAGTTTTAAAAAATATACACGTAAATGTAGTTTAAAAAATATAAAAAAAAAAGTATTACCTAAACACGTCTCAACTTCATCTGCCAATCTCTTTTTCACTACCTGAAATCGATTCCTCTTACTTCTGACCAACCACAGTAGCTTCAGACTCTGCTTGTACCTGGAAACCCATCTAAGATATATCAGCCCTGTCACTGTGGGGTCGTCTTAAAGCCTAAATCACTGTTCACAGCCTTCTCTAAAAACGTTAAAATGGACTTTCACTGCCCTTAGGTTTAAAAACAAACATTTCGTCATAACTGACGAGGCCCTGCATGCTCCGCCCTCTGCTTCTTGCTTTACCATCTCACTGTAGCCACATTGGCAGCTTCCACTCCCTCATCAGCCGCAGGCGCTCTTCTACCCAGGCCTTTGTGAGCACTGTTGATGCAGCCTGGAGCCCTAGTCCTTTCACCACACCCATGTTAACTCTTCTCCCGAGCCTGGTAGCTATCATCAACTCCTCAGGAAGCCTCCTTTGTCCTCTCTGTCTCTGCCTTTGGCTACTGCTGTCCGGAAAGTCAGCAGCTTGGACGTCCCATACTGGGTTCTCTGCAGGAGTATAACTTGTGTCTGCCGATGGTTGTTAAATATGCTCCAACAGTGCTGAGCAGCCTATCAGATGAAGATAACCCCAGAGTCCACAGCAGACATAAGTGTGCAGTCAGAGGTGGGCTACGCTCATCCAGAAGCTTCATGCATCATCCAGTCCAGAGTTTTACTCACATAAAGCTCCAGGGCAAGCACTGGTCCCAACATTGCTGTTGGTTTCTTTGTCTGGGCCTCAGTGTCTTCATCTATAAAAAGGACAGCATTAGTTGAGTATCGTAAGGATTAAGTTGAGGAGGTGCAGATGAAGCAAGTGAAAGAAACACTTCTAGCAGCATAGTAGGTGCTGGGTTTAGATCAGTTGCTAAATATCTTCCTCTGGAATCCATTTCCCAACTCCCGCACTCACCAGCCATGTGCCTAAGCAAGAATTCCATACCTGTCATTGCCTACCTTGGACATACAATTCATCTGAAATGTTTTCAAAGATTCTAAGTAAATATGGTTAAATACTTGTAAAAACCCCTCATTTCCTTTTTTGTTTTTTGTTTGTGTTGGTTGGTTTTTCGAGACAGGGTTTCACTGTGTAGCACTGTCTATCCTGGCACTCACTCTGTAGACCAGGTTGGCCTTGACCAGGCTGTGATTAAAGGTGTGTGCCACCAGCACCCAGCAAAATGCCTTTTTTTTTTTTTTTTAATAAGCCGCAATAGGTAAATGAGGTTGTTGTACCTGCTTTGCATTTGGCATTTTTCCCTTCTAAGATACAATATGATGGAAATGGTTTCATTTTCCTGGATGGCTATATCATTTGCAAGTGGTTGCTTAAAACACTTGGTAATGAGTGGTAGTAAATGCCATGATTGTAGGGTGTCAAAGTATGGAAGACTTTGAGGTAGAGATGGTCACAGCACATCCCTGATTCCCTTGCTAGTTATCTTTCCATCACAGTGAGACAATACCCTGAAATGAAAAGGTTTCTTTTAACTCACAGTTTTAGAGGTTCAGTCTGTGGTGAATTGGCCCAGTTTCCCCCTGGGGCTGGGGCAGGAATGAATGCAGAATGGAGGAGGCACTAGTATTAAAGCAGCTAGCCAAAAAGAGAAAACAGAGCCTGGGTCCCAGGATCCCTTTCCAGAACATGCCTCTAAAGTCCTAACCTCCTCCATCCAGGCCCCCTGCCTCCTCAAATGTCCACCCCTTTCTATTAGCAAAACCGGTCACTAGCCAAACATTTTAACATCCAGACTTTTTGGGGAGGGACATTCAGACTATGGTGATCTCTCCGTTTTCTTGTTTTTGTTTTTGTTTTCCTTATGTTATTCCATAGCCACTTTACAAGCCTTGGCAGTTCCTTGGTTGAAGAGCAGAATGTGCATAGGGCCTGTCAGTACCTCATTTAACAAGAGCATCTAGATGGGTGTGATGGCACATACCTGTAATCTCAGCAGTCAAGATGCAGGCAGAATAGAGTTCAAAGGCCAGCCTGGCAAGCACGAAGTGTAGCTCAGCAGTGGAGACTTTGCATAGCATGTACAAGGCCTTGGTACAGCCCTCAGCTCCAGAAAAAGACAAAGGTCGTAAAACCCTGAACCCAAGTCTTAACATAGAACAGCATGGTCACAAACTGTTGATATTGTGAGTCTACTTTTTTCATTTCTTTTCTGGGGGGTTGGAGAGCATTTCAAGACAGGGTCCCCTGTGTAACAGCTCTGTCAGTCCTGGATCTTGTTTTATAGACCAGGCTAGCTTCTGACTCACTGAGATCTGCCTGCCTCTGCCTCCCTAGTGCTGGCATTGCAGGCATGCCCTGCCACCATCCAGCTTTATTGTAAGTTTATTTAAGTGGAAAAATTAAACTAATTATTTTTCTCTTTCAGCGAAACAGAAAGAATTTACTGATAGTGTAAACAGAGCTTTTGAACAAGGTATTTTCATTCCTTTCAAAAATTTCCTATTACATTTATGTAGTGTATGTGTTGGGGGGGGGGGCATGTGTGGACAACTTTCAAGAATTTTCTTCTACTGTGCCGTTGTTTCCTGGAATCAAACTCCAGCTGTCAGGTTCAGCAGCAAATAAAGGCCTTTACCCACTGGGGCCATCTCACTGGGCCTTTTAATTTTGATCTATTAATTCTAATTTTCTTCTTACTAAAAAATCTTTTTAGTGGGCTAGAAAAATGTGTCAGAGGTTAAAAGTACTGGCTGCTCTTCCAGAGGTCCTGAATTCACTTTCCAGCAAACACATAGTGGCTCACAGCCATCTGTAATGAGATCTGATGCCCTCTTCTGACCTGCAGGGATACATGCCGACAGAGCATTGTGTACATAATAAATAAATCTTTATAAAATGTTTTTCATTTGCTAAGCAGTAGAAGTGCATGCCTTTAATCCCAGCACTCGGGAGGCAGAGACAGACAGATCTCTGTGAGTTCAAGGCCAGCCTGGTGTACTGAGTGCCAGGATAGGCTCCAAAACTACAGAGAAACCCTATCTAGAAAAATTTTTTAAAAATTAATTTATGTAAGGAAGTGTTTTGCCTGTAGATATGTATGTGTGCCTGATGCATGGAACTCTGCTCAGGAGTAACAAGAGCTCTTACCCTGGTCCATCTCTCCAGCACTTTCACTTTATTAAATGTAAAAGCAATGAGGAGAGTGATCTGGATGCAACAAAGATTACAAAGAAAGAGGAAATCCAAAACCTATGAGCCAGCATGCACATTGGGGTTGGGGACTTTTTTGTTGTTGTTGTTATTGTTGTTTGTTTCATTTTTATTTTATGTGCATTGGTGTTTTGCCTGTGTGTGTATCTGTATGAGGGTGTCAGATCTTGGAGTTACAGACAGTTGTGATCTGCCTTGTGGGATGCTGGGTATTAAACTCCAATCCTCTGGAAAAGCAGTCTGTGCTCTTAACCCCTGAGCCATCTCTCCAGTCCCCTGTTTGTTTGCTTGTTTGAGACAGTATCTCTCTTGATAGTCCTGGCTGGCTTGGAACTCACTCTGTAGACCAGGCTGACCTCCGCTCACAGAGATCCACCTGCCTTTGCCTCCTGAGTGCTGGGATTAAAGGCATGCACCATCACACTTGGCTGAATAGGCCCTAACAATAGTCTGGTATGAGAGACCATCAAAAGCTTACTTCTGTGTAACTTAATATCCTCTAAGCCAGTGGTTCTCATCCTTCCTAATGCTGCAGCCCTTTAGTACAGTAGGTCTCACTTCTATATCCCTGGTGATGGCAGACAAAAATATCTCCAGATTTTAGCAAATGTTGCTATAGGATACACTCAACCTCAGGTGAAGCCGTGGACCTTTGGGCCCTTTGATCTGGCTGCCTGAGATGCCGGAGTTGGTTTTATTGTTGCCTGATGAAATTAATTGTCTCTTGTTTATTTCAGGTGATTTTGAAAAAGCCAAGGAAATTCTAACAAAGATGAAATACTTTTCAAACATAGAAGAAAAGATCAAGTTAAGCAAGAATCCCCTCTAGTTGCTAATTTAAAGTTTGAAAAATAAACTTTTTATGTATTTCTTTTCTGGCTTTTGTTAATTGAAAATAGATACGGGGGCTATGGCATAGCTCAGGGTAGGGCACTTGCCTAGCATATGGAAAGCCCTGGATTTTTCCATCCTTACAGATCCCCGTCACCACAGAAAGTGAGGGGAAAAACACAAAGAAAATAGATAGGCTTTAGCCACTTAAATCATTTCAATTCAGTTTATGGCCCAGATACTAATGGCTGGCAAAGTTCGTAGTACCCATCTGTCAACATGGGCGCTCAGTTATTCATCAGGTATGTGATCTAGTGTGTACACAGCCTTAGCCAGTGAATGAAAGGGAGAAGAGGAGGCCCCCTGATAGATCTGTACAGTCTATCCTCTACCCTCTGACCCAGATAAACTCCATCTTCAAGAGCTCAACTGTTGCCGGGCAGTGGTGGCCCACACCTTTAATCCCAGCACGCGGGAGGCAGAGGCAGGTGGGACCTCTGTGAGTTCGAGGCCAGCCTGATCTACTTAGTACCAGGACAGCCTCCAGAGCCACAGAGAAACCCTGTCTCGAGAAACCAAAAATAAATAAATAAATAAAAATTTAAAGAAAATAAAAGTTTTGACTGTGCCTGCTTGGAAAAGATCACCACAGTTCAGCCTATTAGCTGTTGACATTCCCTAGTATCCAGGGGTTTCTCCCAGACAGTTGCATGCAAGTCTGCTCAAACTGCATGCATGCAAGTCTGCCCTAACTGCATGTGGCCTCCATGAATATATTGGTGGGGAGAACTGAAGGAAGGGGAGAGGCATCCATCTGCAGAACCATAAAGGAGTCACGCATGCTGGGTACTGACCTTCCTGTGCACTGTTGAGGGTCACCCATGATCTGTAAATAAACTCACTGGTGCCCCCAGGGTGAACCTTGTTTGGCTTAATGGACTGTAGATGCTCTGTTGTAACTGCCGAGCTCTGCCATCATGGCACAAGCAGCCAGGTGGCCAGGGAGGAGCTCAGACTGTTACAGAGAGGGTATTTATGAAATGGATAGTTGGCAAAGGTTAGCAGTGGGCTTTCTAGCCTCTGCTTGACACCCACAACTTCACTCTGCAGAACCAAGACATCTATTGTGGTTCCATAGGGTTGTGAGCATTCTTCTGCCAATGACTGGAAAGCCATACCCAACAGGGGTGAGTAGATTGAGCCTTTGCCCTAGTCTTCCCTGGCATACATATAGACTGTACATGCATACATATATACATACATTCCTTGTATGCACAGTGTGTGTGTGTGTTACATCAGTCAGCCCAGTCACTAGTGAACTCCCCAAGATGGTGGTTGCTTGGCTTAGACAGTCACTCACAACAGGGTCTTAGTGTGCCAAGGCAGTAAGGTAGAGAAATGTAGATGACTGTTATTCTACCAGTCCTGCAGTTGAGAATACGACACTACCGCTATTTAAAGCCAAATCTGAAGTAAGCTTTAGTTAAATACTGGCCAGGTGGATGGGCTCAGGCCAGGTTTCCCTGAGTCATGGTTGGCAGCAACTTGTGTTTCTAATCAGGGGTAAGTGTACGTGTGATCAAGCACATCTGGTGAGGATAGGTCAAAAAACTAATTCAGGGGAGTGAAAATATGTGGCTTGCTATCTCCCAGAAGCAATAGCCTCCAGCATCGCAGGAACTGTCTGTCCTTGGACAAGTGGCTTACAGATCAGAGGCATTTTGGGTGGGGGGGTCTCTTAGGCACAGTAATTATATCCTGAGTCAAATCCATGACTCTGTGACGGGTACCTGTTTGTACTGGAATCTAAAAACCACCATCTTAGTGGTACCCGGACAGGAATTATCATTTAGTTAAGGCATCAATGATGCAGGAGCCAACAGACACCTGATACCTCATGCTGGCCACCCCATGTCTGTGTACACACTTGCATACTCATACTTATACCACAAGGACACATACAAACCCCGTCTGAACCAATTCTCCAGAAGCAAGCCAGCCAACTATAATGCAGCAGCTTAACCCTATCTAAAAATGTGAGTTTTGAAGTTCCTGGTACAGTTTACTCAGTTAACAGGATTTACAAATCACCCCAGTGGCCTGAAGAACTTTGGGCGTGTCAATACCGCCTCTACCTGCCCCACAGTTTAAAAAAGAATCAGTTACTTGTCTGAACGCAGCATCATTTAAGCAAATAATTACCCACGCAAGCAAGTGTGCTGGTTAAGTTGAGTGCTTCTGCAACCTCGGAGATGAAAAGGGGTTAAAATACTTGAGAAGAAGAAGGTTCTCATTGCTTCTTCAGAACAAGGATTTGCGCCAAACTAGTCTGCCCACGGAAAGAAATCAGATGAACACTGACACTCGCTGGAGGGTCATGAAAGAAATCCTCACTTTACCTACTCCATTAGCTGGAAAGGCTGCTCCTTCCCGATTTGGGACACAAACCGAAAAGATGCTGTTTCTGAAACCCAGCTTCATCGAGTGTCCTAGTCTGCTTTCTGTTGCTGTAGCAAACACCACAAGAAAAAGCAACGTGGGAAGGGAAGGATTTGTTTCACCTCACCCTTCCACATCACAGCCGGTCACTGACGAAAGTCAGAGCAGGAACCCTGAGGCAGGAGTTGAAGCAAAGACCATAGAGGAACTCTGATTACTGGCTAGATTTTTCATGACTTTCTTGGAGCTACTTTCTTTACAACCCAGGACCACTTGCCTACGGGTATCACTGTATACAGTGGGCTGGGCCCTACCACATCAATCATTAATCAAGAGAATGTTGGGGCTGGAGAGATGGCTCAGAGGTAAGAGCACTGGCTGCTCTCCCAGGGTTCAATTCCTAGCACCCGTATGGCAGCTCATAACTGTCTGTAACTCCAGTTTTAGATGATCTAATACCTTCACACAGATACACATGCAGGCAAAACAAGAGTGCACATGAAATAAAAATAAATTGCTTCAAAAAAAAAAAAAATCAAGAGAGCCGGGCCTTGGTGGTGCATGCCTTTAGTCCCAGCATTCGGGAGGCAGAGGCAGGTGGATCTCTGTGAGTTCCAGGCCAGCCTGGTCTACAGAGCTAGTTCCAGAGAAACCCTGTCTGGGGAAAAAAAAAATCAAGAGAATGCCCCACAAACTTGCCTGTTGGAGCTAGGCTTCCCAGCTTGTGTCATCAGCAAAAAAAAAAAAAAAAAAAAAAAAAAAAAAAAAATTAACTGGCACAATTGATCCCTTGTCAACATGACACACAAATACATCACACACAATTAAACCATAACCTTTCTTTTCTCAAGACAGGGTTTCTCTATGTGACCCTGGCTGTCCTGGAACTCACTCTGTACAACTAGGCTGGCCTCTGCCTCCCAAGTGCTGGGATTAATGGCATGCACCCACCACATTCGACTTACACTACTTATCTTAAATAACAACTAACAAATTCAGTCTAAGGCTTATTGAAGTAGCCAGGTAGACCTGAAGTAAACGGTTCCTGGCGATGGGGGAGGAAACCCCGCACACCTTTAGAGATGTACCCAGAGCACATCTAACTCTTGCCTCCCTCGGGAAATCATATAACGAAACACTGTCACTCTGGCTTCCTAACAAGTCTTATACAGAAATAGTTACTCCCTTCCTAATCCTAGCCCTCAATCTAACTCCAGTAGTTACTCTAAAATAACTTTAGCTGTAACCATAACCTCTTACCTATCCCTAGAGCACATCACATCAAAACCTAACTTTAAACTTAACCCTGGTTCTAACCCCAGCAAAGATCCATGGCTGAAGGCTAACATTCATAACATATCCTTAAACAAGCACCAATCCCCAAACATATGCCTAACTCTAGAATTAACTAACCCTAACATTAGCCTCAACTAATTCTAACCCTAGAACTAACCCTAACCCTAATGCTGGATGTAACATTAAAACTTGTCCCACCCCCATACCATCACCCAAACCCTAATGCTAAAGGAACAAATAACCCTAAGCCTAACCCAAGGCCTAACCTAACTAGCCATATCCTAACCCAAATTGGTCCAGAACAAAGCCTAATCTTAGACCTATCCCACTCCTTAAATGTAACCCTATTCATTCCATTAACCCTAATCAGAGCCATAAGACAGGATGTAGACCTGAGTGAGTCTGCTCCTAGCCCAAATCCTAATACTAACACTGTATAATTGTAAACCAGCCATAACCCTGACCTGAGCTTTAATTCAAGTGTTAAACACATCTCTAATGATAACTTAGACCAAACCAAAAGACAGTCATAAACTTAAACCTAACCCTGAGTCTAGCTATAATATTTGTCCTAAGAGTATCTCTAGCCCTAACCTTAGTCACAAGTGTATCACTAGCCCTAGCTAAAAACCTAACTCTAGCCTAAGTCCTGAACATTTTGTTACCCTAACATTAACCATATACTTGAAATGAATCTTAACCCTAGACATAAGCCTAACCCTAAACTTTTCTAAACAATTATATACCTAACTCTATCCCTAAACTTAGAATATGACATTAAAATGAACCCCAACTCTAAACAAAAAGAAAGATATAATGCATATTCTAAACTTAAACTAGCCATAACCTATGCCTTGCTCTGACCATAACTTAAAACTAAACCCTAATTTTAAACCTTAAACCTAGTCTTAACCATAACCCTAACTCCAGTAACCCCTAGTCCTAATGCTAATTCTTGACATTTATCTAACGCAAACCCTAAAATAACCATAAATCTAACCATACACCTGGACCCAAGACAAAACAGAATTCTAGCAAAACACTAGACCTAACATGGGCACTACCGTAATTCTAGCCTTAACCCTTGCTTCAGTTACCTTAGTCATAAACACAGACTCTAACCTAATCCCCAATCCTAACATTAACCCAAAATGTAAGTTCACACCTATTATAGCCACAGCAATAAACCTAACAGGAGCCGTGTCTAGAATCACAACTCTATCTGTAATCTTAAAACTAATTTTAGACCTAAACATAATTCTAGCTCTATTCCTACGAGTACCACTAAATATTGTCCCTTTGCTAGCCAGTAACCAAGTGCTAACCTTAGCCTTGACCTAACACTAACCCTAGTGCCAGCCCTCTTACCTGAGCTTACCCTAACCTTACACCTTAAGCCTAGCATTAACAATTGCCTTAACCTACCAGGTGGTGGTGCTGACACAGATCCTTTAATCCCAGCACTTGGGAGGTAGAGGCAAGTGGATCTCTCTAAATCCAAGGCCAACCTGGTCTAGGACAGCCAGGGCTACACAGAGAAACCCTGTCTTGAAAAAAGGAGGAAAAAAAAAAAGCCATACCCCCTACCCTAACCCTAGAACACTAAGAATAATCTTAGTGATAAACAGAAGCCTACACATGCCCTAAGAGTGGAGTAACCATAGCACTAACAGAATTAATAACCAACCCTAGCCCTTACCAAAGATCAAAATCAGCCTTAACTCTACTGCTAAACATACCCTAGTCCTAACCCTAGACATCACTGTAAACCTAAATGTGCTATAATTCTAATCCTACCCGAATTATAATCCAAGATCATACCCTAGACCTAATCTCAACTCCTGACATAACCTTATCCCTGACCCTAAACCCAGACCTAAATTTATCTTAAACCTAGAACTACATATAATCCTGACACTACCTGATGGGCGATATCCTTCTGTATATATGTTTCTCTTCTCGGTTGGTTGATGAATAAAACACTGATTGGCCAGGCGGAAAGATAGGCAGGACTAGGAGATGAGGAGAATTCTAGGAAAGGTAGGCAGAGAGAGCCCACCAAACACAGTATCCATGTAGAACAAAAAGGAATAACAAGTCTAGGCATTCTCTGGTAAGCCAAGGCCATGTAGAAATAATACATAGATTAGTAGTTATGGGTTAATAATTAAGACAGAGCTAGCATGTAAAATGCCCTAGCCATCAGCCAATGGTTTTATAGCTAATATAGCATCCGTGTTCATTTGGGGCTGAAGAAAGACAACCTTCATCAACAACACCCCTAACACAGGCCACGCCCTAATAATAACAATAACCATAACCCAAACCTTAGCCCTAAACCTAACATTCAAACTAATGCTACACTTAATGCACACTTTAGGGCTCTCCTTAATATGAACACTAACCATTGTCCCAACCCTAAACACACAATGTTCTAGCACTAAACCACATAATAAAACTAGCCCTAACTCTATTGCTATTTCCATTGATAGCACTAACCCTTGTCCTGCCAGAATCAAACCTAGCCCTAAACTTAACCAAAACCCAAAGCTTATCCTAGCCTAAAACCCTCAATACTAATCCTAACCCGAAGTCCAACCTTAACCCTAAACCTACCTATACCCTTAACCCTTGCCATAGCCTAATTGCTAATCCCGGCCCTAGCCATAAACACTAACCAAACCACAGCCATAAAATTAACCAAAGGCCTAACCGAAAGCCCTAGTCTAACAGCAGCCTTAAACCTAACGCCAGCTGGAACTCTAACCCTGACTTAAACTCAACTCTAACCCAGCCTAGAACTTTAAGACTAGCTCTAATCCTAAAATCACCTTAGACTCCATATAATTCTAGCTAACCCATAACTCTTAAACCTAAACCGAGCCAAGCCCAAACCCTGATCCTATCAATAAATTTAGTCTTAGCCATAATAAATGGCCAGGCATTAGTGGTGCATGCCTTTAATTCCAGTACTCAGAAGGCAAAGGCAGGCTGATCTCTGTGAGTTTGGGGCCAGCCTGGTCTACAGAGTGGGTGTCAGGACAGCCTCCAAAGCTACAAAGAGAAACCCTGTCTGGAAAAAAATAATAACTATTTTATGGCTGGGGGTAATCACAATATAAACTGTGTTTAAGGGTAATAGCATTAGAGAAGTTGAGAAGCAATGCTCTAAATAAAAACATAACCATAAATGTAACTCTATAACTAACTCTAGTTCTAATCTAAACACCATCCCAATCCTGACCCTAATATCCCTTTCCTAACCATAAACCAAACACTAGCATAACCTTAACCCTATACCCAGCCATAAACTTAAGATTTTTTTTTTTTCATGTATACAGTATTTTGTCTGCATGTATGCCTGCTTGCCAGAAGAGGGCACCAATTCTCATTATAGATGGTGGTTGCTGGAAATTTAGGGTTAGGGTTGCTGGGAACTCACGACCTCTGGAAGAGCAGTGCTCTTAACCTTTGAACCATCTCTCCAGCTACTCTCAAATGAATCTTACCACTACTAAACCTACCTAAATTTATGCATAATTGGGGGGGGGTCCCTGCAGGTATTAAAGAGGGAAGCAAATTACATGAAAAGATAAGAGTGAAAGCTTGGTACAGATTGATTTCATCAACTATGGATCAGACTTCAGGGAGTCTAATGACAGGTGGTCTTTTCCCAACGTATTGAAGCACAGTATAGCATGGGGGAAAGTTTCCTTGTGTACAAAGTTTTCCAGTGCACGAAGAAGCATAATCACATTGAAAAAATCCACACAGGGTGCAAGTCATTTCTACACAGAAGATGGGTTCCAGAGACAGGCTACCTGTACATGCGTAAGGGCCTAAGGGTCTGGCTTGGTCTAGGGCATACAGATTGCATAGAGGTCATTTGGCTGCTAGCCACCTCTGGTCCTGGTTGTAAAAGCTTGATATGGCCTGACCCAACAGATAACACAGATCACCAGGCTGTTAATCACTTCCAACTCTCAGCTTTCTGGATGGAAGAACAGGTTTTTCACCTTTCCTGTATGAAAGACAATCCTGTGTGCTTAACATTCCTGGTTTCTCCAGAGATTTGTAGGCTCGAGGCCTTTCATGCTATAATCTTAACCATACCACTTAATCCTAAATTTATGCCCACCATAACCCTAACTCTACTACTACCAAACATTATAACCCTATACTTGTCCCTAACCCTAATAATAACCTTAGATTGAAAGGTAACTCCAGCCCTAACCTAAAGCATGGGAAATAATGTTCCAGGGGAAAATAATGTCTGATGGATGTTTATTTGGGGAGAACTCACTTACACCAGAAACAGATGACTGCCGCAGGTTCCCGTCCCAGTGATGCCTCTGGATGCTCTCTGTCTCTGACCAGGAAGTAAAGGAGCAAGCTGGGGTCCAGGACCCCAGACCTAGTCCCCCAGGTCACCCCCACACCTGTCTCCATGCCTCCAGTGGGCGTGGTCAGTGCAACAGGTGCAAGCTGGGTTGATATCTCACTACAATTCCCCTTTAGTCTAAAGAAAAGATTTAGGCTTGATACAAAACTATATACAAAGACAGTATATATCAAGTACGCTCCAGGAGAAGGAAAAGTAAGAACATACATACTTAAGACCTATTGCCAGTGAGGTAATAAGAGCAAATGGCAAGAACTACATAACCAATCCTAGGGTGAAGGTATAACAGAGATTACTATGGAGTTGTCCTAAGCTGAAAAGTTTAAGTTTTGTACCTAATATTTCTATCTAGGAAAAAGAGAACAATAATTGTGACAGTCTATTCTTCAACCTCATCAATGACCTGAGAAGGAAGATAACAAGACTAGGGTAGGCAGGAAGTGCAGGTGAGCAGCTTCCAAACAGTGCAGTGAAGACAGAAACAGCAGGCTACCTGGACAGTCACCCAAGGTCTCACAGCAACGTTGGTATGCCCAGTTTTGGCTAAGGCCAAGAGTACTTGACAGACCACAACAAAAGCAGGGAGGTAGAAAGGCTGTCTTACCCTGACTTGGCAAGGTTCAGCAGTCTTCTATGTTTGTTTCCTGCATGCACAGTAGGTCCAAAGCCAGTGGTCGATTTGGGGGCAGTTCCTTGCCCAAGAGGCCATTAGCCAAGAAGAGAATGGACTCCGTAAGAAGTGACATCAGTGCCCAACATACTCTTGGAAATAGCTCGGTGCTGTCAGGAACAATAGTGTCTCATGTCAACAGAGTACTAATATTAAAACATTTAAATGCCATGGTTTGCAGGTCTATGAAGTGTCTGAAGATCAAACATCTATGTCTGACTAATCTCATAGGTATAAGAAACATGGATGAAGATCATCTGTAATACTCAGGAACATAACTATACAAATGGTTGAAACTTCCCTAAGTAATTTAGCAAGGACAATGATTTTAGCAATATAACTATATACATACATACATACATACATTTCACAATGTGATCTTGGGAAGAAAGGACCCAAGTCTGGCATTCTTGGTAACATAAGGCCATGTAGAAATACATATATTGGTAATTATGGAATAATATTTAAGACAGAGCTAGCCAATAAGAAATGTTAGTAATAGGCCAACTATTACAATGTCTCTGTGTGTTATTTTGGGACTGACGTGGCTATGGGACTAGGCTGGTGGGAAAGTGCTCATAACACTAACCCTAACTCTAGTGGGTAATAGAACCCTAACTCTAACACAACCCTATTCCTAACCTTAACCCATCCCCAGCCTAAGCCTAACAAGGCCTAAATCTAACTTTAACTCTACCTATAACCCTGACTCTAATCATAATAAAACCCCAATCCTAACCTTATTCCCAAGCCCTAAACCTACACCTAACCCTAATACTACCCGAGGCCCAGCCCTATTTAACACTAACCTAAAGTCTAGCTGTAGTTCTAATTTTAAACTGAACCCTAGCACAAAATCAAATCCAAACCTAACCAAAAGTCTAATGTTCACTTAACTGTAAGCCTTGTCCAGTCCTTAACCCTCACCCTAACAATAATTATGACCTCCCTCCCAACTCTAAACATAAAGCTATCCTTAACAAGCCCTAACTTTAACCCTAAAACTAGCATTAACATAATTCTAAAACTAATTCCAAACCTCAAAACATTAAACCCTCACACTAAAAACTAAAAGTAGACCAAATCTAAATACTAAACTAAGCCTACTTCTTCAACACACCCCTATCCCTAAGCCAAACTCTAAACCTAGCACTAACCCTATCCAAAGAAAGCAATAATCCAAAGTACAACCCAAGCCATAAACCTAACCATAGCTTTAGTTCTAAACCTAAGGCCAATCATAATGTGATCCCTAATCCTAGAATAACGCTAACTAAAACACTATCACAAGGTTAACCCAAGCCTCAGCTATGACCATACCCAATCCTAGCCCTAACAGTATCCCAACTATAACTCTAACCATAACAATAGATCTGTCCCTAATCTGAACCCAAACCTTATAATTGACTTTAAATCCGTAAACCATAAACATAACCCTAAAATTAGTCACCGCCCTCACACTTAATCATCAAAACAACACTAACACTAGGCCTACCCCTAATGATAAACCTACTCAACATCTTCAAATAAAAATAACCATAACTGGGACAGTAACCTTTTCCCCAGCAACGATCCTAAGCCTATACCAAGTTATAAACCTACCCTTAACTTCAACCCTAGTCATAATTAAGTCTGAACATAATTGTAGGAAACTTTCTTGTCAGACTATCTTTCAATAGTGACTGCAGACTTCTTATTAATTATGAAAGTTAGGCTCATTCTCAACTAGCGCTTATAAATTCTGTGTTCTGCCATGTGTCTGTTTTACTCTCTTCCAGTCTGTATGTCCAATTTGTTCTGTGTCTCAATCAAGCCTAGATTTATCTCCTGAGTTCCTCTCTGCCTGGAAGTCCCACCTATCCTCTCCTGCCTAGCTATTGGACACTCAGCTCTTAATTAAACCAATCAAAACAGCACATCTGCAAGCAGTGTAAACAAATATTCTGCAACACACAAGTAATCCTAACCATAACTCAAGTACCAACCATAACCATAGTACTAGCAATCATAGACCAAAAATAACCATAATCCTAACCCTAACAGAAGCCATAACATTAATCTTAAGGACCAGCTCAAACTCAACCAATACTAGGTCTAACTACAATACAAGTACCAGCCATAACCCTAGAAATAGGTCTAAACCCCAAACCAGTCCTAATCATAACACTAACCCAAACTACATCCCTAATCTTTACTTTAACCTTACCCATAGCCATAACACCGAGCTTTGACCTAATCCTAGCTCTAACTCTAAATGAAATCCTTAATATACCCTAACTCTAATTGCAGTCCAAGTCTTAACCCAGATCCCCAATGAAGGTTCAGTCAAATCCTAACACTTGTTAACAGGATCAAAAACTGCATGCTGACCAACATATCCATACACAATTCCATATGACTGATCTTGGAACTGGCATGTGGTTCAATATGATCAAGTAACATGTACTCCAATTTGACCAGCTTCAAAAACACACATGTAGGCCAACATGGCCATACACCCCTTCGTGTTGTGTTAATGGGTTAGGAAATGGCTTGTGGGAAATGCAGTGATATATTGTTTATGATTTAATGAAGTCACTGGAGATCAGAACACAAAGCTAACCATAACCATAGAAGCTGGGCAGCGGTGACACACCTATAATCCCAGGACTCAGGAGCTAGAGGCAGACAGATCTCTGTGAGTTCAAGATCATCCAGGGCTATATGAAAGTGAGTCAGTCTAAAAGAGAAACAGAGTCCACACCTTTAAAACCAGCCCTAGAGAGGTATGTAAGATACGAACAGGGTCTCGTATTCAGGAATTAATATCCAGCCACATTGAGGTCAGGATTGTCCCAGCCTTGGGAGAGGTGAGAGCTCTCTGGTAGCTTGGCTGCTTTGCTTCTTTTATCTTCAGTGGCGTTATTAGATCATAAACAGTATAGGAGAACATGTCCATATACCCCCACCATATGACCAGGCTCAGTTATGGCATGTGAACACACATGCCAATACACCCTCTCCCTGTAACTGGGCTTGGTAATGACATGTGGGCAAACTTGCCCATATACCCCTTATGTAACTGGGATCCAAAATGTCTGAAAGCAAACATGCTCTCCCTGTTAGACTGTGTTTGGAAAATGCATGTCAAGCAACATGCTCATATACCTTCCATGTTGTCATTCTCAGAAATGGCATGTGGGCAAACACACCCTTATGCACGGGTGTGGAATTGGAATGCTCCCCTCCATGTGAGTTGCGTGGTAAATGGCAGGTACTCTGTGTCCATACTGTCCCCCAAAATAGACATGTGAGATAACATGCTCATATATGCCACATGTGACCAGATTCGGAAATGGCATGTGACCAACATGAACATGAACCACCCCCATGTGTGTGTTTGCAGAATGACATTCAAGCTAACACACACACACACACACACACATACACATACATTTATATGTACCTACATATATATGTATATATATATTTATCTATATCCTGCCATGTGACCCACTTCAGAAATGATATGTGGACAAATATGCCATGTATCTCTTCCATGTGACAAAGCTTGTGATGAATGCCATGCTCACCTGTTTATATAGAATGGGCTTGGAAATAACAAGTGGTCCCATGGACTCCCCAAAATATACAATTTGACTGGACTCAGAAATGGCATGTGGATCAACATGCCTTTGATGGGAGATGTCAGTCTATAAATATGTTTCTCTTATTAGTTAATGAATAAAGCACTGTTGGCAAATAGGAAGACAAGATAGGTGGGACTCAGAGACAAGGAAGACTCTGGGAGATGTAGTGGGAGATCCAAGATGTAGAGACATAAGGGAAGAGATACGAATACTCTCCTCTCTGGTAAGATAAGACCATGGAGAAACACTTAGATTAATAGAAACGGGTTAATATTTAAGACAGAGCTAGCCAATAAGAAATGCTAGGAACAGGCCACCAGCATTATACATAATACAGTCTGTGTGTTATTTGGGGCTGAGGAGGCTGTGGGACCAGGCTGGAGGCAAAGTAACAAAATGGCATCTGCAACATGGATACTAAGAACTTCCACTTAAAATTTAACAAAAGCTTCTTTAAAAAGGGATTTTAGAAACAAAATAACAGAGACAAGCAAGTCTTCTTGGTAGTACCATTTTTCTCAGGTGGACTCTGTTTTGCTAGAGATAAGCACAGATTAGCACAGCTCCTTTAAGGGAGATTTCCTGACTCAGCATAAGTGGCAAACCCTGCTAACAACTTAATGGTGTATATGAGAGTTGGCAATGGCAATGACCACATCTCCAAGCCGGCAGCATGCTACTGGATGGCAGCATTGACCAAGATGGTGAACACAGCTTTCAGTGATGGTGGTAAAGGTACCAATGTTGTTTAGCAGAGAAAAGACTCATGGTCAGAAAAAGATAAAGATTTACAGTAAAGACAGATTCAGATAAAGAAAAACCTCAAAAGGTTTACCGTGTGTTTTAAAATATACTTAGGCTTGGGAGAGAAAAACAGGATAAAATGGTTTAAAAAAAATTATAAGAGAGTAGCTGAGTGTGGTGGCAGATGCCTTTAATTCCAGCACTTGGGAGTCAGAGGCAAGCAGATCTCTGTGATTTCAAAGCAAATCTGGTCTACAGAGTTAATTCCAGAACAGGCAAAAATTACACAGAGAAACCCCGTCTCAATAAATGAAAAAATAGAAGAGAAATAGAGTAATTTTAAAAAGCCACATAAAAATGGAAAATACACAGAGAGTCTGGATTACTGTATGCTATTGTGTTGTCTTTGAATTGCTCATTTGCTAAGGAAGGAACAACTACTAAAATACACTTGATTATCAATGCTGCTGAATTAATCCAATTTATATATTTTAAAAATGCCTTGACTTCAAAATTTAAGTCTAAGGACAGGTTACTGGGGAAAAGAATTTCCATTTTTGTTTCCACACAAAATGGAAAGCTGTGGATTCCTTCCAGACTAACATGGTTTGATCAAGCAAGACTCCCTGAAACAGTGTCCCAGGTGATCAAACATTCAAAACAGTTGGGACAAGGCAGCCTTACAGACCACTACATCCAGAATTTCTGCCAAGACAGTGTCCCCTACCAGCAGGAAGCAGTTTGGAAAGAACGACGCCCAAATTCCCAAATATTGTCTGTAAATGTTTATTTTCACTTAAATGGGCTTGGTTACAAATGGTTAATGATCACAACCAATCTCTTTTTAAACATAAAAGGTGATTATGGTATAGAAATGAATACTCTGTGGTGGAATGGATTTTCAATTATTGATAACAAATTTAAGGTCAATTTTATGATATATATGTTTCTCTTCTCATTTAGGTATTGTGTTTATATAGTTCATTAAAAAATGTAACCTATAATTAAGTACAGATTGTAGATAGTTATCTATGGTAATCAAAACTTATAGTTAAGTTAGTTAGGTTTTCTAGATATATAGAGATATATTTTAAATGGGCATTCTTCAAACCTTTCAAAGACCTACAGAATATGGCGTTTAAAGTGGGTTAGGGTTTTTCTTAACAGTGAGACTTAACTGCTCCTGGCAACACCACCTATATCAGAAAGGAAGATGGACATTGGCGAAACTTGTTATGGAGTTTTCTCCCAATATGGCAAGACTAGCCATTTGGGCAAGATATTGCTCTTGTCTGGACTGTATGACTTTATGCTGTATAAACTGGACATGCAGGACCCACAGAAAAGTGACTGCTGATTCAAGATGAACACTGCTACAGTGCTCCTGCTTCATGGAAGAGTCCGCCAGATATTCTGTAGGAACAGAGAAAAATGACTGACAAACTGTCAACACAGGTGGACAGTTTAGTTTCCTGCTTTGCTGAGGAGTCTGCCAGACACACTATGGGCTGAAGATGGATGTGCCAAAGTACAGGAGTACTTTATATGACTGTCCAGGTAGCAAGATGTCTCTGTCATTTCTAGAGTTTATATATTATCCTTCTGTGGTTTTTGAGGGAGTTGAAGATAGATAGTTATGGTTTTAGTTTTCCTTAGTGTAGTGGGATATTCACTTTGTCTCCTTCTGTGACACTGACCACACCCGTTGGGGGGTAGAGCCAGGGGCGGAAGTGATCTGGGGAAACTAGGTCGGAAGAGGAGCAGGAGAGAGCTCTCTTGCAAGCTGCATGGGACAGGAGGACTTCCAGAGGAATTCTTGGAAGGAAGCAGGAACCTGTTGGTTTTCACCTGTCTATGTTGTGAGTTATTTTTCCCTGAATAAACATCTGTTCGACCTAATTGTTTATCCTGATCCTTATTAAACCGTGATAAGTTAGGACTAAAGATAAGTTACATATATGACTTTAGACTCACAAAGATAGGATAGATGATGGAATATTTTCTTTAAATCTTAATGGATTAAAAATTGTTAATATTTTGTTATATATTTTACTATGTTAAAGTTAAAACCTTTCTTTTTATTTTAGACAGAAGAGATGATGGCAGATGTCATTCTGTAAATATGTTTCTCTTGTTGGTTAATGAGTAAAGCACTGTTGGCAAATAGGAAGACAAGATAGGTGGGACTCAGAGACAAGGAGGACTCTGGGAGATGTAGTGGGAGATCCAAGATGTAGAGACATAAGGGAAGAGATACGAATACTCTCCTCTCTGGTAAGATAAGACCATGTGGAAACACTTAGATTAATAGAAACGGGTTAATATTTATGACAGAGCTAGCCAATAAGAAATGCTAGTAACAGGTCAACAACATTATATCTAATACAGTCTCTCTGTGTGTTATTTGGTGCTGACGCGACACTGGGACCGGGCTGGCGGGAAAACTGCTTGTAACAATGGCTATACAACCATCATATGACCATCTTCTAAAATGGCATGTGGGCTAACATGTCCTTACACCCTACAAACGGCAGGGGCTATAAATATGAAATGCTCCAATGTGCTCATGCAGTTCCCCATATTACCATATAACCAGCCCCAAAATAGGCACATGGACCAAAGTGGCCATATCCCATCCCTCCCCATGTGCACGGGCTAGGAAATGGCTTGAGAGTGAGCATATCCATATAACCAGGCTGGGATAGTGCATGTCTACACACATGCTCACATCCTTTCCCTTTGTGATTGAGCTCAAAATGGGTATGTAGGTCAACAGTCACTTGCAAGCACACACAAACACACACACACACACACACACACACTCACACACTTATGATATAGCATGTGGGCCAACATGTCCTTGCTGCTCCTCATGTGACTGGCTCAAAAATAGATTTGTGGTCCAATATGCCAATACATCCCCAAATGACAGTGGTTGTAAACATCAAGGGCTTCGATGTGCCCATACAGTCCCTTATGTGCCTAGCCTCCGTGTAAGGATTCAGGCATTACGCTGGCCTGCCTCTGTCACTTGGCAGAATGCACTCAGGCAGTAGTCTGGTCAGCCCAGGGTTCCATGAGTACTAGTCTGCAGGCAGGTGTAAAGGACCCCTTTAAAAGTCAGACCCCGCCCACTTACGATCTCATTTGCGCTCTCTCTCTCTCTCTCTCTCTCTCTCTCTCTCTCTCTCTCCCTCTCCCTCTCCCTCTCCCTCTCCCTCTCTCCTACTTTCGGTTGGCCACCAGGTACCCCCTTTTCTTCTCTCGCCCTCTCTCTTCTGTTCCTGATGCCTCTGTGTCTCTTCCCTTCCCCCTCACTCCCTTTTCTAAATAAACTCCTATAGCTCCATCTGCCTGGCGTGTTATTCCCTCCGCCTCTGTCACCCTCACCTGCTATGGAACCTGCTATGCTCTCCCACGTGGTCCCTTACCTTGGGACCCCACTCACTTGGGACCACCACCACTCACTCCCTTCTCCAGCTTTTATTCTTAGAACTGTAATTAAAGAACAACCATGTTGGCCAACAAGGCCAACTACCCTCTATGAACAAGTCAGGAAATGTCTTGAAGGCGAACATGCCCATACACTACACCCATATTACTGTGCTCCTGATTGCTGGAATTATAGAAGTACAGGATGACCACCCATGGGTTATGCCGTGCTGGGATTGGACAAATACTCTATCAACTGTGCTATTTCCCTGACACCCCCGTTTGGGTTCTTTCTTGTTCATTTGTTTTTGCCATACTGTGGATTGAACCCAAATCCAGAACCTTGTGCAATGCAGGCGTGCAATCTACCCCTAACCCTTCCTTACCTGAGTTCTTATCCCTCTGTTCTATATTCCCTTTTGTACAATTATTCCCTTCTTCCTACTCCTTGGTGATACTGGAACTCTGTTGCCCCTTGTGGCAGCCCTAGTCTTTAGTGTTCAGTGTCTGCTTGGAGTAGGTTGGATAAAAAAACTATTATCCAACAAACAAGAGCAAATAAGGGAATGACAATGCAAATGGCTCAGTAGATAAAGACATTTGTTAGCAGGGCGTTGGTGGCTCATGCCTTAAGTGCCAGCACTCAGGAGCCAGAGTCAGGTAGATCTTTGTGAGTTTGAGGCCACCCTGGGCTAGAGAGTGAGTTCCAGGACAGCCAGGGCTACACCGAGACCTTGTCTTTAAAAAACAAAAACAGAAAAGGTGAACTAAACACCAGCATTCACCTCTCTCTATTTCCTGAGGGTAGATGCAATGCGACCATCTGCCTTACATTTATGTTGCCATGCCTTCCTCTCCATGACCCTTTAACTGTTCGCCAAAAGAAATTGTTCTTTCCTTAACATTGTGTTTGTCAGGTATTTTGTTCTAGTAATGTATATTAATAGCAATGTATACAGTACAAGTTAGGAATAAAGAACACTGCTTGGCTTATGGTAAGGGATGGGCTCATGCAGATTCTGGTGGGTGTCAAGAGAGTATAGGCTCTTCCACTGGAAGAGGATACTAACAATGGGCTAGCCCACATCTCAGTTGCATTTAAAGTGCAGAGAGCTTTACATTAGAACCTGTGGGCATTTGACTCTATTAGCTGTGTCTTTATTCTTGCATGAGACACACCTCAATGGTATCTGGTAAAATTTCTGGTCCTTTTAATATTTTAGAGTAACTATTTTGGCTTATGATTTGGCATCACGGATGGACCCAACTCTTTATTTATTCTTGGTTTTAGAGCCAAGTCCTGGAATTTGCTTTGTAGACAAGGCTGGTCTGGAACTTACATCTCTGACTGCCTAGGCCTCCAGAGTGCTGAGATTAAAAGCATGTACCTAAACCCCCACCCCTTCGTGGACCCTAATCTTTTGTCTTTCTTTTGGTACTGGAAACAGAACCCAGGGTCTCAAAAACCAGGAACTAACTTTTATTGTGTGTGTGTGTGTTTGTGTGTGTGGCGGGGGTGGAGAGATAGTCTTACTAGAGACCAAGCTTGTCTTTAACTCAGAGATTCCTTGTTGAAGGTATTAAAGGCGTGTATACCACCACACCTTTTTTTGTTTGTTTTTAAAGACAGGTTTCCCAGAAGCCTGGGCTGATGTCAGCTTACTTACATAGCTAAATTTGGCCTTGGAATTCTGATTCTTTAACTTCTACCTATAAAGTACTGGGAGTAAAGACAGGGTACCACTCTAGGCTCAGGAAACCTTTGGAGGGCCAGACAGGAAAGAATACCTGAGGTGAACTGAGTGTCCATGCCTATAATCCCAGGACCTGTAAGATGCAGGCAGGAGAATCAGAAGTTTATAATTATCATTAGTTATATGATGAGCTACAGGATAACCTGGGCTACCTTAGACCCTGCCTCAAAAGTCTCCCTAACAACAAAAATTAAGTAAAACAAAACAAAAAAAAAAAAAAAAAGAAAAGAAAAGAAAAGAAAGAAAGAAAAAAAAGCAAATTAAGGGGCCTGGTGGGGTGGCTCCACGGTAAAGGGCATTTGCCGCCAAACTTGACAATGTGAATTCAATTCTGAGAGCCACAAGGTGGACAGAACCAACTCCTTCCAGGTCACCTCTCTGATCTCCACAAGAGCACGTTCCCAAGTCTTTCTTTTCACGTGCAAAATAGATGAACGTTAACACTGTGAGAAGACCCTGTTTAGGAAACGGGAAGTAGTGCCGGGAGAGAGAGCTCAGCGATTAAAGTGCACCTGGCTTGGTTCTCAGTTCCCACCCACAAATGCAGTTTCAGGATCGAATTCCCTCTGCTCTCCTGCACACACGGTACACATACACTTATGGAGGCACTCACATATACACGTGAATAAAAAGAAAATAAGTAAAGCAAAACAAACAAACAAACAAAAAAAACCCAAACCAACAAATTAAAAAAAAAAAAAACAGCCTAGGGCAGAACCAGCGCAGAGATAGCCAGACCTTCCTTCGCACGCTCTGGGCGCTCTGGACCCGCCCGGCCCGCTGCGCCTACTCCCAAGTCCCGCCCACTATTGGGCGTGCTCCCTCCGAGGCCCCGCCCCGCCGCCCACGAGGTGTCTTCCATTCTGGGCCCCGCCCCTTGCCAGCTCCACCACCTAGGAGGTCCCGCCTCCGCGGGCCCCGCCCCTTGTCCCGCCTCCGCGCAGTGCGGCTGCGCGGGCGTCTCAGGCTCTGAGGCCCCGGTGCCGCGGATCTTTTGTTTCCCCCGCGGGGCTGTGTGAGCCGCGTCGTCTGTCAGTGCCGGGTCGGAGCCGGAGTGTGCCTGAGGCGAGGCCCGAGGTGGAGTGGGTCCCGGCTGTCAGCGCCGGGAGGGTGCCGCGGGGGGACGCCGAGGGAGCTCGCCGCCCCGTCCGCCGGCCTGTGGCACTGGGACCCGGCCCAGGCCTGCCCGATGGGGCGCGCGGCCCCAGCGATGAGCCCGCGCCTCCGGCCCCGCGTACACGGCCCGCCTGCCTCCCGCGCCTGCCCCTGAGGCCAGCGCACCCCGGAGCACCGCCCCCGGGCCTGCGCCCCCGGCCCGCGCGCGCCATGGATCCGGGCCGCGGCGGCGTCGAGACCGTGGGCAAGTTCGAGTTCTCGCGCAAGGACCTGATTGGACACGGCGCCTTCGCGGTGGTCTTCAAGGGTCGCCACCGCGAGGTGGGTGATGCTCCCCGGGGCTCCGGAAATCCGTAGAGGGACCCAGTTCAGGACCCGAGCCCCGGAAACCCACCTGCTACATACACTAGCTCCAGAGACCAGGAGACACCAGCCCAGGATCCTGTAGTCCTCAAGTGTCAGAGCAGTCCTGGGAACCTAGCCTGGAACTCCAGGCCCAGCCGAGAGAGCCAACCTGACTGCCTCTGGCATGCTCCCGTCCATCCTACGACCCTTGGAACAGTCAGCTTGGGGGGGGGGGCAGAGGGAGGGATGTTCGCAGCCCTGAAGTTCTACGTTTGGCTTTTTCAGAAGCACGACTTGGAGGTGGCCGTCAAATGCATTAACAAGAAGAACCTCGCCAAGTCCCAGACACTGCTGGGAAAGGAAATCAAAATCCTGAAGGTGAGCCAGCGCCTCGGGGGAGGGGGAGAGAGAGGGTGGGCCGGCTCTTGTCTCGCTCATGAGAAACTTGGATTTGTGTCCTAGGAACTAAAGCACGAAAACATTGTGGCGTTATATGACTTCCAGGTAAGGCCGGGAGGTTGCTGCTGTGGGGCTTGGGGGAGGGGTGGTGTTATTCTTGCAGGTGACCCATTCACAGCCTCAGGCTCTGGGTTGACTGGGGTTGGAGTCCCCGGTGGACAGTTGATGGCTCTAGACTAGTATGGTGTAGGTAAAAGAAGCTGGGGTTTTTTGTGTGTGGTGTGTCAGACTTGCCCAACTCTGAAGCCCTACAGGGTCCTGGAGACCCCATCTCTGGCCCAAGTTTGTCTTGGTTTCTCCTACTTGTTGGGGACCCCCTCCCAGCTTGTCTGTTGCCTGAATGGGGAAGGAAGGCGGCGGGCGGCAAACACTAGTGTTGGATCTGTGGCGATTCTATTGTTCTGATCGTGTGTGGTTTGGGTTTTATGTGCTCTGGTGCTGACCCAGTGGCCCTTACTGCATCTGGTGTCCCTGGCAGGCCCACCTGTCTGGGCTGGCTGGTTTGTTTGTTGACATTGCTTCAGCGGCCTGGCATTGGCCAGCCCACTCCTGCGTCAGAGACTGGGAGGGGGAGGGGCTGCTGGAGATTCCTTCTTGCCGGCAGTTGGGTCTGGGCCCACAGAATCCAGCAGCAGGGTGCTGTCGTCGTCTCTGGACTGGCAGCCTCAGCAAGCAAACCAGCTGACCAGTCAGCCTCAGGGCTGTCCTCCAGGTTCTCAGCCCAGCGGTGGCAGGGGCTGGAGGCCCTGGATGCCGCATGTGGCCACCAGGAACCCTAGGTGCTGGTTCCTGAGCAAAGTGCTGACTAATGATTTTGAAACCTGTTTACTGGGGCCACGGGACCAGCCCTGGCCGAGGGAAGTTCCCAGCAGGCAGCTGTGTTTTGGTGGCTTCCTATCCTGCCTTCATTCTCTCTTTCCTTCCTTCCTCCCCTCCCCTGGTCCTCTTACAGCTTTCTCTTGGGGGCTGTGACATGTCATAGGGTGACCTGTGTTGCAGGGCCTAGGTCCAGTGTGACAGGGTGTACCTGGCAATAGCTGGAGACATTGTGTTCTAGGTCCGGAAGGTTGTCCTTCCTTCTGCCTTATATCCCTTCCCCAGGCTTCCTCCTCCCCCTGTCCCCGGTGCTCTAGGCAGGGCCACAACAGTACAGTTGATGAGCTTGTTGGAGGCTCCAAGGCTGAGTAGATGACATGACCTTCGTAGGGACAGACTCTGGCCCTCATTCCAGCTTGTGATCCCTTCCAGGTTGGTTCTCACAGTTCCACGCCTGGTCTTTTCCATGGTTGCCTTCCTAGAACTGGACAGGTAACTGGGTTAGGTGGACTTGAGGCCTGTTTTGCTCTGGTTTTCACTTCTGCTTCCTCCAGTCGAGCCACCTGCTTGAGGACCTCTGCCATCTTCTCCTCCAGTGTTGGCAAGGCTGTGGCTTCTCTGCCCAAAGGAAGTGCTGAGAAATGTCAGCCCCTGCCTTCTCCCTGGGTTCCAGGGCCTTTCACCCCATGGCCTGGGGGTTGTTGCTGTGTATCCTTGATATTTGTTTAAGATACACACTTTAGCCAGGGAAGATGATTTGGCCAAGAAAGTTATCCAGTACTGTAGAAGGGACTGAACACAATATATAAAAGTCTTTCTTCAGTCCCTGAGCCAGGTGGAGGCCTGCTGCTGCCCTTTCTCCTCTTAGGCATCCCCACAGTGTTTGGGGTGTTCCCTGGAGATGTGTACCTTTGCTACCATACTACCCACACTGTCGGTCCTCCACGGTCTCTTGGAGAAGGCAAGAAGCCTCAGTTTCTTGTCACACTGATGTCTCTGAACAATCAATCACACTTGGCTCATTATTGGAATGACAGCTTGCAGCCTGCTCAGTGCTCAGAGCTGGCCTGCAGGGAGGTAGTTACCTGGGTGGCAGCTCTGTCAGGGGCAAGGTTGAGGCAGTGGGAACACAGGTGGTACTTGCTGTTGCTGTGGTGGTTATGTAAGGCCATGTAGCGCTCAGTCCTTAACTGTGGTTCATTTTACTGGCCTAACCCTCCTGAGGGACATAAGCTATTCCGGGATTCTGGCAAGTCAAAATGTGGTCATGACTGACCTTGGGCTCTTTGGCTGAGATGGGTGTGTAGATGGATTCCTAGAAGTTGGAGCCCTGGGCAAGAGTGTACATACTGTACTGTAGTTTGAATAACTGTTTAAAACTGCCACCCCAACAATGCCAGTTGTATTGTCTCAGTCAAATCTTAGTATTGGTGTTTTGTTTGTTTTAAAGATTTGTGTGTGTGGGTGTGTGTGTATGTCGTGTGTGTTGGTGCTTTCAGAGGTCAGAAGAGGACATCACAGCTCTTGTAGTTGGAGTTACAGGCAGTTGTGAGTTGCCTGAGGAGGGTGCTGGGTCTTCTGCAAGAGGAAAATATGCCTCCCCCTTTTAAAATAAATATATCATTTATCTTTATGTTCATTGGTAATTTTCCAGTGTATGAATATCTGCATGTATATCTGTGTGAGAGTATCTGAAGCCCCAGGTGTGAGCTATCATGTGGGTGGTGGGAATTGAATCTGGGTCCTCTGGAAGAGCAGACACTCTTAAACTGCTTAGCCATCTCTCCAGCCCCAGCAAAATATGTCTTAACTGCTGAGATCTCATACCATAGTCCTCATCTTGAGTAGTGGTGAACAAGTCTGCTTTTGTCACCCATGTTGGTAGCAGGGTTCAGTAATCATGATGGTCTGGTCTGGAGCCCTGCAGCCTGTCTCTGGGTGTTGCTTTGCTGTGTACTTCCATATGAGAGAGATCATCAGCAAGTTGCCTCTCCATGCCTGTGTTTTTACCTATAAAAGACCAGGGTCTGTGGTGACAACTTTCTTACAACTGTACCTACTTGGTACTGTCTAATCTAAACAAATGGTTTTGTTGTTTTTTTTAAGACTGGGTTTCTTTGTATATCCTTGGCTGTCCTAAAATTAGCTCTGAAGACCTGGCTGGCTAGCCTCACAGAGATCCACCTGCCTCTGCCTCCTGAGTGCTGGCTGGGATTAAAGGTGTGCCCCACCATCACCCTGTTGTTTATGCTACTGCATTTTATGAAAGAAAGGAGTTCTGTGATAGGTTGCACGTAGGTGTGTCCTCTCCCTCTTGTTTGTTTTCTTTTGTCCCTTTGAGCCAAGGACTCATTCTAGCATTGGGATAGCCTGGTGCTCATTGTGTACCCAGTCTGGCCTCAAACACCTGGCAAAAGCAGGTTAAGGGAGGAGAAGTTTATTTTGGCTGCAGGTTCTCTAGTTCATCATAGCAAGGAAGGCAGGGTGGAGTTGATGACGCTGGGAAGATAGATGATTGAACTCAGACTACAAGTGGCCTGGCTATCTATAACCTCCTCCAGCCATGCTTTTAGCCATGAGGATTCCACATGCCACCAGTTGGGGACCAAGTGGTCAGACATGTGAAATCATAATACCTGGTCGGGTGTAGATTACATTCCTCTAATCTCAGCACTTGGGAGGCAGAGGCAGGCAGATAAGATAGATCTCTTGAGTTCCAGATCAGCCTGGTCAACATAGTGAGACCCTTAACACCAGCTTTTTTATTCTTGGTAGTGCTGGTAGTTGAACCTAAGGTCCTGACACTCTCTGCATTTCTGAGTCTACCGGAAGAGGCGGCAGCAACTGGACGGAACTCATGACTTTCACCAAGGGTAGAATGGGCTCTCTCCTCATCTAGCATTCGATGTCTGGACTTGTTCCTGCTCTGGCAGAGTGGGCACTGCCAGAAGCATAATATCAGGCCATAGAGGTAGGCCCAGTCCTTGCCTGTTTGCCAGCCTTGCTACTGATGACTCCCTGGAGGATAGTACGCTGTCCGGCAGGTTCTTTGAAGCCCTACGCCTTGCCAGGTTGCCCAGAGGTGACTCACCTGGACCTTGTGGACAGACCAGCTCTCTGGGTTATTCTGTCTGGGTTAGGGGAGTGTCTATTTATCACTGGCCTGTGATGTGGGTTTGGTCATGACCATCCCACCCAGAATGGAGATAGTGTTTGTCATGTGGACCCAGTCAGAGATAGGCCAGGATTCAGACAAGTCTGTATGCCTACAAAATTGAACGTTTTCTCTCCTTCCTTCTTCCTTCCTCTCTTATTTATTTATTTGTTTGTTTGTTTGTTTGTTTGTTTATTTCTTGAGACAGATATATCCTTGAGTGGCCTGGAGCTCACTGTGTAAAACTAGGCTGGCCCCGAATTCACAGAACTTTGCCTGCCTCCTGCCTTCCCAGTGCAGGGATGAAAGGCATGTACTACCACACCCACCAGCCTCCACACCCAGCTCTTTGTCTTTTGAAGGAGGGTCTCCTGTAGCCCAAGGCTAACCTTAAACTCCATGCATTTTTTATCTCCAACCTCCTCACTGTCTGGCCTTAAGGATGCTAGATGCTTTCAGACTGGGTTTTGATATGTAGCTTTAGCTGGCATTGAACTTGTGGTCCTCATCCTCCTAGGTGCTGGGATTACAAGTGTGCATCGCCTTGCCTAGTTTGTTTTTTAAGTTCATTTCTATGGATGTTTTGCATATATATATACACATATACACACAATATATATATATATATTGCTTGTCTGGTGTCCATCAAGGCCAGAAGAGGGTGTTGGATCCTCTGGAACTGGAATTACGGGTGGTTGTGATGTGGGTGCTGGATATCAAACTCTGGTCCTCTGGAAGGACAGGGCTCATATTAAACACTGAGCCGTCTCTCTAGCTCCATCTTTTTGTTTTCTTTTTCCCTGTCCTGGAACTCACTCTATAGACCAGGCTGGCTTCAACAAACTCAGAGACCCACCCCCATCTCTGCCTCCTGAGTGCTGAGATTAAAGGCGTGTGCCACCAACGCCCACCCGGCCAGCCCCATCTCTTTGTTTAACACTTTTTTAACCTTTGTGTATGTTAATGGGATGGGATATTCACATGTCATAGTGCCCAGGAAGAGGTCAGAGGACAACTTTGGAGTAGGAAGCTTTACCCACAAGGCCATTTTGCTGAGCTTCCACTTTATTTTTTAATTTTTATTTCTTCTCCCCCCCCCCCCATGGTTTCTCTGTGCTATCCTGGAACCAGCTCTATAGACCAGGTTGTCCTGGAACTCAACAGAGATCCACCTACCTCTGCCTCCTGAGTGCTGGAATTAAAGGCAAGCATCATCACAGCCTTTTTAAAATTTCCTTTAAAGAATTGTTTTTAGCCAGGTGTGGTGGCACACACTTTTAATCTCAGCACTTGGGAGGCAGAGGTGGGTGGATCTCTGTGAGTTTGAGGCCAGCCTGTTCTACAGAGTTCTAAGACAGCCAAGGCTACACATAGAAAAAAGAAACCGTCTTAAAAAGCCAAAAATAAGAAAAAATAATGATTTGTTTTTATTTTGTGTGTTTTTCCTGCACATGTGTATGTATCATGTGCCCACTGAAGTCATAAGAAGGTTAGATCCTCTGGAACTGGAGTTACAGGTGGTTTGAGCCATCATGTGGGTATTGTGAATCAAATCCAGGTCCTCTGCAAGATCAACCAGTGATCTTAACTGATGAGCCATCTCTATAGGTCCCTACCCTCCTTCCCACTTAATCTTTTAAACTCCAGAATAGGGGGTTAATGTTGAACCAAGAATTGAAGGAGGCACATGTCACAGGTGTGTGGAAAGTAGTTACCATTCAGAAACCACTAAAAGACTGCAATTTTAAACTTGTATTTATTTTGTATATTGGGTAGACATGTTCACCATGTGGAAGTTAGAGAATAATTTGGCAGAAGTTGGTGTGTCTATCAGATGGGTCCCAGGAATGAAACTCGGGCTATTCGGCTTGGTGAGCATAAAAAAAGCCTATGGCTGTGTAAGACAGATGCCATGTTCTAGAGGTTGCCTGCCCTCCTTCCCCTCCTTGCCCTGGCCGGCCTGTGTACTTCCTGCAAGTAGATTGACTTTCTGTCTTTTGCAGGGGAGTCAGAGTCACTTCTGTGGTGGTCAACATTACTACTGTACATAGCAGTGGTGGTGCATGCCTTTAATCCCAGCACTCAGGAGGCAAAGGCAGGCGGATCTGAGTTCGAGACCAGCCTGATCTGCCAGAGCTAGTTCCAGGACAGGCTCTAAAACTGCAGATAAACCCTGTCTTGTAACCCCTCCCCCCAAAAATATATTACTGTACATAGATTACAGGAGTATGGTCCTGAAGAGGAACTATATGGAGTTGGATTCCCAAGGGTGCACTCTGTTCTTTATTTTTACTTTTGTGGCTTCTCAGACAGAGGTCTGACTCCACAGTAGAATGTTGATGCATGGCAGAAGGCATGGAGATGTCCCTGGACACACGGATGCTTCCTCCAAGAGGCCCAGTCTGGGTTGGGAGGCTGTAACAAAGTGTGACTGCTGGAGCCCAGTGGGGCAGAGTGGACCGTCCTTACGCCCTGAACCCCCTGGTACTATGACCTAGCCTTCTTCTGTCAACTGTCTGGAAGAGCCCAGTTTGCTGTGGCTATAGTCTTGCTGCCTTCTGCAGTCCAGAAGCCTGGCTCTTTGAGAGTTAATTGGGTCAGTGCATGTCACCCGCCTGCCAGACCCAGCTTGAGATCACCAGACCAGAGTAGAGCAGGCAGAAGGTGGAGAGCTGGGATCCTATTAAGCAAAATATCTCAGTGTCTGGGGCGGGGCAGCCTCCTACGTGCCCAGATGCCCGTGCAGCTTCCTTCCCAGGATGCTGGACTCCTGGGCCAGCAGTCATGCCTGAGAGTAGCAGACCCAGCTCCTACAGGAGTGCTGATTCTGTTCTCCCTCTTAAGTTATCTCTTGCTCTTGTGAGTTTCTGCTCACAGGGAAGGAAGCTCAGCAAAGGGGTGCCTGTCTCCAAGACTTGCTTTGCCCTGCTGTCAGCTGTGATTTGTCCACTGGCCACCCTGTGCCACCCTCCTCTCTTCACGAGGGCTGGGTACTGGGACCTGACTGACACAGTGGCAATATTGGGAACCCAGGACATTCCCCATCATGCTGAAGACGATCTGCCACCCTGTGTGGGAGGCTGTGATGATTGATGGGAAAGACATTCTTGAGAAGGGCTGCTGTCTGTTCATGTATACCCTGGAGTGTATGCTAAGGAAGCACTTGGCCTTTGAAGTTCCTGAGGGTCTTGTGAAGCCCCTAGAGTTTATAGAAACCAATTGAGCAGAACAGAATCTGGACAGGTAGTTCTGGGTGATCTCAAGGTGGGTTGGGACAGGGCAGATCTGACTACTATGGCTGTGCTTTGGCCTCTACCTGCTACTACCCCTATTCCTAAGGAGGGTAGCCTCATCTTAATAGAGGGGGACAGGTTTGGGTGGGCTTCCCTTTAAAAGCCTTTGCCTGGAGGCCCTTCCTGCTTTGTGGTTTAACCTCAGCTCCCTCCAGGCTAGAGACAGCAGGGCCCAGCTCTGTAGGCAGGCTGTAGAGTTCCAGCTTGATTGGGACTGGTTGGGTATTGGCTTAGGCAGGGAGATAGAAGATGGTATGAAAGCCAGCCTGCCTGGGCGAGCCCTGCCGTTCCACAGAGCTGGGCATGTCTCTTGGTTTCTTGGGCCTTGGCTTGCTCATTTGTGAAACTGGCTTGGGAACATCCTGTGTCTAGTATCCTGTGGGGCTCAGGAAAGTGAGTGCAGAGGCAGGGGAGAGTATAAGGAGCAGGTTTGGGAGGGCTTACCAGTGGGGGGGTCTAAGGTCACAGCCCAGGGCTGGTGGGGACACTCTCAGATGGAAGCTTACTCTTTTCGGGCAGTAAGAGTGGGCAACAAGCTGGCTGTAACTAATTGAAGCTGACCCCACTCTACCCTGAGCTCTTCTGGGTCTCCTTTAGGACCACCTCCTGGGAAGGGCTAAACAGGGTCTAGCCAGGGACTGTGCAGATGCTGAAGTCCCATGGTTCACTGGCAGCTTAGAGAGGCAGGAGGCATGATGCTGTCTGTCAGAGGATAAGTTTAGAGGTGCTGGCAGCAATCTGTCCTTGGTTGCAAATTCTGGGTTAGTAGCTCTGAGGAAGGTATCCTATCCTTATATTTCTTGTTCTTGTCTTTGTCCCTCCTTGTCTTGGGTGGGTGGATGAGTTTGGGGTTCTGGGGACAGATCATGCTCCAGGGAGCAGTTAATGATAAGGGGAAGCCTGTGTCTCTACCTGCCACCCTCTGATGTATGTGTCCCACAGCAAGTGGCCCCAGCAGCCTCCCTTACTTGGGCTGCAGGCTGAAACTGCGGAAACTGGCCCTCTTTGATACAGACAAGCAGGGTGTGTGTAAAGGGCAGTGGCACTTTATGGGTCCTTATCTCTGACACCTTTGCTGTGCCCTGAGCCCTCCTAGCTCTCACTTCAGTCAGGCTGAAGGGGCCTCAGACTGTTCCTTCATTTTGGTTTCCATCTTACCTAGACCTTGTCCCTCTTTCCCGGTCCCTGTCCCAGGCTGGGTCCCTAGCCTCCTTCCTAGTTGTTCCTCTGAGCCTTCCTTTGTGGCTCAGACTGAGGACTGTACATACCTGTATCACCTGCCCCAGAGTGTCTCTCCTGCAGCTGACTAGGAAGGCAGAGAGAGGTGGGAATGGAGCCAGATGGGGTGAGCCAAGGCTCCTCATCCAGAGCAGGGAAAGTGAATTCAGGCAGGACTTGGGGTCTTGGGCATACAGGCCTTGATGAAGCAGCCTCCTGCCTGAGCTACACTCAGTTTGTCAATCTTGGGAACACACTGGAGTGCGGCAGTCAGGCTGCCTGAACACACTGCTTAGCTGCCCAACTTCTCTGGTGCAGTTCTGTGGCACATGGGTAGGCTCTTCACGTTCACATCACAGGTAGGTGTTCAGGTGTTTTGTGTCTGTCACTCGTGGGGTGTTCATGTGTAAGCATTAGTCATGGGGACTGGGAGGCTGGGTAGGAGTCCTTGGAGTGTGAGTACATGTTTGGGGCAGGTGGCATTGGCCGCTGTGGTGGGGTCATCTGGGGCCTAGAGTGTCTGCCCATCCAGCTCTCACAGGCTAGCACAAGGGCTTTCCGCAGTCTTAGTCCAGGCCCTGGAAGAGATCTGAGGAATCTCCTGTATTTCCATCTGCAGCTGAGTGCCTGAGGGTCAGGGACTGGATCCTCGAGTGCTATGGGAATGGGGTGGAGCCCTTGCTTTTTGCTGTGGTTCCTAAGGCCTGCTCCACCCAGCTGGCAGCTATACTGCAGGGATCTTGCTGCGTGTAGAAAATTGCAGGATGCCTACACCCAGCCTGACTGACTCGATACCCCTAGGCCCCACGTTTCTTGTCAATGAAATAGTTGGTTGAGAGTGGTAGTTTGAGGAGCGATTTGCCATGGGAGGCACCACAGTTTGGGGTTTGGCCCTGTCAGATGGGTGGTCCCTGTTCACACCAGGCTGAGTTACCTCCTTGGGGACTTGATTAGACAAGGGAACATACTGGTACCCAGGTGATTGTCTTTCTGAGCTTGAGAGAGGTCATTGGAGGGAGGAGACCAGGATACTTCCTGCTGAGAGTCTGCTGGCCTCTAAAGCCCCACAAAGCCAGACCAGAACAGCTGGAGGCCTCCAGACAGTACCAGTCTGGAAGTAAGAATCATTGGACAGGAGTAACCTTTATAAATAGTGGTCCCTTTATAAATAGTTTCCTACCCTGAACTTTAGGGGAGCTCCTCAGACCTAGTGTCTGAGACACCCATCTTCCAGGCCACTTTTCACAGATGTCCTGTCTCCTAGATTGAGTCTTGGACACAGAGGACACCTAGGCCTGGCCATGTTCACTCTACCTCAAGCCTTGTAGGTAGATAGCATGTTGAGGGTGCCTATTGTGGCCCCAAACACCCAGGGCTCTTCTAGGTAATGCCCAATGAAAGGATATATGCAAGGTCCTCTCCATCTCAAATGGCTTGTTCTGTCTTACAGGAAATGGCCAATTCTGTCTACTTGGTCATGGAGGTGAGTTCCCATGGGGCCAGGGGAAGCACCAGGGCCCAGAGGGATAGGGGTGGGTGGATATAACCATGCACTATTGACATTCCTAGGTGAAATTTGGGACAGGTCTAAGGAACAGGTATGGGGTTAAGGAGCTGCAGGGTCTTTGGCCGTGTTCTGATGGTGTGTTCCTGGTCTTTTGCAGTATTGTAATGGTGGAGACCTGGCCGATTATCTGCACAGTGAGTAGGCACACCCTTACTGGGCACTGATGTTAGCCTAAGATGCTGCCTGCTTGATTGTGGCAGTGATCCTTCTTATCCCTTCCTGCTTTGGGGCTGTATAGAAGGGAGCCCAGCTCTTTCAGGCCCTTAGGCCTCACCACCCTCAGCTGTTTGTGGAGCGTCTCCCACATGCTGGGTGGGTGGCTTAAGCAGAGTAGTCAGGTTCTGCTACTTTGGTGGGGATGAAGACACAAGTAGAGCAGGTGGATAAGTGCAGGCTTAGGGAGAGTATATGCTTTCCATGGTAGTCAGGGGCTTTGGTGTATATGTGGATCCCTGTGGGTGCAGACTAATAAGAGAGGTGCATCCAGGAGAGCAAGGAAGCTTCTGGCAGGCAGCAAGAGAGCTCAGGACCCACTGAAAGATAGCAGGTGGGTGGGTTGTGATGAACAGAGTGATGGGGCATTGATATCTCCTCCATGGTGCTCTGAGGGTCTGAGAGAGGCAGGTGGTGACAATGCAGAGATGTTGGCCCAAGGCCTGGAAGGATGCAGTGGCTATCCACGACTGCAATTCAGAATGCTTCACCTTGGCAAATACAAAGCAGGGAACAGGGATTGATGGCTCAAAGCAGCCCATCTCAGACTGTGAAGGAAATGGCAGCCACTCCTTCTTTTAAGAGTGGGGACTCCAGGGACCTGAGCACCTCCTAGCAGACCTCCTGAGCATTCCCGAAGGGATGCAGGCATTTAGAACAGTCTTCTGTTCTTTGGGGCCTCCCTCTGCTGGAGCGTCTGGATAAGACCCCAGACTGGGATGCTGGCTTTCCGTTGAGCCATCAGAATAGGCCCTGAGCCTAAGCCTAGGAGGGCCCTTCGAGGTCTGCTGGGATGAGTCAGCTGTGGAGTAGGTCTCGGGGTGCTGTCTTTGGGCTTCTGGCCTTGGATGCAGTGGCCTGTCGGCTCACTGTATGCTCAAGTTCACGTGGCTGAGCCGTGCTTGGCTTTGCCCGCCCAGTATTTGCTCTTGTCTCCTGGGGCAGTGTGCTGTGCCCATGACCTTCAGGAGTTGAATGGTTCCTGGCAAGTTTCCAGGCTCCACAGGTGTTAGGTTGGCCCTAGATCAGCCTCGAATGTCACCTGTCTGTGGAGGAGGAAACAGTGAGCACCAGTACAGGGCTGACCTGTAACTTTTGAGTGCCTCGGGTGCTCATAGACCCCTATGCACGTGTGTGTTGGTTGATTGCCTACCACAGGGATGTGGAGGAGGATCTAGGAGGTATCAATGGAAAGTAGAAACCAAGAAAAGCAGAATGCCTTTAGAAGCACCAAAAGCTAGCAGTTAGGGATTGATGTGGAGGGGGTCCTACAAGGGTGTGTGGGAGGAGGGGCAGGTGGACTCTGGGGTTGAAATGAGAAAGGCCCAGCTTCTGGGGGTTGCAAGACAAGTTGGCCACAGTGTCCAATGGCTTGCAGAATGGGTTGGCTCTGTACCCTGGAGGGTCTAGGGATGGGTATTGTCATTAGGCTGAGTTTGTCTATGTACATTCATGACCATGGTGTCTCAAGTCCCGAGCCTGCCCTTTCTTACAGCCATGCGCACACTGAGTGAAGACACTGTCAGGCTGTTCCTACAGCAGATTGCTGGTGCCATGCAGCTGTTACATAGCAAGGGCATCATCCACCGTGATTTGAAGCCCCAGAACATTCTGCTGTCCAATCCTGGGGGTCGCCGTGCCAACCCTAGTAACATCCGAGTCAAGATTGGTGAGATCTGTTGGGGTGGTTGGCTCTCTGAAAGACTGCAGCAGGGGACCCTTCCAAGAGCAATTTCAGCTCAGGCCATCTGGGTGCTTTTCCTGCAGCTGACTTTGGATTCGCCCGGTACCTCCAGAGCAACATGATGGCAGCCACACTCTGCGGTTCTCCTATGTACATGGTGTGTGCCCATTCATGATCAGGACTGCAGGGCTGGGTTGGTGTCAGCCTCCACCTGAGACCCTTTGCAAGAATGTCAGAACCCCCCCCAAAGATCAGCTATGGCCTCAGCTTGGGTTGTAGACCGTGGCAATACCATTTTGTCATGTCAAAACTGATTGGTTGTTGCTTTGGTGGTTGCACATGACTGGTGCCTGGTACCTGTTATTGGTTATTGCATACTACTATACAGTAATGCTGATCTGTGTTGTCACCCTGTAGGCCCCTGAGGTCATCATGTCCCAGCACTACGATGGGAAGGCTGACCTATGGAGCATTGGCACCATTGTCTACCAGTGTCTGACAGGGAAGGCCCCCTTTCAGGTAAGTGAACCCCATGACATTAAGGTCTTAGTGGTGTCCCCAGCATGGAAGAGTACAAGCTTGCCAGATAGGGAATCAGTTTGAGTTACAGGTATCAGGTTGGTGGCTATCCTGCATCCTCCAGGTGAAAGCTATCACAATGATCACTGAAACTTTTTCTTGAGTCAGATAGCCTTAGACCCTGCCCAGTCACTCTTGAGCCACAAAGATGTTTCCTGCCTCACAGAGCAGTCTTCTTATCTAGGGCTTAGGTCATACCTCTGCTTGGTAAGTTAAGGGTCACCTCTGCTGTGACCCCATCAGAGGTCAGAGTCATGTCTCAATATGGACCTTCCACCCACCCTTGCTTCTAAAGCAGCTGTTAGCCCAAGTGTGGGTAGCCCTAACATGGAAGTAAAATCTGCATCAAGGGGAATTTGAGAACCTTTGATAAGACATGGTATTGATGCCTGCAGTGATCCCAAGCTGATAGGCCTGGCATAGTTCCTACTTGCCAACATTCAGGTTAGGAGCTAACCCCACTCCCTGGGATGTATATTCATGTATACCCATGACCCTGTCAGCTGTGTCCCCACCCAACAGGTGCTCAGTATATATACCCTGATCAGCCCTGAAATATACATATCCACCCATGGCCACCCCTTTCTCATTTGGAGGATCTGATGACTCCCTCTGTCTCACCTGCCTTCCCCTTGTCCTGTGTGTACATGGCACATGAGCTGCACTGTGGTCCTCACCATGGGATGACTGGGGACCAAGGCACTTGAGAGGCTAGGCAGTGGTAGCTGGCAGGGCTCTGAGGTAGTAAGCCATCTGCAGCACTGACCTTTTTCATGTTATCCCAACAGGCCAGCAGCCCTCAGGATCTGCGCATGTTTTATGAGAAAAACAAGACACTAGTTCCTGCGTAAGCAACTCTCCATTCTCCCCAGAGCGGTCCATCCTGGCACCCTACAACTCTTGCTCAAACCCATCCTCTCTTCCAGCATCCCACGGGAGACATCAGCCCCCCTGCGGCAGCTGCTCCTGGCTTTGTTGCAGCGCAACCACAAGGACCGTATGGACTTTGGTGAGCACAGCCACTTGGCACCCTGCCCCCTTAGTTGCCCTGCTTGGTCTAGGGTATTACTCTTGTGTTAGCTGGCCTTGGTGGGCACCCAGGCACCCATGACCTACCATCTGCTGTCAGCCTCCAGGCCACAATGCACTGGGCTTTTGTAACCCCAGCAAGGCCGGCAGATTGAATGCCCCTGAAACGGGGGTCAGATGTTCTCAGGAACCATCATCTGGGGCACTGACTTTGCCTAGGTATCTGGAGCCTGGCCTTGAAACCCAGGCCTCTGTAGTCAGGCTGCTGGGTCAGAGGCATGAAGATAATTCACTCCTTTTATCCACAGATGAATTTTTCCACCATCCTTTCTTAGATGCCAGCACTACCATCAAGAAATGTGAGTCTCTGAGGGTCTTGGGGAGACAGGGCTTGTGACATGTTCCCCAATGTTGATGAGAACTGGAGTATTTGGGCCAGTCAGAGGCCGCCATGTCCTCAGAGCTGTAGTGGGGCATAGTGTGCATAGTGACCCACGTTCCTCTTGCAGCCCCGCCTGTGCCTGTGCCCTCGTACCCCAGCTCGGGGTCTGGCAGCAGCTCCAGCAGCAGCTCTGCATCACACTTGGCCTCCCCGCCGGTGAGTTGGCTTCTTGGGTTTCTGTTGGGCCATGGAATGCTGAGTGATGGGTGTGCAGAAATAGAAATAGCTGCCTCTGGTCCTTACATGCTTTAGGCATGGTCTGTGTAGCCTGTTTTTCTGCATGACTAGGGACACAGTGACAGTGCTAGGTCTGATGGTCATACCCTATGGGACTTGAGCCCCATCTGAATGTTCACTAGCATTTAGTGGAGCAGTAATAAGCTAGTGTCTTGGTTTGGCTCCACCCTCTAGGCTCTGCCGTAACGGGGAGCAGGTTCATAGTCTGTGGTGGGGACTCCCCTCTGAGGGATTTCATGAAAAGTGTGCCTAAGCACTGCCACCTGCAGTGTGTGTGTGCGTGCGTGTGTGTGTACATGCATTCCTGACACTAACCCTAAAGAGGGGCTTGTCTTTAATGTGTGAAAGGAGTGCTAGAGAGAGAGCTCGGTGGTTAAGAGCACAGACTGCTCTTCTAGAGGTCTTGAGTTCGATTCCCAGGAACCACATGGTGGCTCACAACCACCCATAGTGAGATCTGGTGCCCTCTGTTGGCCCTCAGAAAGAGAGAAAGCTGCTGTGCTGCAGAGCTTGTCTGAGCCCAGCACCCTTTGCTTAGCACCGTGGGCCTGAGCTCCACTGTGTGTGGCCTGTACCATTTTTGGGGAGGTTGATTGGCTGTGGGCGCTGTTAATCCCTATTCTGTCCTGCAGTCCCTGGGAGAGATGCCACAGCTGCAGAAGACCCTTACCTCCCCAGCCGATGCTGCTGGCTTTCTGCAGGGTTCCCGGGACTCTGGTGGCAGCAGCAAAGACTCCTGTGACACAGATGACTTTGTCATGGTCCCAGCCCAGTTTCCAGGTCAGGTCCCACTACATAGGCAGGCAACAGGCTACATGTATGTGGGCATGGGGTTCAGACCTGACTCCCTATGGGCAATTGAATGGTTGGGTTTCTAGAGTCCTGAGTGTGTCTGGAGAGCCCTGTGGCAGGTTCCAGAGCATTAAAAAAAGGGGCATGTGGTTCGTGGTCCATGAGTGTCTACTTTCGTCTTAGAGTAGACTGCCATTGCACTGGGATCCTGCTCTGTATTAGTAAATAACTGCATTGCCCAGACTGCACTCTCTGGGGAGAAAAGGGACATTGGACATTGGACAGAACACAGAGTCAGAGACACGGTCAGGTGAGCCAAGGAGGACACCTTAGTCATATGCTTTCTTCTTCCACAGGTGACCTAGTAGCTGAGGCAGCCAGTTCCAAGCCCCCTCCTGACAGCCTGCTGTGTAGTGGGTGAGTCAGTCTCTCCTGACCTTTGCTCAGGGATAAATTGGGTCTTTGGTGTAGCCAGTGCTTTCCTGCCTGGTCCAGTCTTGGCCTGGAATAGGCCATTTGGGAAGGACTAAGGCTGCTGGGCCCCTTTAGGGAAGCCTGGTGAAGGAGTTTAAGGTCTGGATGCATCAATCTTAAAGGTGCCTGTCCATTCTTCCACCAGGAGCTCGCTGGTGGCCTCTGCTGGCCTAGAGAGCCGTGGTCGCACGCCATCTCCCTCTCCAACCTGCAGCAGTTCTCCCAGCCCCTCTGGGTAAGCATAGATGGGAAGCATAGACCCTCAGCTTTATGGCCACCCTTCTTGGCAAGATTGTGTGTCTAAAAGTCCTGTATCTGGCCAGACATGGCAGTGTGGGTGTCCCACTGAAGAGCTGTTGATGTGTGGCTGGATCGATGAGGGAACCAAGTGAGGATGTCACTACCTAGAAGACCTTCCTTCGCTGTATTTTATAGCAACGACACATATGTGGGGGTTCACACAGAGTGTTGGATGTGCACAGTGTGAAAGCCAGCTCTTCAGGCCTGGGCAAGACTGAGACCTCTCTACCCTGAGCCTGAACCTGGGCCTGAGCCTCTTCCCAGTGTTGTTTACAGTGGTTACCTTCTCTCCACAGCCGGCCTGGCCCCTTCTCCAGCAACAGGTATGGTGCCTCGGTCCCCATTCCTGTCCCCACTCAGGTGCACAACTACCAGCGCATCGAGCAGAATTTGCAATCGCCCACTCAGCACCAGACAGCCCGGTTAGTGTTTCTGACTTTAGTGAGAGTCCTAACACAGCTGTCCTATGGACAGTCATGGAGTTTGTAGAGTTGTTGTAACTAACTGCTGGGGGCTCCTGAGCTCATGAAACCCATCTTGTTGGCAAGCTGTGTTTGGTAGACTAAAGTAAATGTTAGGGATTGGATGAGTATTTCATGTAACCCAAGAAGGCAACATGAATTAGCAGTTATGATGCCTGTAAGCCAGAATAGCCAAGGAAAATCTGAGTGAGGTTAAGGCCCTCAGTGATATCAATTAGACCTTGTGTGTCCTTGCTCTGTGCAGGTCCTCTGCCATCCGAAGGTCAGGTAGCACTAGCCCCCTGGGCTTTGCTCGGGCCAGCCCATCACCCCCCTCCCACACTGATGGAGCCATACTCGCCAGGAAGCTTTCATTAGGAGGTGGCCGTCCCTACACGCCCTCTCCCCAAGGTAAGTCTATATGGGGATGAGAAATGGTGGGCATTCCTTTCTCATCTGTGAGTGGGTGGGGTGGGTGTGATGATCCCCCCCCCCCATTTTCTATGGTCTGATCTACCCACCCTTTTCCTACCAGTGGGAACCATCCCTGAGCGGCCCGGATGGAGCAGAGTGCCCTCCCCACAAGGAGCTGATATGCGAGCTGGCAGGTCACCACGACCAGGTAGGTGTGGGCACAGCCCCTGGCCTGAGCGTCTGTAGAGCAGGCATGAAGGATAGCTGACTCTAGCATCAACCTTTGGATCACAGAGGATACCTCCTGCCACTCAGTTCCTTGTACTCCAGGGCTGTGTGGCTTTGGACAGACTGCTAAGGCCTTCTGTACCTCTGCTCCCATGGAGACTTCCTGAGGTAGCTGTAAGGGTTCTTGTGTTCCTGGAGTGAGGTATCTAGAATGGTTCTTACAGAGACCTAGAGCAGGACCGTGCCCTGTTTGGCACTTTGCCAGTGTGCTTGGCTGAAGGACCTGAGGGTACTAATGTAGCCTGTCCCTGTCCCCAGGCTCCTCTGTTCCTGAGCATTCTCCACGGACCACTGGGCTGGGTTGCCGCCTGCACAGTGCCCCCAACCTGTCCGACTTCTATGTTGTGCGCCCCAAGCTGCCCAAGCCCCCAACTGACCCGTTGGGAGCCACCTTCAGCCCACCCCAGGCCAGTGCACCCCAGCCATGCCCAGGGCTGCAGTCTTGCCGGCCACTGCGTGGTTCACCTAAGCTGCCTGACTTCCTACAGCGGAGTCCCCTGCCCCCCATCCTAGGCTCTCCCACCAAGGTAATGACTCGGCTAACTTCTAGGAGGGACTGAGGAGGAGGAGACGGGGTGGGAAAGGACCTGGTCTCTGTCTTGGTTGCCTGTTGGGCTTCATTCACCCTTGGGCTGCTTCCCTGGAAGTGCCTACAGGGGATTAGGGAAGGGAACTTAGAGGAGCTGGCTCTTGCAGGGATGGCTTTTCGCCTTTATTTTGTAAGGTCTCACAGAATGGGGCGGCTGGCTTCCCTGATAGATGGGCCCTGTACTTCATCCTTGGGAAGAAAGCCTGGGCCCTGTGTCTCTTTACTAGGCCATGGCTCCTTCCCTGTGGGAGTGTGACACCACAAGGTGTTTACTGAGATGAGCAGGTCTGGTTGGAGCATCTGAAAGAAATCTCAGACTAGGCATGGTGACTTGGTGGATGCTTGATTTGGAGGGATGGATGGGTTTCCACAGCGGGCCCCATCGTGGGCTGCAGGTTCTGAGGTCGGCAGTCCATTGGGCCTTCTCTCAATGCTGTCCCTCCTTCCCTCCTAGACTGGGCCTTCATTCGACTTTCCTAAAGTTCCCAGCTCCCAGAATTTGCTGACCCTGCTGGCTCGGCAGGGTGTAGTGATGACACCCCCTCGGAACCGCACACTGCCTGACCTCTCAGAGGCAGCTCCTTTCCAGGGCCAGCAGCTGGGCTCTGGCCTGCGGCCTGCTGAAGACACCAGGGGTCCCTTTGGCCGGTAAGTGGGGTGGCGGTGTGCTCAGGAGCTGTCCTCCCTACTGTTCGTTTCTGACCCTTGTAGTTCAGCTTGTTTCCCTTACTTGAAAGATGAAGTGAGTTAGAGGACTACAGCTCCTTATGCCTGGCCTGAGCTATGGTTGTGTACAGAAATAGGGCCTCGGCTTCTGAGCCCCTAGGCTCTCACAGCACATACTGCCTCCCCATTCCTGCCACCTCAGGTCCTTCAGCACTAGCCGTCTAACGGATCTGCTGCTTAAGGCTGCATTTGGGACGCAGGCCTCTGACTCGGGCAGCACTGATAGCTTACAGGAGAAACCTATGGACATTGGTATGTGAGGGGTCTGTGGGGGTGTTGTGGGAGTCTGACCCCAGCATGGTCCCTGAGCTTGCCTTGTTTGTTCTTTAGCTCCCTCTGCTGGTTTTGGAGGGACCCTGCATCCAGGAACCCGTGCTGGAGGGGCCAGCAGTCCTGCACCTGTGGTATTCACTGTGGGCTCCCCACCCAGTGGTACCACCCCGCCCCAGGGTACCCGTACCAGGATGTTCTCAGGTGAGGGCTGTGCCAAGTAAGAGTTGCACTGTGGGATGAGGGTTCTTGAATGCAAACCCTTGTTCTTTAGCATAGTCCTGAAGGTCTATTTATGTAAGGTTTGTGGCATTCCCAGCTTGTGCATGAAGCAGGGATAGTACCCAAGATGCTGGTCTCCATGTCCAGCTTCCCTGAAAGGCTGGGAGTCCTGGCTAAAGAACAGATCCACGAGGGTCCCGTCACTTCAATGGTGGTAGTGCTTGCTTTGCCTTAGCTATACCAGTTTTGCACATGGCTTCACTGCCTTCTCTGAGCAGATGTGGGTTGAAGTGCTGGGAGCTAGAGTACTGGAGCCCTAGGGGTACTGGCACCTTTGACTTGTTGTGTTCCCTATTAAGGCATCAGGATGAGGAATGTGAACTGAGGCACATCTGAACTCTAGATACGGAGTTCAGAGGGCCTGAGATTGCAGGGTGAAAAGCAGGCCAGCTGCCTATCCCTTACCAGCCATCTGCCTACAGTGGGCTCTTCCAGCTCCCTGGGCTCTGCCGGCTCTTCTTCTGCCCGCCACTTAGTGCCTGGGGCCTGTGGTGAGGCCCCTGAGCTCTCTGCCCCAGGCCACTGCTGTAGCCTTGCCGACCCCCTTGCTGCCAACTTGGAGGGGGCTGTGACCTTCGAGGCTCCTGACCTCCCAGAAGAGACTCTCATGGAGGTGAGGCTTGGGGAGGTGGCAGACAAGCATGGGTGCTCCCCTCTGACTTGCCTGACTAACACTCGGGGAGAGGTGCCCCTCTGGCAGATGAACCTTTCAGCCCTGCTGCACACACACTTGTGTGTCCAGGCTCTGACCTTTATTACTTTCTCAGCAAGAGCACACGGAGACCCTACACAGTCTGCGCTTCACACTTGCGTTTGCACAGCAAGTTCTGGAGATTGCAGCCCTGAAGGGTAGTGCCAGTGAGGCGGCCGGGGGCCCTGAGTACCAGCTTCAGGAAAGCGTGGTAGCCGACCAGATCAGTCAATTGAGCCGAGAGTGGGGGTAGGTATTGTCTGGGGCCTGAGAAGCCAGCTCCTGGGCATTGTTGGCCCTGACTTGCCTCTGACCTGTTTGTTGACCTCTAGCTTTGCAGAACAGCTGGTACTGTACTTGAAGGTGGCTGAACTTCTATCCTCAGGCCTACAGACTGCCATTGACCAGATCCGAGCTGGCAAGCTCTGCCTTTCGTCTACCGTGAAGCAGGGTGAGAAAAGAGTGAGCAAGCCAGCCTGAGTGGGGACGCAAGACCACATGGGTGGGCCTGGCCTCAAGCTTAGAATGCAGAGTAGTACATGGATTTACCCAGGGTAGAGCTACTTGGGACTGATGTTGACCTTGCTACATAGGTCTGGGGAGAGCTGGGGGCTGTGGCTTCTGTCCAAGTGGAAAATGCTCCAATGGTGACATGCTTTCTAGCCCTCTGGGCCGGGTGGGGCACTGCTTCTGTGGGCGTGAAATGACTGGCCCTTCTACCCTAGTGGTGCGCAGGCTAAACGAGCTATATAAGGCCAGCGTGGTGTCCTGTCAGGGCCTCAGTTTGCGGCTTCAGCGCTTCTTTTTGGACAAACAACGACTGCTGGATGGGATCCATGGTGTCACTGCTGAGCGGCTTATCCTCAGCCACGCCGTGCAGATGGTATGGGGCAGTCTGTGGTCTGTGCTTTGTCTGGTGGGGGGCTTGGGATATTGTCCTGGATGTCTCTGATGTTAGGTGATGCTCTACCCAGCAAGCAGCAGGGGCTTCCCATGAGCTGACATAGTGACTGTCCACTGCCTCATCAGCTCGGGTAGTATCTCTGAGGTTCAGTTCCTAGGGCTAACTACACCCTGAAGCAGGCCTCTGCTGTGAGATTATTCACATATGAGGAACACCAAAGGAAGGAACTAAGAACAAGTTGACCTGTACTTTCTAAGGTGGCAGTGACCTCTCAGAACACAAAGTGATGCTCTGCATACTTCCCACGGTGCCACTCTTATTATCCTGGGGTAGGGATTGTTGTTTCCAGCCCAAGCAGATAGGGCAGTTGTCACCTTGCAGGCAGGTTAGCTCGCTCTATGAGCAACTGTAACTAATTCTTTAATTCCTTAGCCACCCCTAGGACATTATTAGATTATTAGCCATTCTTTTTAAGACAGAGTTTCTCTGTGAAGCTCTGGTTGTACTTGAACTTGTAGACCAAACTGTAGACCAAGTAGGCCTTGAACTCACCATTGCCTGGCTAATAATTAGCCATTCTTTTAATGCTCACTACAGATGAACATGGGCCAATCCACAGTGGGCAATGTGCTGAGCATCAGGCCATTCCTGCCTGGCCCTGGGCCTGCACAGCTAGCTCTGCCTTTCTTTGTCTACAGGTGCAATCTGCTGCCCTGGATGAGATGTTCCAGCACCGAGAGGGCTGTGTCCCACGCTATCACAAAGCCCTTCTCCTGCTGGAGGGGCTACAGCACACACTCACGGACCAGGCGGACATTGAGAACATTGCCAAGTGTGAGTGCCTGTCCTTTGCAGCTGGAGTGGGGTGGTAGGTGTGGCTTCCCCACCTCATGCTCCATCTTCCACAGGTAAACTGTGCATTGAGAGGAGGCTCTCGGCCCTGCTGAGTGGTATCTGTGCCTGACTGCCTGTGACCAGCCTGCTGTGCCCTTGGAGCCAGTCCCCTCTGCCACCCTGCAGGGTAGGGTCTGAGACCTGTCTTTGTTGTCACCGATGTGATGGTGCGGTGCTGAGACTGTGCCCGCCAGCTCCAGCAAGGATGCTTCATGGTGGACCTGTGCAGACTGGTGCGATCTTTGCCTCCTATGCTACCGGTCTAAGTGCCAGTGGCCTCCTCCTTACCCACTGGGACAGGAGTTCCTGAGCTTGTCCTTCCCAGCTGGCTCCCTCAGCAGGCATGCGTGGCCCTGGGAGGTGGTAGGCTGGTGAGCGTGGGCACCTGCCACCTGCAGAGCCCCATGGACAGGCAACGCCCTGAGACTTTTGCTGACTTCAAGCCAAAGCGAGCTTTTTCTCACAGCTCACTTGCCCCATTGCTCATCCAGGAAAAAAGGGTGTGGCCTTTTGGCCTCCTGATCTCTCTAGGAACCTCTCCCTCTGAGACTACCCACCCAGCTTTGTAATCACCAGAGCACTTTATGCAGACAGAGACTGGAGAACCTCAGCCAGCAGTTGAAACTGCTGGGAACCCACCTCCCCTTCCTGACTCTTGCTCTCCAAGATGCTGTACAGATGCAGACCATGTCTACGTGTATAAGCCCAGTGTGCACCTCCGCCTGTGTCTGGTCTTTGGAGGAAAACACAGGCTTGCCTCCTAGGGGAGAAGCAGTCCTCCTGTTCAAATGTTCATTAGGGACAGTCATTGTAAAGCACCATGATTCTTAAACTCAGAACTTCCACACTTTACTGCTAAAATGTGTCACCTCAACCCCCAAACTCAGTTTTTCTTTAAAAAGGAAAGTTCAGAGGTTTAAGAATTGGAAGGGTGAGGATGGAGAATTCAGAGAGCATTATTCTAGATGCTTCCCATGGAGGAGATGGCACCAGCTGTGCTGTGTGGTTGAGGATGAGATGCGGCTGTCTGCTGTAGTGTAGTGTGCGTGTGTGAGAGTGTGTGTGACTGGTGATCTCTATCAACTTCCCCTGTTAGATGGCAGAAAGGGCAGTGCCCAGACGCCATCCTCCCGTGCAGTAGGCAGGTGTGGGTGGAAAATAACATATGCAAAAATGTCCCCCATGGAGCGTTCCTGTCAGTCTGGCCTCCTGTGCATGATGGCCTTCAGGGTCTGTGCTGAAGCTTGTCTTCCAGGCTCCAGGGTGGACACAAGCTAATACCTTCCCAGCCTCCCTGGCCTGCTGGTCCTTTGTCACTGCTCTGTCCATGTGTACTTGAAAGTATCTGAGTGTCCACGAGGCAGATATGGGGTTGGTATCCCCCAACAACATTCAGTTAAAGACCACACACACACTTTTTTTGTTTTGTTTGTTTATTTTTGCAATACTTGAAATATTGCCACTGTGCTTGGACATACGAGAAAAGCAGATCTCTGAGACTAGCCTCCTTCCTAGTCACCCCATGACCTCCCCTGCATGTAACATGTTGTATTTATTGCTTTGTGGCCAACTGGAATCCAGAGCCACCAGGGAGGCTGGTGCAGGGCTCCCCACCTACCACCTGGTTCCTAATGGCTGCTGGGTGGCTGTGTTTGTGTGTGGCTGGCTGTGTGTGGCATGAGCCAAACCTGCTGTCCAAAGCAGGGCTCAGCCCCTGTCAATTTTAAGATGAATTCTGTGTGAGTCCACCCCTTTTGCGTTTCACTGTGTTCTATCAGTTTAAGGAAATAAAATTTGGAATTATTGATGTGGTGTCACCGTTTGTCTCTGGCCCTGCCTTTGGGTCTATCTTTGCAGGTTGTATTTGTCCTATAGGGCTTCACAGCCCCAATAATGGCTTACTCAGCCCTGGGAAAACAGTTGAGACTGGGCTAAGAGAGTTCAGAGAAGGCAGGTCAACTCTCTAAACCGTTTGAGGTTACCAGCTCTTGGTTCCCTTTGGAGATGCACCAGGTTGAAGGATTTACATTATGTGAGATTCATGCTTCCTTTGAGAGATAGGGTATTAAATTCCCAGGCTCAAATGGTCTTTCTTCCCTTGCTTCAGACTTAGGAGTAGCTGTGACTGTGGCCACCTTGCCTTATTTGGAGGGATATTCAAACCCTTTGTGCCCCTCCCCCCCATACTCTTATTTTATGGCAGGGTCTCACATAGTCTAGGCTGGCCTCAGTCATGGTATAAACAACTGGATCAGAAATCCTCTTAGGTGCATCACTATGCCTAGTTTCCTTAGCCTATCCCAGGTCAAACTCCCCCCACTCCCCCCCCCCCAAATCTACCTGGGGATCCTTTCACTTGCTCTGCACTGAAATCTGTCTGGGTTCCCTTTGCTTGCTCTGGCACTGGGTTGCCTTTTTACTGCAAAGCAAACATCTGGTTGTAAGGCCTGCACTTTAAAATTTGTATAGTCTTCACAGGATATAAATGAGCTATTATTCTCTAAGAAGGCTAACCACAATACTGAAAGTGAAAGTTCATGAAGAAGGCAGAGTTGGGGCTCAGAGATGGCTTAGTGGTTAAGAACACTAGCTGCTCTTCCAGAGGTCCTGAGTTCAATTCCTAGTAACCACAGGATAGCTTACAACCATCTATAATGAGATCTGGTGCCCTCTTCTGACCTGAAGTCTGACATGCAGGCAGAACACTGTATATAGTAAATCTTTAAAAAAAAAAAAAAAAAGTTCCAGAGGTGGGGTGGGCCTGCTGTCCACAGGGATAACCAATGGGAAGACATCACATGCTCATGGAGTCCTGTGGGAGCCAATAGACAACTTTATGTTTTCCATATCCCTTACACAATGGAGCGTTTTACGCATTATAAGTGAAAAATAAATTATCCCAAGAACCCATATATATTCATACCCAAACAACTTGTTTGGATTAACAGTTTAAGCAAGCACAGTATTCTTTTGTTTGCTTGATTTTTTTGTTTTGTTTGCTTGCTTTTCAAGACAGGGTCTCTTTGTGTGTAATCCTGGCTGTCCTGGAACTCGCTGACCTCCAATTTATAGAGATTTGTCTGCCTCTGCCTCCCGAGTAAGGAATCTTAAAGGAACCACAAACCTAAACTTTTATTCATGGAAAACAGTCAACTCTAAATCTTTAGTGTGAATACCCTCTCATCAATAGCTTTTTATAGCAGGAGGTAGAGAGCAAAAGTGGGTATAAGGCACATGTGACAATACTATCCATTTATTCGATTGTAGAAAGCTTTTGTACAATTACTTTTTTGTTTTATTTTCTGTTTTTAGAGACAGGGTTTTTCTGTGTAGCTTTGGAGCCTGTCTTGGAACTCACTCTGTAGACAAGGCTGGCCTTAAACTCAGAGATTCTCTGCCTCTGCTTCCTGAGTGCTGGGGTTAAAGGTGTGCACTACCACTGCCTGGCCTTTTTTTTTAGGGATTTTGAGGGAAGTGTTGAGACAGGGTCTTGCTAAATAGCCCTGGCTGGTAGTATGATTGAACACTACACAATTACCTTGCCTCGGCACCCCAAGTGCTGGAATTAGAACTATGTGCCATTATATACCTGGCTCTGAAAGTCTTTTCCTCTGAAAATAAAAATGTACAACTAACATTAAAAAACGGGTATAAGGAATTAATCATCACCTTTGGCTGTCAAAGCAATCCTAAAAAGAGAGGCATGTCAACTAATGATAATTGGGCTCTTTTGTTCTTGTTCCCTGACCTTAATGAGTTCTGCATTCAACTATGTGCCTTTCTAAAACTTTAGACTGTCTTCTTGGTTTTTTACCTCAAAGCTATTTAACGAAAACACCTAAGTCTAACTTGTAAGTTAAGTTGTTTCAGCTATGATGCACTCTGAAACCTGAGAACATAACTCCCAACATTAAGATTAAAAAAATTTAAACTAGTTGGGCTCCTGGGACTTAATTGTTTTCTTAACCATTAACCTAATCCAACAGTCTATAAGTCTCAATAGAAACTCAAGTGTTCCAGCTATGTGACACCTCCTTGTTTTATTTTTTATCATCAAAACTCTATTTAAAGCTGGGCAGTGGTGGTGGCACACACCTTTGATCCCAGCACTCGGGAGGCAGGGGCAGATGGACCTCTGTGAGTTCAAGACCAGCCTGGTCTACAATAGTTAGTTCCAGGACAGGCTCCAAAGCTACACAAAGAAACCCTATCTCAAAAAAACAAAAACAAAACAACAACAATAAAAAAACCTCTATTTAAACTAACATTATTATCAATTAGACAGTATAGCTTAGGAAGGAATCATCTTCATAATAATCTACAGGTAAAAATAACGCGGTTAAATAAGGATCAGGATAAACAAATAGGCCGAATAGATGTTTATTCAGGGAGAAATAACTTACAACCTAGACAGATGAACACCAGGAAATTCAACCTCTCCTATTGGAGTCACGGCACCAGAGAGCTTTTTCTCGCTCTCCCTCCGACCTCCTTCCACAGGTCACCCCGCCCATGGTTCCACCCCCAATGGGCGTGGTCAGTGCCACAGAAGGACTATCCCACTACAACCATCAATACTGATAAAGATTAGATTTGAACAGGAGAGACCTTTTGACTAGAAGAGGCGACAGTTCATCAGATAGCTTGGCCATTCAACCCAAACTAACTTACAAAGACTAACAAATGGCGTCCATTTGATTGGGCATGAAAAAAAAAATAATTTTTGAGTGATAATTTACCAAAGGCACACTTGCTTTGCTGGCATGAAATGAAAAAAAAATGGGTCTTGATTTCATGTTAGAATGTTAGACTGCAAATTGCCCTGTGGCCAATGCCATCTTGGACATCAACTTTTGAGTTTTCTTCTTAAAAAGAAATGGTATTTTGGTTGTTTGGTATTAAAAAACACAGTTCAGAGAAACTCAAGGGGTCACCACAGCTCAAATCTGTTTTCTAAGTCTCTAAGAGTTGGAGTGATTAGATAAAATATTTGAGCAGGGCCATGGTAGCCCATTCCTTTAACCCCAGCAGAGACAGACAAATCTCTACAAATCAAGCTGTTTTCTAAATTCTAGAGTTACAGCAAACTAGGTGGTGGTGGCACAAGCCTTTAATCTCACCACCGTGGGACAAAACGCAGATATAGCTCCTAATTGGTGTGTTTGCACACTAGAGAAATCGCATACCATGTTTATGGATTATTATGAAAACCCTCTACAGGTTTACTAGAAAGACAGCCAATCCCCAATGGGGACAGGAACAATGGGCAGCTTCTGTGAGTGCCAGTAACCTACCTCTTCTCCATGCATGCAACCCTGACCAATATTGAACCAGATGATACCCTAATTATAGTTATCATATCTACTGCTGAATTGGCAACTGGGGAACTCGTCATAAAGCAAAAAGGAGTCCACTGACATTTGCCTGTTGGCTTCTATTGCAAATGATTTCCAAATAGAGAGAATAAATAGTCTCTTTGAGAAATAAATATGGACATTTTACAAGGCATGGAGAATCTTATACTCAGTTATTGCCAACCATCCTATGGTCATAAGAGCACCCCTTGCAGGCTGGAGAGATGGCTCAGCACTGGCTGGCTGTTCTTCCAGACGACCTGGGTTCAATTCTCAGTACCCACATGTTAGCTCACAAATCTCTGTAACTCCAGTTCCAGGGAATCTGATACCTTCACACCAATGCTCATAAAATAAAATAAAATTAAGAAAAAGGGCACCCTTTGCAATGATGGGCTGGATCTTTTTGAAAGCAGAGTCCTTTTCAGGCTTAGTCATGGAAGGAAAGGTATTCAGTGGAACTGGTACTTGTCTGGATTCCTTTATGACCAGATTGTGGTAGCAAAGAGGTCTGCACCTCCTCACACTGAGAAAATAGCTCAGTTGCCTAAACTGCTCACCTGTCCCCCCAAAGAGGCACCTATTGAATTGTGGGGCCTCACAGAATGGTCACAGTTGGCTGACACATGGCTTAATGATGGGGATGTCTGTCCTTCTGTATATATGTTTCTCTTATTGGTTGATGAATAAAACACAGTTGGACCAAAAGAGGCAAGAAGAGAGGCGGGACTAGGAGACAGGGAGAATTCTGGGAAAGTAGACAGAGAGAGGTGCTGCATGAGACACCATGTAGAGAGAGGGAAAATAGGATGCGCCAGGCATTCTCCGTTAAGATCATGTAGAAATACATAGATTAGTAGCTATGGGTTAATAATTAAGAGAGAGTTAGCCAATTAGAATCCCTGTTACAATCAGTTTTTCTGCTAGCCTGGTCCCATAGCTGTGTCAGCCCCAAACAGCACAGGGAGACACTGTATTTGATATAAAGCCTGTTACTAGCATTTCTTGTTGGCTAGCTCTGTCTTAAATATCAACCCATTTCTATTAATCTAAGTGTTTCTAATAATCTAAGTCCGGACCCCTTCCTCTCAAGTCCCTACATATTGACTCCTCTTTAGTGCCTCTCTCAGAATCCTCCTTGTCTCCTAGTCCTGCCTGTCTTGCTCTCCTATTTGCCAACAGTGCTTTATTCATTAACCATTGAGAGAAACATATTCACAGAATGACATCTCCCATCAAAGCCCTAGCCATTGGCCAACAGTTTATAAATTAATATAGTGTCTCTGTGTGTTCATTTGGGGCTGAAGTGGCGGGACCTGCTGGGACAAGAACCTCTACCTAAGGTTCACTGGTAGTTCATCATTGCAGCGCCGCCATTGGCTATAAGACAAACAACTAGAAGAACAAAAGGAAATCTCTGTCTTCTCCAGTTCGTGGTGTGTGTGCAATGGTATGGTCATATAGCCATCAGAAAGGAAAACCATTAACTGGCAGATAAACGGCAAAAATATTTGGTTAGGGGAGGCGTGAATGAAAATGACAAAACCCAGTGGAGACAGCAGATCTTATGTTTTGTGTAGTTGATACAGGTAAGGCAGATGCCTGAAAATAATAATGAAACAGTGGACGAACCGGCAGGCGTCATGTTTAAGACTGGAAAATTAAAATTTTGCCATGGAGCAAATTCAGAATAAATCAAGCAAAAATGATAGATTGAAAGTTTACCCCTAACACTAAGAAATAAGAGGAAATGGAGAACCAACTTAAACCAGGACAACCCTATGAGAGTAACTATTATAAGGAATCCATAGCCAGGTGGAGATTTATACCTTTAATCCCAACATTTGAGAAACAACCACCTTTAATCCCAACATTTAGGAGGCAGAGGCAGGCACATGAGAATTATAGCGATTTAAATTTAAAAGCCGCTTGCAAAAGGCAGGCTGAAATTCAAAGTGAATGTTCTTTGTGATCTAAAATAAATACACTTAAACCTTGGATTTATATATAAAGAGAAAGGAGAATATATGTACATTTATCCACACATCATACTAAAGTATAGTTAACTTCAAAATAATTTTTAATTGAAAGATAATATTTTTTTCTGTTGTCAAAAAACATTTATTTTCTTTCTTTTTGTTTTGTTTTGAGGCAGGGTTTCTCTGTGTAGCCTTGGCTGTCCTGGAACTCACTCTGTAGAGCAGGTTAGCCTCAAACTCACAGAGATCCACCTGCCTCTGCCTCCCAAGCACTGTATTAAAGGTGTGTGCCACCGCTAACTTGTGCCAAAAAACATTTTGCCCTAGAAAAGATATGCCCTAGGAAAGATATAACCTGCCTGAAAGGTTATCTTTCCAGGAGAATAAAAGCATCCAAGTAAGATATCCGGAGAAAAGGCTGGGCAGTGGTGGTGTTTGTCCTTGATCCCAGCACTTGAGAGGCAGAGGCAGGTGGATCTCCGTGAGTTTGAGGCCAACCTGGTCTATAATAGAGCAAGATCCAGAACAGCCAGGACTGTTACACAGAGGGACCCTGTCTCAAAAAAGAGAACAAAACAAAAACAAAAACAAACAAACAAAAAGATCTGGACAAGTGAAACATCTGGAAAAAAAAAAGGGGGGGGGAAGGGATAGAATGTCACAAAAAAAATGTCCCAAGGCAAACAGTAAAGCGGGCGGGCAAGAGGTATTGCGCACCTCCAGCTGACTAGCCTGAAATCCTAGCTTGGAGCCCCAGACTAGCGTCAGCATCCAAGCCACCATCTAGCCCCACTATCTCCCTTTCTCCCAGGAGAGTCACCTGATGTGGAACTGGGGGCAAGGTAGCTAGCTCCCTTCTTCCCGCCACTGGCCTACTGGAGTCTCAAATGTTTGTTTCTGCTGCCCTCTACAGACATAAGTGGCAAACAGTCCTTATGTAGTCCCAATTCAATTAAAAATTAAAGCTGGTTTTGGGGATGGAGCGTGGCTCTCTCCTTCTCTAAACCCATGTATGTTTGTTAAAGGAAAACCTAACATCTCTCTCTTGTATCAGAAGAGTCAAGGGGGTATGGGACAGAGGGGAACAGGAAATAAAGGACTATTCTGCTGCCACTAATCTCATACTCTTTTGGTTTTCATTCGACTCTTTAAAAACCTTTCTACCTAGACAAAAAGGGGGAAATGTAGGGTACTTGATCACACTCTGAACCCCGAGACCGCAATATTTACTGGAATAGAAAACTGTTTCTAGTTGTGGTGTGGCTCAGCCCTAGCACACACCTTTAATCCAAGAGCTCTGTGCTTAATGTAAACAGGATTAAGTAAAATCAACCCCTCTGCTAGGTCAAGAGGCAAAACAAGCAACCAGTTGAAAGCAAAAAACAAACAAACAAACAAAAAAAACCCCAGTGAGTTAAGAGGGAGCCAGGAGGACAGAGAGAGAGAGAGAGAGAGAGAGAGAGAGAGAGAGAGAGAGAGAGAGAGAAAGTAGATGGGAGGGACATTGTGTTGAAGGAGTTTTATTTGAGACAGTGTAGGAGAAAGGTCTTTTCTGGGATGTCAGCAGATGAGGAAGTTTGGCTGGGTGGGTGCTTTCTCTGCCTCTCTGAGCTGGCAGGCTTTCACCCTAGCATCTGATTCCTGAGTTTTTATTGATAAAACTGAAAGACTGAGATTTAGTAAAACCAACTTGGTGTCATAACAAAGCGGGAGCTCTGGACCTACTACTGAAGCCTTCTACCAGAGACTGTTACAGAGCATTGACCTTCCAGGTTCATGTGGCTGGGTTTGTAGATGCCTGTGCTGGGGTGGAGACTAGCATAGTCCTGGAGTGAACCTGGTTGCCTCTGGCTGAAGGGCTGAGACTATCTGTCCAGGTATGAGGGTCTCTCCATGGCCAGCAGGGTGAGACTGTCCATGGGAGGCAAGAAGACAGTTTGGTTCAACATTACCCAGTAGGCAGTGTTAGTTCAAACTTCTGAAGTCTCCTCTGGGTAATTTATTTTAGGCATATTTAAGCACAGCACACAATTTGGTGAAAATTATTCTGTACATAATTATTTCAATCCTATGCACACAACAAAGCATACATAAATCTCCTTGAGGAAAAAACCAAGCTAAATACAGACTGGACACAACTACACCAAAACTCTTGGTAAAGTCCATAAAGGTATGTTCCATCGATTGAGCAAAACAGGTTTATAAATTAACAGAGAAAAACAAATCTATGGTACAGGTCTGGGGGAAGGTCCTGTGTCGGAGAAGTCTCTAGCCACACATATAGCACAAAGGTCACTGAGCTTTCTGGGCTGAAAACAGGTTTTGCATTCCTTCTGTGAAGGAACAACCTGGTGCTTCTAACATTCTGGGCTCCCCTAGTGCTCATCTGTGAACACAAAGACCTCCTACACCCAGGGACCTCTATAATTGCTTCCCTGGTATGCTCATATCAAAGGGTGACACCCTACCTAAACGGCAGAGACAGCAAGGGTTTCTGTAGCAAGATGGGTTGAAGAGACACTGGGGCGGCCAAGCAGGACTTCCTTTGGGGGCCCTTCCTCAATACATGAGACCAGGGCAGGGTGAGCTACCTGGAAGTTTCAGCGTAGGAAGCTACCTCTTCCTGTTAGCCATTCTTCCCCAGGTCCCCTGACTGCCCCACACAGCCCAGTGGGCTCCCACTTTAGCAGTGGTCACAGCCAAGTCCTTTGGCTTTGTTTTTTACTTTTTTTTTTAAAATTTATTTTCAAGACAGGGTTTCTCTGTATTGTTTTGGAGCCTGTCTGTAGAACAGGCTGGCCTCCAACTCACAGAGATTGGCCTGCCTCTGCTTCTCGAGTGCTGGGACTAAAAGCGTGAGCCACCAACACCTGGCTCATTTTTTTTTTTTTTTTTTTTTTTTTTTTTTTACCGTTTTCTATTATGGGGCATCCCTGTGGTTTCTCTAATGTCAAACTCTGGTTGTGACCCTGCTGGTCCCTCCCACTCTATCTGTAGGAAGGCGCAGGAGCTGAGGAGAGTCTACTACACTGTGCCACACTGGTGTCCCAGGACCTTCACACTGGTCCCTCATCACCTGGAATATGTTTTACCCCTGTATACACATGGCTCCCTGTACCATTTCAAGAAGCAGTGGTCATCTGGTTGGAGATGTCCAGCCCATATCTCTGTGTGTGGCTTTTTTAAAAAAAGATTTATTTATTATTCTGTCTGCATGTATCCTTCCAGGCCACAAGAGGGCACTAGGTCTCGTCACAGACAGTTCTGAGCCATCCTATGGTTGCTGGGAGTTGAACTCATGACTTCTGGAAGAGCAGCTAGATTCTTAACCACTAAGCCATCTCTCCAGCCCTCCGGTGGCTTTATATGTCTGATGAAGCCAGCACTTAGGAGGCTGAGGCAGGAGGGTTGTCATAAGTTTGGGGACAGGTGGGTATGGTGGTGCATACTTTTAATTCTTGCATTTGGGGGCAGATTATATATACACACACACCCTCCTCTCCAGATGGTTTCTCTGTTTAACAGCCCTAGCTGTCGTGGAACTTGCTTTGTAGATCAGGCTGGCCTGGAACTAACAGAAATCCATCTGCTTCTGCCTCCCGAGTGTCGAGATCAAAGGCGTGCACCACCACCGCCCGGCTTTATTTCTCTCTCTCTCTTTCTCTCTCTCTCTCTCTCTCTCTCTCTCTCTCTCTCTCTCTCTCTCTCGTATGTATGTATGTATGTATGTATGTATGTATGTATGCATGCATGTATGTGTGAGTTCCAGGCTGGTCAGGGCTACATAATAAGACTGTCTTAAAGAAAAAGGAAATGAATCTGGATGTAGACACCTGGCTAGGTCCTATTTATGTGACCCAGGATCAGAACCTGTGCCCAGCTTCATCAGTAACGATATCCACATCTTCATGCCATTAAACACATCAGTGTCTGGCAACTGCAGCATTTTCTGGAAAGGACAAATGCTGACATGCTTGATGGTCGGCATACCGCAGAACCAGTGGTGGAAACTGCAAGAGCAGCTGTGACCTCCCAATCCATGCCTGGGTTATCTGGGCATTAGCAGTCAATGCCTGGTGATTGGCTCCTTGGTGCATTCCTAACCTGCACATTTTAGTGAAGTGGTTTCACTTTTCAAGACACAGCAGCGGCCAGCCTCCTACTTCTTTGGAGAGCAGCAAGCATCAAGGATAGCTTGGATCCTGGTTGGGAAGCCCCACCCACTGGGTCCACCCCACTAGGCGCGTCCCAGAAAGACTTTTTGTCCGCCTTCGGCCGCCTTCCAACGCTTGCCCGCTTCCGCCTTCGTCCACGTGGTCGGCTCCGGGGGTCCGCGGCGCCGTGAGTGGGGCCGGCGGGACGTTCCTCGCTTCGCACGCGCGCCGGCTGCGCGGTCTCTAGGGCGGAGGGCGGAGGGCAAGGGGCTGTGGGGGTGACAGGTCAGCCTCAGGATCGGGAGCGCCGCAGGGGCCGGAGCTAAGAATTCAGGAAGACAGGGCAGGGGTGTCCCGGGTGCAGAGTTCGGCAGGGATTCCCTGAGGTCGAGGGTCGCCGCCCGTCACCCTGCCGCGCATGGGCTACCCCCGCCTGTGGGCCGCGCTGCTGAGAGCCTGGGGACGGTGGACGGCGTGCCCTGGTCCGCGCGTGCCCGGGTAAAGACCCCGCGACCGGCGCCTCTGCCCCGAGTTCCCACTGCTGCCCTGCCTGCCTGCCTGTGCATGCTTATCTGTGTCTTTGCTCTGCCTCCCACTGCCCTGAGCTGCCTGCCTCTGGCTGGGGCACTGCCTGCTTGTGTCCAGCTGAGCCTCCAACTCCATCCCCGAGTTGCCACTGTTTGTCCACCCCAGCCACTCTTGTCATTGATGAACGGGACTGGGTTGCCATTAGGCCAGGTCTTCAGAGACCCTTGAGGGCAGGCAGAGCTGGGGCCTCCCATCAGGCTCTGTTGTGGTATCCTTTTTTAACACCTTGGTCACTCGTGTCTGTTTTTCTCAGCCTGCCCCCTATGGCTGGAAACAAGGTGCCACCAGCGCTGGCCTCACACCAACAAGACAGGAAGGTCCGAGGTGGCTGGGTCTGGGAGGAGACGCAGCATCCTCCCAAGAGGGTCAAGGGCGGTGAGGATGAAGAGGCTCCACGCAAGCTGCCAAAGCGCAAAATTGTGCTGCTCATAGCCTACTCCGGCAAGGGCTACCACGGCATGCAGGTGAGGAGGGCTGCGCCTAGACAGCACCTACCTGGGTCAGACCCTGGTTCCCTGATATTACTCAGAGCAAGGCCGTCCCCGGAAATAGCAAACACTGTGAGAGTCCTCCATACGAGACTTGGGTAGTTGTCTTCCACTATGGATAGGCCCGCTCTGTGGCCCGATTCACGTGACCTTGGGAGCTGTGAGTCTTAACCATCAGAATGGCACCTGCACAGTATCCAGGTTTGCTGATGCTGAGAGTGGACACTGGAGATCCTGTATCCTGAGGGGCAGATGAACTCTGCTGAAGAGCACTAGGGGCTCTGGGGCAAGCTGGCACCCAGATTGTCTCTAACCCACAAACTTGACCTTCTGAAAGGGGCGCTGACCAGCGTGGGAAGAATCTTGTTTCTTCTTGTCACCTCTGCTGTTAACACTGTTCCTATTTCTAACTTTTTTTTTTTTGTTGTTGTTGTTGTTTTTTTTTCCGAGACAGGGTTTCTCAGTATTTCTTTGGAGCCTGTCCTGGAACTAGCTGTGTAGACCAGGCTGGCCTTGAACTCACAGAGATTCACCTGTGGGGTTAAAGGCATGTGCTGCCGCACCAGGGTTTAAAACAGATTTTAATCTTTATCTTTATTTTGTATCTGTGGGTGTTTGTTTTCCCTGCTTGTGTGCTATATGCATGCACTACCTTCAGAGGCCAGAAGAGGGTGTAGGATCCCCTGGGACTGGAGTGACAGGCAGCTGCTATCTGGGCGCTGAGAATCAAACCCAGTCCTCTGGAAGAGCAGCTAGTGCTCTTAACCACGGAGCTATAGCTCTGATCCCGTTCCTCAATTTTTAAACCATGCTGGATGATGGTGGTGCACAACATTAATCCCAGTCAGGGTTATGCAGAAAAAAAAGAAAAGAGGCAGGTGGTGGTGGCACCCGCCTTTAATCCCAGCACTTGCTTGGCAGAGGCAGGCTGAGCTCTGGGGATTCAAGGCCAGTCTGGTCTACAAATCCGAATTCCAGGACAGCCAGGGCTGTTTATAGAGAAACTCTCTTGGAAAACAAAGCAAAACAAAACCCACTAACAACAAAACACCTCAATCTTGAACCAAAGGATGGGATTCATTGCTGTGATCATGTCCAGCCAAGACAGTGGCTCCAAAAAATGTCTGACCAGACATGATAGTAATTTTAAGAATGAATGATAAGCGGTGCCACAGTCGTCATGTTCTGTTTTACTTAAAAAAAAAAAAAAAATCATAGGCTGACTGGGATGGATGGTGACACATGGCCTGTCACCCAGGCGTTCAGGAAGTTGGTGTGGGAGGATTGCAGGTTCAAAGATATCTGGGCTACAGGGTCAGACCTTGTCCCTCTCCAGTTTACAAAAAAAAAAAAAAAAAAAAAAAAAAAAATCTGTCTATCTGTCTATATCTGTCTGTCTATATCTGTATATGGGCTTCACAGTGAAATCCATTTTCTGAGAGTGGACAGTACTGGTGACTTCATGCTGTTATGCTGCTTTTCATCTGGTGTAGACTATGACATTGTTGAGAACACACAGTGTTCACTGCTCCTGGGGAGACCGACTGGTTTGCTCTCTGGAGGGCAGTTCTGATTATGGGAAGTTTTTGTTTTTTAAGATTTGTTTATTATGTATACAGTGTTCTGCCTGCATGCTGGGAGAGGGCACCGGATCTCATTACAGGTGGTTGTGAGCCACCATGTGGTTCCTGAGAATTGAACTCATGACCTCTTGAAGAGCAAACAGTGCTCTTAACCTCTGAGCCTTCTCTCCAGCCCTGGACTATTTTTTTACTGTAGGCTGTCTGAAGAATTTTGTGCCTTCCCAGTAAGATCCTGTTTGCCTCAGTTTCCCCGATAGGGAAATGGCAAAGGTGCCCGGCTCACAGTGCCGAGTGAGGGTTGTGGTCGCTTCTCTGTCACAACCTTTTTATGTGATTTGCTAAGTGTCTTTGACTTCATGGTGCGTTTTGGGGTAGATTTCAGTAGCAAAGAGGACAGATCTTGGAAAGATGTTCTCACCCAGGGGGATTGGCTGAGGTGCTCATGGGCCTATTTCCCTTGGGGAAGGTTTTCTCCTTGAACCACGGATCCAGTCTGTTTTGGGGATTGGTAGGATGTATCTGATATGTCTGAGCTTGTGCTGTCCCATACGCCCTGGACCATGGTTAGCGCAGGCTGAGAGGCACAGCATGAGAGCTGGTTCCGGAAGTGATGCTCAGCTTCCTGACATTCGTACGTTCCCGAGGGCTCATGAAAACAGGATGTCCATTTTTTTTTTTTTTTTTTTTTTTTTTTTTTTTTTTTCTTTAGAGGAATCTGGGGTCCTCTCAGTTCAGGACCATTGAAGATGATTTGGTATCTGCCCTAGTCCGGGCAGGGTGTATCCCTGAAAACCATGGTACAGACATGAGGAAGATGTCCTTCCAGCGGTGTGCTCGCACAGACAAGGTATGTGCCCCGTCCCGCTTGCCTGCAGCTTTCACTTGCCCTGTTGCCCCAGTGTCCGCCTGTCAGAAGGGATCCTAGCCGGGGGTTATGCCTGATGAGGCATGGTGACAATTTTGATAATAGTGACAGGGTTTGTGTTCTGTCTTACTTAGAGAAATACAAACTAAACATAGGTTGGCTGAATTGGTGGTGCTTGCCTATCATGACAGGATTTGAGGGCGAGAAAAGAAAACTTTCGTTTTGTTGTAGGGAGGGCCAGGGGCACAGACTTGATAAGCTGGTGCTGGGTCCCAGGTGGGCTGCAGAAGACTCTTGCCTTCACTGGCCCTTGCTGTCTTTGGACAGCTCTGTCCCGGGCCAGAGGCAGCAAGTGGCACATCTTTGTCTTAAATAGCCACCCCTCCCTCAAAGTCGATATGGTTATTAGTGTGACTGCACTTATGTGGATTCCCCCCCCATTTTGGTTTTGATTTTTTTTTTTTTTTAAATCTGAAACAACAAAAGAGATGATTATTGGGCTGGAGAGAGGATTTAGCATTTAAGAGCACTCAGTGTTCTCCCAGAGTACTAGAATTTGGTTCCTAGCACCCACCTTAGGCCGCTTACACCTCCCATAACTCCAGCTCCAGGGTAGAGACCAACACAGGCTGGTTTGGTTCTAAACAAGGCAGGTCTCACAGGCTGTCTTTGGGATTGTGATGGGTGGTGATGGAAGTTCTAACTCCAGGAGAAACAAATTATGAACAGTAGCCTGTAGTGCAACAATGTATGACAGTGTCCTCGGCTTCTGGCATTTCTTATACCTGTTCCCATGGCCTCTGGGGACCTCTGTGACTGTGATTTCTGATAGAGCTAGGTAAGGTTAATCCTAACAGTCTGTATCATTTATCTGCAAAGCCAAGATGTGTTCATTGCAACATACAGTCAGTGTGAGCATCTACTAGTGGGACATGTCTGTACCCCCACCCACACCCTATGTGGGTACTAAAACTTTTTATTATTGTTGTTGTGAGTATGGATGTGCACATGTGGAAGCATGGACAACTTTTGAGTAGTCATTTCTAGCATGGGCTCTGGGGATCAGGTCATCAGACTTGCATGGCATGTGTTATCACTACTCAGCCGTCTCTCCTGCCCCAGGTGAGGGGTCTTTGACAACATTGTGTACCCACATGATAAGCATGTCGTCGCAGTAGATCATCCCACAGAAGGGGCTGCATGTAGCTGATGGCCTAGCTTTTGTACTCCAAATCTCAAGGTCAGATACTGCTGATGTCTCTGATTGGCTTGGCTGTCTACCCTGGAACCAATTCCTGGTTGATGGTAGTACTTGGGGGCACACCCTGAGAGGCTCCATCACATTCCCAGGCCTGGGACATAGATAGAAACACCTGGCTGGGCCTAGGTCTCTATGATTGGATTGACCTCCAGAGGGACCTGCTGTGTGTAGATGGAGATGATAGGGCTTGAAAGCACTTATGTGTTCCGTAGCACAGCCAGGCCATACATACATAATATGTATGTAATATGTATATATACATAACATACGTACATATATATGGTCCCAGAGGTTGTGAGGGTAACGCAGTAGGATTTCAAGGCCAAAGATAGCCTACGCTACAGAGTTCAAGGCCTTATAGCAGGATTCTGTCAAAAACACCAGAAGAACACTAGATCTATTTATGCACACTTGTCATCCCTGCAGAGGAGGAGGGGTTGTGGGAAGACTGTTGCAAGTTTGAGGTCAGCTTGGTGTACATAGTGAGTTACAGGCCAGCTAGGGTTACGTAGGGAGACACCCTTTCCCCAAAGCACCCCCAAACACAAATAACAACAAGAGCAAGAACAGTGAGATTAGATGGTGTTGTAACTGCTTGTTGCCTGTGCAGGACCAGACCGGGGTGCTGCTGTCTGAGCTGTAGTACTGGCTGCTGCTTTTGCCTCAGGATCAGGGCATAAGGGTGTGCTGGAGGACAAGCCCCCCCCCCCCCCCAACCCACCTCTCCTCTGCTTTCTTTGCAGGGTGTGTCTGCAGCTGGGCAGGTAGTATCCCTAAAGGTGTGGCTAATTGATGACATTCTGGACAAGATCAACAGCCACCTTCCCTCCAACATTCGGATTCTGGGTAAGCTTCCCTCCCTGTGCACACAGCTGACCGGGAGAGGCCCGCCTCATATGGACACAGGCTGTGCTTGCTCTGCCACTTGTGGCCAAACCCTTTGGAAAGGAAGTGGAGAACTTTGCCTGTCCTCAGCAGGGGGTGGGGTGCTGTGAATGCTCAGTGCTACTCCCTCAGGGTTATCTAGTTGAGTTCACAGCTCCTTTCTTATAAAATGATGGTTGTGAACGTGTAGGCAGACGGTTAAAATCAAGGCCAGGCCGTGCTCTTTTGTAACAGGACTGGCAAATGGACATTTAGAACCTGGAGCCTTATGCTCGTTCCAAGGCACATTTCCAGCCCTGTTTAACTACTTTAAAAAAATATATATTTATTTCATTTCACATGCATTGGTGCTTTGCCTGCATGTATGTCTGTGTGAGAGTATTAGATCCCCTGGAACTGGAGATACACACAGCTGTGATCTGACGATTGGGTGAACCCAAGTCCTCTGCAAGAACAGCCAGTGCTCTTAACTATTGAGCCATCTCTCCAGCCCTGGCTGCCTTTAACTTCTTTAATTTAATTTGTTTGTTTGTTTTGTTTTGAGACAGGGTTCCTCTTTGTAACAGCCCTAGCTGGCCTCAAACTCACAGAGATCTGCCTGCCTCTGCCTCCCTAGTGCTGAGATTAAAGGAGAGTACCACTACCTCCCAGCTCTTTTTGTTTCTTGAAACAGAGTCTCACTATGTAGCCTTGGCTATCCTGGAATTCACTATATAGACCAGGCTGGCCATTGTACTCAGCCAAGGTATATTTTTTTAATCGTTAGAGAATTTCTTACATGCATATAAAATGTTTTGACCAAACACCCCCCCCCCCACACACACACACACTTACTGCTGCTTGTATGTGCGTTGGTGTAGGGCCATCTACTGAAGCACGGGTAACCTTTCAGGGGCTGTACAATGAAGAAAACCAACCTTCTTTGCCCAGCAGCCCTAAGTTGCCAATATCTCCTCGGCTAGGGGTGAGAACCTCCAGTTTTGCCCAGTAGTTAGCGTTTTTTCTTGTATTAAAATCTGCTGCAATGTCTGTGGAAAGACTTAGAATTTTAGGTCCTAGCTTCCGCCTTCAGGTGGCTGGTCAAAAGCTGCTGCAGAGCTTATAACTCCAGTCCTAGCAGACCCTTAGGTTTTTGTCATTTGGGTTTATTTCATTCTGGGTTTCAGCGCTGTATGGATTCTGAGTTCCGAGTCAGAACCGGGTACCTGTCCTGGGCAAGTGGTGCCAGAATCATATCATGCTGTCAGGATGTCCCACCTTGGAAGTGTTCCCACTCATCTGGGTTTCTTACATGCCGCCCTCTAGGACTGAAGAGGGTCACTGGCGGGTTCAACTCCAAGAACAAGTGTGATGCCAGAACCTACTGCTACATGCTACCCACCTTTGCCTTTGCTCACAAAGACAGAGACGTACAGGACGAGAGTTACCGCTTGAGTGCGGAGACCCTGCAGCAGGTCAACCGGCTTCTGGCCTGCTACAAGGGCACCCATAACTTCCACAACTTCACCTCACAGAAGGGGCCAAGAGAGCCCAGTGCACGGCGCTACATTCTGGAGATGTACTGTGAAGAGCCCTTTGTACGAGAGGGCCTGGAGTTTGCTGTGATCAAGGTGAAGGGCCAGAGCTTCATGATGCACCAGATCCGGAAGATGGTTGGCCTGGTGGTGGCCATTGTGAAGGGCTATGCCCCTGAGAGCGTGCTGGAGCGCAGCTGGGGCGAGGAGAAGGTGGATGTACCCAAGGCTCCGGGGCTTGGCCTAGTCCTGGAGAGGGTGCACTTTGAGAAGTACAATCAGCGTTTTGGTGGTGATGGGCTGCATGAACCCCTGGACTGGGCGCAGGAGGAAGGGAAGGTGGCTGCTTTCAAGGAGCAACACATCTATCCTACCATTGTCAGCACTGAGCGGGATGAGCGGTCCATGGCCCAGTGGCTTAGCACTCTGCCTATCCACAACTTCAGCGCCACTGCACTGGGGGCGGCCGGCACGGGTGCCAAGGTAAGGAGCCTGGTCTGTAGGGTGCACATGTATACATGCTGGGGCTGGGCGGGCTGGGCAGACACTTTCTCTTCAGCCCCAGTTGTAGACAGCAAGTTGAGTCCCAGAGAATTCCCAAAATCACAGCCCCTGGAGGAATGGGGGTTATGTGGTCACTGGGCTATCTCCTGCTCCTGCCCCACCCTGTGACCTCAGCTGTGTGCTGAGGCAGTTGTTGACTTACAATAGCTCAGCTGTCTCTTGGCTAAGGCTTGCTCATGGGCTGGTATTGGGCTGAAGCTGCTGAGTAGTCTGTGTGGTCTCCATTAAAGGTGTAGGCTGCGTGCAGTCTGTTCCTGTGCCTCCGGTGGCCTTCCTCTACTACTGCTTAGCTCAAGCACTTGGCACTGTGCCCAGGACTCCATTGTCTCTCCCGCCCACGCCCATCCATGCCCCTCGCATGGGAGTGCTTACAAGTTGGGCCTCACTCTCACAGTCATTTTCTTGTCTGTCCCCCATCCTACAGGTCCCCAGTTCCCTGGAGGGCAGTGAAGGGGACGGAGACAGTGACTGAAACAACAGCTGCTGGACGCTGCTGTGAGGGTTGAGGCTGGAGTCTGCACTTGCCTGTCTCTTGGGACAGAGAAGCCAAGAATTCTGGGGCCAGCTTGTGGATATAGCCTGGCTTCATAACCTCAGGATATTAAATTCTCATCCCAGGAATCAGCTGCCTCTTTCAGCCTGTGCATTGTGTATATATACCTTAGCATGAGTGGACACTTTTTTTTTTTTTTTTAAAAAAAGAAGTGATTTTTCCTATTAAATATGTTTTGCTTAGCGAATTATTCTTTTCCTGTTTTCCTTTTTTGGTTGTGAGATGGGTGGGGACACTGCTGTGCTAGGGACAGCTGAAGGGCGTAACGGGTCAGCATGGGGGTGTGATTGACAGGGCAGGCAGTTGATGTAGGTGAGTGTAGTGGTATGTCTTGCCACGAGCAGTATATTCACAATTGCTACCTGTATCCCCTTTCTTCTATCCTGGCCTGTTCTTTGTGTCCAGTCCCATTTTCTTTGATGTGGCTACCTTGGTAATGTGAGCTCTTGGCTGAGATGTCAAGCGACGTATTCTTGGACTACGGAGAGACCCCAAAGTGGGGTGCTTCCATGCCCTGGTGTTCCTCACCTCTTTTTGGGGTGTCCTTCCTTAAACTGCATGAGTGCTCATGTCCCTCGGCAGGTGGCGGCTCCCACCGGAGCTGGGAAGTGGAACTTTGGCTTTTCCGTTCTCTGCCCTCAGGACACTCTTCTGGAAGGTCCAACATAAATTTGGAAGCCTGACTTCCACCTACCTGTGCAGAGCTTGGGTTTGGAGCTTACCCCTCCTCACTGCACACCCACTGCCACTAACTACCTCAGCAGAGACTCGGCATGCTCCACTCAGCCCAGTGTATTCCTCCCAGAACCTCCTTTGCCATTTATGAGTGAGTCATGCTCAAAATTTCTAACACATTCAGCCCTTAGACCTGCACAGATGTCTTCATCCCACAACCTGAGTTTTTGTTTGTTCAGAATGCCAAGCAAGGGGACTGGTGAGAGGAGACTTCTTGACAGCTAAGATTACTTTGCTTGCAGAGGACTTGGGTTTGATTTCCAGCACCTATGTATATGGTGGCTCACAACTATCTGTAACTCCGGTTCCAGAGGATCCAACAGGCATGCAAGAAGACAAAAGGTTTATATACAAGAAGTAAAATAGAAAGTTAAAAAAAATTTTTTTTTTTTTTTAAATTTATTTTAGGGCTTGGTGAGATGGCTCAGCAGTTACAAGTTCCTGCCATTCTTGCTGAGGACTCATGTTCAATTCCCAGCACCCCTAGTGGGCAGCTTATATCTGCCTATAACTCTAGCTCTAGAGGATTCAGCTCCCTTTTCTGGTCTCTGAGGGCACTGCATTCATGTACACATACCCACACATAAGGCACACATGCACACCTAATTAAACATAAAACCTTGACATTAAAGAGTGGAAACCTCAGCTGGGCGGTGGTGGCACATAGCTTTAATCCCAGCAGTCAGGAGGGAGGTAGAGGCAGGCTTATCTCTGTGAATTTGAGGCCAGCTTGTAAGGAGTATGGTTTTTCTGCCTGCCGCCTGGTCTTGTCCTGCCGCTGCACCAGCCCCAAATAACACACAGAGACTTTGTATTAGATATTATACTGTTGTCCAGTTACTACTTTCTTATCGGCTAGCTCTGTCTTAAGTATTAACCCATTTGTGTTAATCTATGTATGTCCACGTGGTCTTCTTACCGGGAGCCGGCTGCTGCATACTGCTCTCTCCAGACCCTCCATCTTGACTCCTCCTTACTACTTCCTATTTCCTCCTTGTTTCCTAGTCCCTCCTATCTTCCTTTCCTATTGGCCAACAGTGCTTTATTATTAACCAGTATGAGAAACATATACAGAATGACATCTCCCATCATCTCCTCTTTTCTGTCTAAATAAAAAGGGTTTTAACCTTAACATAGCAAAATATATTATACAACAGTTATCAAGTAAGAATCACAGTTAACAATATTTAGTCCATTAACATTTAGCAAGATTTCAAGAAAATATTTCATCATCTATTCTATCTTTGTGTGTCTAAAGTCTAAGTAACTTATCTTTAATCCTAACTAATGAAAACTATAATCATTACTATCTGTCTTCAACTCCTTCAAAGACCACAGAAGGATAGTATATAAACTCTAGAAATGACAGAAACAACTCACTGCCTGGTCACCTGAAGTTCTTTTGTAATCTTCCATCTTCAGCCCATAGGCCATAGTGTGTCTGACAGACTCTCCAGTAAAGCAGAAAACTTTATACTGTCTTCTTGTATTGGCAGTTTGTCAGTCACTTTTCTCTGTGTCCTGCATACTGTCTCGAAGACTCTTCCATGAAGCAGGATCTCTGTAGCAATGTCCATCTTGAATCAGCAGTCACTTTTCTGTGGGTCCTGCATGTCCACTTTATACAGCATAAAGTCAAACAGTCCAGACAAGAGCAGTACCTTGTCCAAATGGCTAGTCTTGCCATATTGGAAGTAAACTCCATAATGAGTTTCTTCAATGTCCATCTTCCTTTCTTACATAGGTGGTGTTACCAGGAGCATTTATGTCTCATTGTCAAGTAAAACCCTAAACCATTTTAAATGCCATATTCTGTAGGTCTTTGAAAGGTTTGAAGAATTCCTATCTATCTTAAATACATCTCTGTGTATCTTGAAAACCCTAACTAAACTCTAAGCTTTGACTATCATAGGTAATTATCTATAATCTGTACTACATTATACATTACATTTCTAAATGAGCTATACAAACAAGAGGAGAAATATACATATGACAAAATTGACCTTAAATTGTATCAATAAATGAAAATCCATTCCAAAACAAAGTATTCATATCTATACCATAATCCCCTTTTTACCTTTAAAAAGATATTGGTTGTGATCCTTAACCATTTATAACCAAGTCCATTTAAATGAAGCCAAACATTTATAAACAATATTTGGGAATTTGGGCGTCGTTCTTTCCAAACTACTTCCTGCTGACAGGGGGCGCTGTCGTGGGGATCCTAAGAAGATGGCTGTAGTCTGCAAGGCTGCCTCGTTCAAGCTGTTTTGAATGTTGGATCACCAGGAACACTGTTTCAGGGGGTCTGGCTTGATCAAACCACATTAGTCTGGAAGGAATCCACAGCTTTTTATTTCCTGTTGAAACAAAAATAGAAATCCTTTTCCCCAGTAACTTGTCCTTGAACTTAAATTTTGGAGTCAAAGCATTTTTAAAATATATAAATTGAATTAATCCAGCAGTATTTCCTTCAACAGTTGTTGTTTCCTCAGCAGACAAATGATATAAAGACAATATAATGCCATACAGTAACCAGATTCTCTCTGAGCTTTTCATCTTTATGTGGCTTTATTATTACTCTGTTTCTTTTACTTTTTATTTTTTGAGACAGAGTTTCTCTGTGTAACTCTTATCTGTCCTGGAATTCACTCTGCATACCAGGTTTACTTTGAAATCACAGAGATCTGCTTGCTTCTGTCTCCCAAGTGCTGGGATTAAAGGTGTGTGCCACCACACCCAGTTCCTCTTTGTCTCTTAAAAACCATTTTATTTTTTTTTTTCTCCCAAACCTACATATATTTTAAAACACTGTAAACCTTTAGAGGTTTTTCTTAATATGAATCTGTCTTTACTGTAAATCTTTTTCTGGTCATGAGTCTTTATCTGTTAAACAACAACATTGTTAAAATGAAAGTCTTTGTTGTTTCTGCCGCAGTTATCAAAGATGGCGGCTGCTATTTTACCGCCAGCACTGAAAGCTGCGCTCACTGCCTTGGTCTGCATGCTGCCGGCTTGGAGATGTGGTCACTGCCATTGCCATCTCTCATACACACCAATAAATTGTTAGCAGAGTTTCTTAAAAGACGTGTGGCTTTTTGTCCCTTATGATGAGTCAGGAACCTTCCCTTAAAGGAGTCGTGCGAATATCTGCTTGTCTCTCGCAAAGCAGAGTTTAACCGAGAAAAATGCTGCTACCAAGAAACCTTGATTGTCTCTGTTCTTTTGTTTGTAAAACCCTTTTTTAAGCTTTTGTTAAATTTTAAGTGGAAGTCCTTACTAGCCACGTGGGCGCCATTTGTAACGAGTATGGTTTTTCTGCCTGCCGCCGCCCGGTCTTGTCCTGCCACCAGCTTGGTCTATAAAGTGAGTTCCAGGACAGCCAGGACTATTACACAGAGAAACTCTGTCTGAAAAAAACAAAACAAACCAACAAAAACCCAACAACAAAAAATAAAATCTTCAATCCCAGCATTTGGGAGACAGAGGCAGGCAGATCTCTGTGAGTCCGAGGCCAGCCTGGTCTACAGAGTGAGTTCCAGAACAGCCAGGGTTGAAACACTGTCTGGAAAAAAGGTGTGTGTGTGTGTACAAGTAGTCTGGAAAAAAGGTGTGTGTGTGTGTGTGTGTGTGTGTGTGTGTGTGTGTGTACAAGTAGGCTCCCTGATGTGGGTGCTACAAACCTAACTGGTTTTCTGCAAGAGCAGTAGTGCTCAGTCCCTCTTGATTTTTGTCTTTGTTTTTAAATTAATCTTATTTATTTGTGTATGTGTATGTCATCTGTATCCAGAAGAAAGTGCCAGATTTTCTGGAGCTAATTACAAATGGTTGTGGATCACCTGATGTGGATTCTGGGAACTGAATTCAGGACCTCCTGAAGAACCCCAAATGCTCTTAATGGCTAAACCATCTTTCCAGCTGCCCCAACTACCTTGTTGGGTTTTTAAAGAAATTATTTGACTGTTTCATTTGTGTATATTTTAATCACATTCACCTTCCTTTTCCCTTATCTCCTACACCTTCCTTTGGACATTTCTTCCTAACACATTTCCTTCCTGTTTTTGAGAGATAGAGTCTCATATAGTGCAGGACAGCATCGAACATGCTGTGTGTGTGTCCTTCAGGCTCTTAAGTGCTGCCTCGTACTAACACTGCAGTGGTTCTCAACCTTCCCAACTGCAATCCTTTTATACAGTTCCCCATGTTGTGACCCCCCAACCATAAAATTTTGTTGCTACTTTATAATTGTAATTTTGCTACTGTTATGAATCATAAATTTTTTTGTTTATTGAGACAGGTTTTCTCTGTGTAGCTTTGGAGCCTATCGGGCACTCACTCTGTAGATCAGGCTGGCCTCGAACTCACAGAGATCTGCCTGCCTGTGCACACGCCCCCCCCCCCCCGCGTCCCCCACTCCGCCCCCAGCACTGGGACTAAAGGCGTGCATCATCACTGCCGGGCGAATCATAAATATTTGATATACAAAATATCTTATGTGGACTCTAAAGGGTTGACCCACAAGTTAAGATTCACTGGATTATCAGCTTGTGCCACCATGCTTGGCCAGCTAATTTTCTTTTTAAAGATGTTACACAGAGAAACACTGTCTAAAACAAACAGACAGACAGACAAACAGACAAACTAACAAGTCTCTCTGCAGTCCAGCTTGACCCCAGACTTGCACAGCAATCCTACCTCAGCTTGGTTGCAGTTTTCACTTGAATTTCTCTGATGCAGGAAGGCAAGGCTGCTATCCAGAGGACGGGGTCAGGTCCGGGAGCTTTTCCTAACCAGATTCAGGTGCACAGACAGCGTGAGTCTCCAGGTTGCCAATGCAGGGAAACGTCAGGCTTGTACTGTCGAGGCCACGCCCCGAGTTTGCCCGAACTTCCCCGAGCATTGAGGCTCCGCCTCGTACTGATGAGGCCACGCCCCAAGCTTGCCCGGACGTTTCCGAACCTTGAGGCTCTGCTTTGTACTGATGACGCCACGCCCCGAGTTTGTCCGAACTTCCCCGAGCCTTGAGGCGACTCTGACGTAGTCCTCAGCTCCCCGGATCCCGCCCCGGGCGGCGCGCCTACACATGGCTCCGGCTGGCCCTCGGCCCTCGCCTCCGCCAGCTGGGAGCATTTTTAACTTCAGGCGACCTCGCGCGGCTGTGGCCGGCGTTGCAGAACGTGCACCGTTAGTCCCTCGTCGCTTGCCGTAGCCCCGGCGCGGCTGCTTCCTGCGCCCGTGGACCCGGATGCGCCGAGCGGCTGCGGCGCGCTCGAGCCTCCCGTCTGTCCGGACGCGGCGGAGCGCGGCTCGAGGTGTAGGGTGACCGGAGCGGCGACAGCGGGGTGAGAGGCCGGGGCTGGTAGGCAGCTGGCGGCGGTGGCGTGCCGGGCGGTCGCCTTCAGCGGCGCTGCTTGCCCGCGTCGCGTCAGGCCCAGGCCGCGGCGGCGCTTTGTCGTGGGCGGGCGAGCGGGCGGGCGGGGCCGAGGGGCCGGGCGGCGCGGAGAGGGGCCGGTGGCCGGGTTTGGCGCGTGGTCGGTCCGGCCTCGGCCTCTGGAAGGCCCTTCCCTCGTCTGCACGCCCGCGAGCCGCGTTCTCGGCCGGCGCGCGGCCGCCGGTTCCGAGCCGTCGGGAAGGCGGGGCTCTTAACGCCCGCGGCGCCGTTGGTCGGCGGTGGGTGAGCGGCTTCCTTCGCGGCGTTGAGCTGGGAGCTGAGGAGGTGGAGCGGGAAGGACGCCGGGGACCCGGGAGCTCCCCGGGCCGGGGCCCCGAGGTGCACACCGTCAGCCTCCGAGCCGCTGTCTCCGCAGGTCTGTCCCCAAGTCTAGCATCAGGGAGCCCCGAGACTTGGAATTGGGGGGGGGTTACGCTCACTCATTCCTCGGCTGGATGTTTGCGTTCTGTGTGTTCTGGGATTTTTATTTATTTATTTTTTACGTGTGACAAGGACGGTTCTCGTTTTGTTTCGGATTTTGTTTTTAAAGACAGGGTTATCACCTTGTGGCCCTGGCTGGCCTTTTAATGTGCTATTTAGACCAGGCTGGCCTTGAGCTCGCAAGGATCCGTGTTTCTTGTACGTTGTTTTGTGTGTGATATCTGTATACTATGAATGACCAGGAAAGGCAAACTACATGTTAACTTTAAAATCTTTGTCTACTTATTTAGGTTTAGGTTTTTCTGAGACAAAGACTCAGGAAGTCCGAGTCAGTCTGTGTGGAACTCGCCAAATATCCCTTGCTGGCCTGTACTTTCCTTTTCTTTCCTTGACAAGGTTTCTCTGTGGCTTTGGAGCCTATCCTGGAACTAGCTCTTGAGGCCTGGAACTCACTGAGATCCGCCTGCCTCTGCCTCCCAAGTGCTGAGATTAAAGGCACACACCACCAACGCCCAGCTTGTCCTGTAATTTTTAGTAATAACAGCTGTCTCAGCCAGGATACTGGGGGTTAGGTGTTAAGTCATTACACCTGGCTGTTTTATTTACTTGTTTTTCAGATGAAACTTACTTTGTGTCCCAGGCTGGCCTGGGCTCAGGTTATCTTCATACCTCAGTCCGTCCCTCCCTCCTTCCCTCTCTCTCTCCCTCCCTTCCTCTTCTCTCCCTCATCCTCTCTCCCCCTCTCCTTTCCCCTTTCTCTTCCCTTCTCTTTCCGAGACAGGGTTTCTCTGTATCTTTGGAGCCTGTCTGGAACTCGCTTTATAGACCAGGATGGCTTCCAATGCACAGAGATTCACCTGCCTCTGCCTCCCTAGTGCTGGAATTAAAGGTGTACTTGGGCCACCACCGGTCACCACTGCCCCGGCTCCTACCTCACTCTCTTGTTTAGTTGGGAGTGCTGATGCACACTGCCCAGTCCATTTCCCCCTCCCTGCCCCCTTTACATTTTTTTTTTTTTTTTTTTTTTTTTTAAAGACATGGTTTTACTGAGTAGTTCTGGGCTGGCCTGGAACAGGTGCCCCTGGAATTTACAGAGATCCACCTGTTTCTGTCACCTGACTAATAAAGGATTAAAGTAAACTCCACCATTGCCTCTCCACCCCCAGTGTTTTAAACTCAGTCTGATACCAAAAGTGCCTTTATTGTCCCTCGGTCAGTTCTTCTAATTTGGTTGGGATTATGTAGTGAAACTGTGTCTTAAACTGTGGAGGTAGCTTGACCACTGGACTATACGGTAGCTGCCTTGTGATATTGCTGGTACCGTTATTCCTGTGAGGCATTTGCTGGTGTTGTGACTTCTGTGTTGGGTTGTTCTTTGTGGCTCACTCATGGCGTAACATTCTTCAGTTGTTTTCTGGCCACCTTATCCACACCTACAATAGTAACCTTTTCTTGGCTTAGTGCTACCCTCCAGTTGACCCTCTCAGTTCTCAGCTACACCCGGGTGCTTCCAGTCACCATTTCCTTATTTCTCTGTGCAGCAAGTTTTCTTGGGCTTTTGTCATCTCCCCTCATCTGATTAGGCTCCACTGTTTCTGAAGTCTTTGTTCTGGTTGTTCATGAAAAACCTTTTTTAAAAACAGTTTTATGTATTTGTGTGTGTGTTCGTGTACATGTCTTCTGTGTGTGAGTGACTGTACAGACGAGGGTGTCTGATCCTCTGGTGGTTGTGAGCTACCCAGTATGGCTGCTGGAATTCAAACGCTGGTCCTCTGGAAGAGCAGCATGTACTCTCGACTCCTGGCTGTCTCTTCAAACCTTTTTTATTTTATTGTATAGGTGTTTTGCCTACCTGTATATCTCTGTACCACTTGATTACCTGATTCCCATAGAGATCAGAAGAAGGAACCAGATACTTTGGAACTGGAGTTACAGAGGATTTTTAGTCATCATGTGGGTGATGGGAATTGAACCTAGGTCTTCTGTAGGAGCAGCCAGTGCGCTGAACTGCTCTCCAGCTCCTCCTGTTCATGAGCTTTTTGAGACTGTTAAAAAGCACACAAGTAAAAGCATTGCCTTTTTTTATTTTTTGGTCTCTTAGCCATGGCTGCCCTTGAACACTTTGTAGACCTGTCTGGGCTTGAACTTGTGACCCTCCTGCCTTTTGTCTTCTGAGTGCTTCTGTTACAGGTGTGTGTCATCATGCTTGGCTGAAAGCATCATTTTTAATATGTTTAATTTCTCTGAATTTATATGGTACTGGGGATCAAATCCTATTTATGCTAAGGAAGCACATAACCCTTATGATTCTTAAACATTTAGTGTTTTTAACATCCTTAGGTAGAGGTAACTAGTTTTTGGTATCTGTCAAGTGACTTATATGGGAATGGAACGGGTTCTTGGTTATCAGTTCTCAGCGAGTGAAGGCAAACTACATTTGTGAGAGTTTTGAAATATGCAGGTACTTTGTGGGAGGAGGAGTGGAGTAGTTTTGTGTGGCTAGACCTCAGTGATTGGGTGACACAAAGCCTTTTAGTCTGGCTGCCACTGCTCTGCTTCTAGGGCTTGATCCCGTCTGGCTCCTGGCTCTCACTGAGTTGTCTTCATGTATGACAGAGACCAGTCATACCAATACTGGTCATACTATCTGCTAACCCCTAAAAACCTGCTCTGTATGGGACAGTAGCTTCATAGTGAGACCATGTCTCAGAGAAAATAAATAAAAGAGTTTAAACTAAGTTAAAATGTATCACTGGGACACCTAAATTTAAGTCATAGTTAGATGTGGTTTCATTCCTGTTAAAGTGGTAGTTAACAAAAAGACATAACATGGTGATGATGATGTAGAAAAGGGACCCAGAATGGGAGAACCTCAAAAACTAAAAAATGGGACTACTTATGACTCGGTAGTCCCACACCTGCCTATGTATTTAAAGGAATTTGCAGTCAGCACAGTCGTGCTGCACAGCCGTGTTTCTTCTAGTACTGTTCATAACAAAAACAAGTTACAGAATAGGCCCAGGTGCTTGTCTGGGAATGAGTAGGAAAGAAAGTGTAATTGGATGTTTTCTGTTTTGCCTGTCAGTTCCCATAGACACTTATTGAATTGTCACTCAAAGGCTAATATTAAATTGCTTGGCCAATGGCTCAGGCATATCACTGACTAGCTCTTACAATTAAATTAACCCTTTTCTTTCTTTTTTTTTTTTAAATAATTTATTTAACTTTATGTTCATTAGTGTGAGGGTGTCAGATAACCTGGAATTGGAGTTACATACAGTTGTGAGCTGCAATGTGGGTGCTTGGAATTGAACCCAGGTTCTTTGAAAGAACAGCTAGTGCTCTTAACCATGAGCCCTCTTTCCTGTCCAAACTAACCCCTTTCTTTCTGTCTGTCTGTCTTTCTTTCTTTCTTTCTTTCTTTTGGTGGGGGAGGGAGTTTGAGACGGTTTTCTCTGTAGTTTTGGAGCCTGTCCTGGAACTTGCTCTGTAGACTAGGCTGGTCTCACAAAGATCTACCTGTCATTGTCTCCTGAGTGCTGGGATTAAAGTCATGTGCCACCACTGCCTGACAAACCCATTTGTAATATTCTGTATTTTGCCACCAAGCTTGTGGCTTGTTACCTCACATCTTGTTTCCTTGGTGGCTATGTGGTGTCTTTCTGACTCTGCCTTCTTTTTTTTCCCCCTCTGGATTTCCCTCCTAGCCATATTCATCAAACATATGAGTGTGGAGGGTGTGTGTGTGTGTGTGTGTGTGTGTGTGTGTGTGTGTGTGTGTGTGTGTGTGTTTTGAGACAGGGTTTCTCTGTATGGCTTTGGAGCCTACAACTAGCTCTGTAGAACAGGCTGGCCTCAAACTCACAGAGATCCGCCTGCCTCTGCCTCCCGAGTTCTGGGACCAAAGGTATGCGTCACCAAAGCCCAGTGAGTGTGGAGGATATTTTAATAATCAAACAGTAACATTCTGCCATTGTGCTCCAAAGATATGTAAAAGAGTGCATACATCCTGCACTATGAAATGTCCTGACTGTGCAAGCCCCATAGTCTTAACCTTCCCAGTACTGTTCAAAGTTCAAAGAGTGTTTTGAGACTTAAGGTGAACTCATAGCTGTGAATCTTTGTTAAAACAAAAAATGGTTACGTACTTTCCCAATATACATTGAGTAAGCATTGCTATTCTAAAGTGGAGGAATGTGAGATAGCAAAGAAAGACCATACTAAAGCAGAGTGAAGCCCAGCAGAGCAAATACCAAACCTGCAGCTTCTTATCCAGCACCTGGGGCTTGTGGTGTCATGTGATTTAACAGCCTTGGTCAGCCTTACATGCTGTATGGATTCCTTCTTGAGCCAGCTCCATTTGATGCCTGCAATTTTTCTTGGCAAATGTTCCACATTCTGGGCATCTCCAATATTCTGGAATTGCTTTTTCAGCTTAGGGTCCACCTTCACAGCTTCATGACCACATCATAGTTTCTTAACCCAAACCTACCCTGTGTGCTTCTCTGCTTTTTTTCCCCTGGAACCTTAACTTGACCCTTAACTTGTTTTTCCCCTTGGTATTTTAAGGCAGGGTTTCTCTATGTAGCCCTGGTTGTCCCAGAACTCACTTTGTAGATCAGGATGGCCTTGAACCCAGAGATCCACCTCCTGCCTCCCAAGTGCTAGGATTAAAGGTATGGGCCACCACCTCCTGGGTGACATCTGCATGTCTACAAAACCAGCAGTGGACAAGAGAATTGTGAGTTTGAGGTCTTACTGAGATACATAGGTCAGTCTGGGCTACATGGTTAGACTGTCTTAAAAAACAGCAAAAAGCTGAGTCAAAATTAGAAATACATAGCTGGGTGATTGTGGCTTACTTCTTTAATTCCAGCGATAGGGAGGCAGAGGTAGGCAGATCTCTGGATTCATGGCCAGCCTGGTCTACAGAGTTCCAGGACAGCCAGGACAGAGAAACTATCTCCAAAGACAAAACAACAACAAAGAAAAAAAAAAAAAAAAATAAAAGAGAGAGAGAGAAAAAGAAACACAGGCAGTTTTGCTGTTTGTGGTCCCCTGCTGTCTGTCTGGGTATCTGCACTTTATTTTGTGAGGCACTTCATTTTTCATTTAAAAATGTTTTGTGTGTATGGGTGTTATGTCTGCATGTATTAAGTCTTTGTACCATGTATGCAGTACCTGAGGAGGCCAGAAGAGGGTGCCGATGTTTTTAGACTGGAATGAGACAATTGTGCCATGCGGGTGCTGAGAATGGAACCCATGTGCTTAAGAAGAAGAGCAGCCAGTGTTCTTAACCAGGGAGCCAACTCTCCAGCCCCTTGGGGGGCGCTTTTAGATGAGTGGCTTTCAACCTTATCGCTGGTAGTATTTATTTCTATAACTGGAATATAAATAAGCTTACTGAGGACAGATTCATTTACAGAAGCTAGTAATTTACATCTGATTAAAAGTTTATAGTGTTGATATTTAGGTGAATCTGTTCTGTGTTAATGTGTGCTACACATCAAGTTCTACAAATAGCTCAGTTTTCCCAGGCTTCCTCAGGTCTCTCTGGTCATGCCTTCCCCACTTGCAGCCACTTCAAGTTCTGACCTAATTTGTGGCCCTTTTGGTTTTACCTTTTCTAGCGTGGTCATTGTTGGGCTGATGGCTCCGGATCTTGTACTCAGGATTTTCCAGTGCTATTGGAAGTATCTGGCTCCTTCCTTGTGTGGAATTGTATTTCTTTGTGTGGCTCTGCACTGGTTTTCTATTAACCTTTTGATGTGTTGTTTCTCTTTCTTTCTTTCTTTCTTTCTTTCTTTCTCTCTTTCTCTCTTTCTCTCTTTCTCTCTTTCTCTCTTTCTCTCTTTCTCTCTTTCTCTCTTTCTCTCTTTCTCTCTTTCTCTCTTTCTCTCTTTCTCTCTTTCTCTCTCTCTCTCTCTCTCTCTCTCTCTCTCTCTCTCTCTCTCTCTTTCTCTCTCTCTCTCTCTCTCTCTTTCTCTCTTTCTTTCTCTCTTTCTTTCTCTCTTTCTTTCTCTCTTTCTTTCTTTCTTTCTTGAGACAGGGTTTCTCTGTGCAACAGCACTAGCTTTCCTGGAACTCACTGTAGACCAGGCTGCCAAGCTGGCCTTGAACTCACAGAGATCTGCCTGCCTCTGACTCCTGAGTGTGGGGATTAAAGGCATGGGTTTTCACCACCTGGTAATGTGTTGTTTTTATAGATAGTTATTGATATGTGTACATACTAGTTTTTTGAGACAGGATTTCACTTTGCAGTTCAGTTTGGTTCAAGTGCTGGGACTAGGGGACCATGCTCAACATGTTACTGATACACCTGTTATATAATTTTTTGTGATATCTCACTGTATCCCAGTCTGGCCTAGAACTTGCTATGTAGCCAAGACTGGTCTAGTACACTATTTGTAGTGCATGGATTCATGTGGCAGCTTGAGTTCCTCCATTGCTCTCCCCTGTATTTATTGATGATCCTGGAACTCACCAGATTCCTGCTAGTGTAGATAGTCATCTTGTTCTAGGGATTCCCTATCTTGATGCTTTTCAAGTACTGGGGATTACAGGAGGCTGCCACACCAGCCTGCCTCTTTTTTTTTTTTTTTTAAATGTGTGTGGGTGTTTTGTTTGCATGTATGTCTTTATACTATGTGTATGCAGACCTGAGGAGGACAGAAGAAGGTGTCAGATTGTATGGGATTAAAATTACAGACTGTTGTAAGCTGCCATGTTAAGTGCTCTATAGAAGCAACAAATGCTCTCAGTCACTGGTACATTTCTCTTGCCCCTCCTGTTTGAGTTTTAAAATCTGGCATCTGGGGGATCTGAGTTCAGTTTTGTGGTATACTTTCCCACTTTATTTTTACATTCTCCATCTAGAATTTGAACATTGTTTTTGTTTACATGTTTTACCTTTTTTGTATCATTATGTGATGGTAACTATTATTTTTTAAAATTACATTTAAAAAGTGTGTGTGTGTCACAGTGACTTTTGGGAATCAGTTCTCTCCTTTTGCTATGTGGGTCCTGTGAATTGAACTGAGTTTGCCAAGCTGATAGATTTGTTAACATGTTAAATTATCTTGTGGGCTAATTTTTTTTTTAAAAGACTTATTTATTTTTATTTTGTATGTATGGGTGTTTTGTCTGCATGTATGCTTGTACATGAATGGTGCTGGAGGAGGCCAGAAGAGAACACCGGAGTTCATGGAACTGGAGTTAGATGGTTGTGAGCCACCATATGGATGCTGTGAATCAAAACTTGGTCCTCTGGAGGAACAGCCACTGCTCTAAACCATTAATCCATATCTTGAAGCCCGTGGGTCAAATTTTTAAGCAAAACATAAATAAATTAATAGGTCAGTTTTCTTAGGACAAATTCTAGAAATAAGAGTTACTTCCAAGCCTTTTCCACTTTCATACTGCCCTCTGAGTTCATTCCCATGGGGCATTTTATGGGTTGAGGACCATCTGATATATCATCTGTCTTCCCACTTTACTTCACAGAGCCCTTCTAGCATTATGTGTAGTGGTCTGCCACTTGCATGGTCTAGGGCTTGCTGTAGGCTTGTTTTAGTTTATCTTGATTTTGTAAGTGGTGAGGTTGGGTGTTCTCCAGTTGTTAAGCTGATGTTTAATTTTCTGTAGTGGTTCTGTTGTCTTTCATTAAGTCTTTTCATAAGTACATTCTACAGTGCTGGTTATAGCCCTTTGTAACAGGACACTCAGATGTTCTTTCTATGATGCACTCTTCCTAGGGCCTTGTTCATGATAGGCAAGTGTTCCTACTACCCATCCAGCCCCTACTTTTGAAGTTTTTACATTTTTATTATTTACTTACAGTTGTTTGTTTTTATTTGTTTTTTGAGACAGAGTCTCTCTGTGTAGCTTTGGCTGTCCTGAAACTCATTCTGTAGACCAGCTAGTCTTGAACTCAGAGATTTGCCTGGCCTTGCCTCCTGAGTATTGGTATTAAAGGTGTGTACCTCTACTCCTGATATTTAACATTTTTAAAATTGTATAGGGGTGTGTGTGTGTGTGTGTGTGTGTGTGTGTGTGTGTGTGTGGTTGTTGTTGTTGTTGTTGTTGACAGAAGTTTCTGGCCCTCTGGTCCCACAGCCATTCAGTCCCAAATAAATACAGAGGCTTATAATAATTATAAACTGTTTAGCCAATGGTTCAGGCTTCTTATTGGCTAGCTCTCTCTTAATTATTAACCCTTTTCTATTTTGGCTGTGAGCCTAGCCTTTAACAGCTGAGCCATCTCTCCAACCCAACCCATTTCTATTAATCTGTGTATCTCCACGTGGTCTTGGCCTATCAGTCGTTGAAGCCTGGCTCTCTTTCTTCCTTGGCAGCTACATGGCGTCTCATTGGCAACTCACTCTCTCTGGCACTCCTCAACATTCTCCTTGTCTGATAGCCCTGCCTATACTTCCTGCTTGTCCATTGGTAGAGACAACTTTATTCATCAACCAATAAGAGAAACATATATTCACAACATACAGGACATCCCTCATCAGTGTGTGGTGTGTATGATGTGTGCTCTTTCTTGTATATGTGTGTGTTTGAATGTGGATGCTATGTTGTGGTCAGAGGACAATCTCTAGTGTTGGTTTTTGCCTTCCACTTTGTTTGTGATACAGTGTCTTCAAACCTATATATTTCAGGCTAGGTGGCCTGTTACTTTCTGGGCATTTTCCTGACTCATGTTTCCAGTTTGAATGTAAGAGCCTAGGGATTGCAGACATGCTCTACTGTGTCCTGCTTTTACAAAAGTTCTGAGAATTGAAACTCAGGTCTTCTTGTTTGTGCAGCAAACATTTTTAGCTTCTAAACTATCTCCCTAGCCTGCAGTCCTCTTAAATCCTGCTATTGTTTCAGCTACAACTTTATTGCTTTGGGGATTACAAAATTGAATTACCTTTAGGAATTAATACTTTTTTTGGATTTCTATTTTATGTCTTTTACATTTAATGTAAAATTGTTAGCTGATAAAAATGTTTAATTATTTGATATGTTTTTCGATGAGTCTGTGTTGAATTTTCTGCATGTGTTATTATAACTTTTTATTCCTGTCTCTTTCCCCTGATTTTGTGACTTGTTTTACTTTGTTTCTGGAGTTAGGGTACCGTCTCTTTGGAGCTGCCTTGTATTCATAACCTCCTTGCCCTGAACTCTCTCTTCTGTTTTTCTTTTTTCATTTTTGTTTTATGTGCATTGGTGTTTTGCTGTGGGTGTTGGGTTCCCTGGTATTGGAGTTACAGTTGTGAGCTTCCATGTGGGTGCTGGGAATTGAACCCAGGTTCTCTGGGAGAGCAGTCAGTATTCTTAACCTTTAAGCCATTTCTCCAGCCCTGTTTGTTTGTTTTTCAAGACAGGGTTTCTCTGTGTAGCCCTGGAATTTGCTCCATAGGTCAGGCTGTTCTCAACTCATTAGAGATCTGTAGTTGAGAGTTTTCCTGTGCTGGTAGCCACTCTCAAATAATCGCTCAGAAACCTAATATTAATTGTAAATGCTTGGTCAATAGCTCAGGCTTATTACCAGCTAGCTCTTACAACTGAAAATTCTATTAGTCATGTATTGCTGCATGGCTCATGGATTTACCTGTCTGTCCTCCAGCATGTCTTGCTCCCTCTGTGTCTCCTGGTAACTCCAGTGACTCTGCTGTTCATTCCAGCATGCTTCCTGCCTATACTTCCTGCCCAGCTACTGGCCGATCAGTTTGTTATTAACCAATGAGAGCAATATATCTTCACAAGGTACAGAAGGATTATTCCACAGCAGATATCTACCTGCCTCTGCCTTCCAGGTGCTGGGGTTAAAGGAATGGGCCATCACCACCCAACTGACTTTCTAGGATTTTTCTAGGGAGATCATCCTTATATACTTTGTATATATCTTTTTTTTTTGGGGGGGGGTGCCTTCATAATACTTGTTCAAAAGACCATAAACTCTTACTAATTAGCCTTCTGTTTCTCTGAAACAATTAACTGAAAAGTTGAAAAATTGATTTTGGTTCAGGTTCAGTCCATGGTTTCATGAGTCCATTATTTTTGGGTGGTGGTGAGACAGAGCAACAGGGAGGGTGTGGAGAAGCAAAGCTGCTCACTTCTTTGGCCATCAGGGACAGGTAAGTAAGGCGAGAAGGCAGGGACAGGTAAGTAAGGCAAGAAGGGGCTTAGGATAAGACAATCCCAGCACTCAGGAGGCAGAGTTTCAGGGTAGCCAGGGCTATACAGGGAAACCCCGTCTTGGAGGAAAAGAAAGTCATCCTCAAACCACACTCTCAGTGACCTACTTCCTCCATCTAGGTCCCATCCTCAGGTTTCCACTAGCTTTAACTGTGCCACCAGCTGGGACCTTTGGAGAACTTTTCATAGTCAAACAAAGAGTGTGGCTGAGAGCCCCCCCTGTATATTCATAAGTGATTCATATTCTCATCCATTCCCTTCACTTCATTTCTCGCCCTGCCTCCCTCCCTCCCTCCCTCCCTCCCTCTCACCCAAGACAATGTAATGCTTTTTCATTGGGACTGCCAGCCCACAAATAACAACATTATGAAAGTTTGGCCTTCAGTTTAGCATTGTTTCAACTAGCTCTTATAACTTAAATGAACCCATGTTTTTAATCTATGTTTTGCTATTTGGCATTACCTCTTTTCCATCTAGCACCTCCTGTGTCCTTTCCATGTCTGGCTGGTGACTCCCAGGTGCCTAGATTCCTCCTCCTCTTTATCTCCTTGGAGAGCCTGCCTATACTGCCTGCCTGACTATATTGGTTGTTCAGCTTTTTATTGCACCAATCATAGCAATACACCTTCACACAGTGTACAAAAATGTCTCACAACACGGGGGTTCTCTGTGTAGCCCTGGCTGTCCTTGAACTTACTTTATAGACCAGACTGACCTTGAATTTAGAGATTCTCCTGCTTCGGTCCACCATGGTAGAAAATAGGCATACTGAGGGGGCTGAACTGATGGTCTGACCCCTGAATTATGCTTCCCTGTTTTGTCTTCTCTTTCCGTCTGAAGCTTGCATTCCTCCTAAAGTCCCTCCTGCTCTTTCACAGTCTGTATCCAGCTCAGCTTAGCCTTCTTTTTGGGTATGCCGTAGGGGAACATTTTGTTGCCGTACGTGGTTGACAGGAAGACTGCCACTTACTGGTAGTCATTTATAGTCATCACCAGCTGAGTTCTCCACACTAAGGTGATGACAGTGTTGACTTGTGCTTGGAGGGACTGGTGGTCTCTTAATGTGAACTTAACTCTTTGCCCCAAGCTTGCTTCTTTGGGTCAGTAGTGTAACTACTCTGGTCTGTTCTTGGGATGCAGATGTAGCTGTTTGGCATATAAGGCCTGGCTAAACTAGTGACTCCCCAAGAGCCACTTTGTGCTACTACAGAGGAGGGTTTGGCACTGTGGCAGAGGTCACAGGGTCATTTACAAAGTAGCCATTGTCCCTTTGGCCTGAATGTGCTGTGTAGTGCCATCGTTCTTAGGTCATAGTTCTTTCGTAATGGATTTCCACTTCTATATGATGGCAGGGGCTAGGGGATCCTTCTTCCCTTGGTCTTCTTTCCTTTGGAATCTTGGGTGAAGGAAAAGAGATGGGGAAGGGAGTTATAGGTAACATGTAAGTGGCCACCTACCTATTCTTTTATATAAAGTAATAAGAACTCTAGTTTTTTTGAATCAGACCAGTGGGAACCTATGTTCAAGTATCATTTCAGTGCTACTAAGTGGTAATTATATTAAGTGGTAATCAAATGATTGTATTTGCTTTCCAATGTCTTGATTTTAATTTTGATTTTCTAGGGGAATATTACATTGGATAGAAAAGGGAGGTGATAATGCACCATGGCAGTGGTCCTCAGAATGTCCAGCATCAGCTGCAGAGGTCTAGGTCCTTCACTGGGAGTGAAGAGGAACAGCCAGCTCATCCCAACTTACCCCCATCACCTGCAGCACCTTTTGCTCCATCAGCCAGCCCATCTGCACCCCAGTCCCCTGGGTACCAGATTCAGCAGCTAATGAGCAGAAGTCCTGTGGCTGGGCAGAATGTGAACATCACATTACAGAATGTTGGCCCTGTTGTGGGAGGAAACCAGCAGATCACACTGGCCCCTCTGCCACTGCCCAACCCCACCTCTCCAGGTTTTCAGTTTGGTGCACAACAGAGGCGCTTTGAGCATGGCTCTCCATCATACATTCAAGTTACTTCTCCCCTGTCACAGCAGGTTCAGACTCAAAGCCCTACACAGCCTAGCCCTGGGCCAGGGCAGGCCCTGCAGAATGTTCGTGCAGGTGCCCCAGGTTCTGGGCTGGGCATCTGCAGCAGCAGCCCCACTGGAGGCTTTGTGGATGCCAGTGTGCTTGTGAGGCAGATCAGCTTGAGCCCCTCAAGTGGTGGTCACTTTGTATTTCAGGAGGCACCAGGCCTGACCCAGATGGCCCAGGGAGCCCAGGTTCAACTCCAGCATTCAGGAGCTCCCATTGCTGTCCGAGAACGGAGACTCTCCCAACCTCATGCACAGTCAGGAGGCACTATCCACCATCTGGGGCCTCAGAGCCCTGCAGCTGCAGGAGGCACTGGATTGCAACCTCTGGCCAGCCCAAACCACATCACCACGGCCAGCCTGCCACCCCAGATCAGCAGCATTATTCAGGGCCAGTTGATTCAGCAACAGCAGCAAGTGCTTCAGGGACAGCCACTGAACAGATCTCTGGGGTTTGAGAGGACCCCAGGTGTGCTGCTCCCTGGTGTTGGGGGGCCTTCAGCATTTGGGATGACATCCCCACCGCCCCCCACCAGCCCATCCAGAACCACCATGCCTCCAGGCCTTTCCAGTGTGCCTCTCACATCTATGGGAAGCTCAGGAATGAAGAAGGCTCCCAAGAAGTTGGAGGAGATCCCTCCAGCCTCCCAGGAGATGGCACAAATGAGGAAGCAGTGCCTGGACTACCACTACAAGGAGATGGAGGCGCTGAAGGAAGTCTTCAAGGAGTACCTCATCGAACTGTTCTTTTTGCAGCATCTTCAGGGGAACATGATGGATTTCTTGGCTTTTAAAAAGAAGCACTATGCCCCTTTACAAGCATATCTTAGGCAGAATGATTTGGATATTGAGGAGGAGGAGGAGGAAGAGGAGGAGGAAGAAGAGAAATCTGAAGTTATCAATGATGAGGTAAGAAACAGCAGCTTAGTAGTCTAGAAAGGCTATATAAAGCAGAATAGAGGGTGCACAACAATAGATTGAAAATGTGTGAGCTCGGGGTAATTTAGGGTTTGGGTGTCATAGGATCCAAAGAGGAGTAAAGTGTGATTTCCTTCTTCCTTCATGTAGAAGAAGAACTGTTCAGTGTAGCTGTCTGGGGAGGAAGATGAAGGACCGTGTTTGACTGATGTCTTCTCACTCAGAGAGCTACATTGTCACTGAGAACCAGAAACCATCCTGAGCAGAGAGCTCAGCTAGTCCTATCTAGGCTTCTCACTTCTGTCTGTGTATGTGGTCCTTGGCCAACATGACACTGTTGCCAGCCCTTTGGCAACCCCCCAGAAAAGGTTCTCCCAGTACAGTGAAGCTTAGCTTTTCCCCTCTGGCTTCCTGATTTCACTATATATTTGTATAGGTCTGCCCATAAAAACTAGGTTTTTAAACAAGGGATTTAAGTCAGTAGGTGTGCTTTGTGTGGGTTGTTCACAATTACTATAGTCAAACAACTATAAGGAATTTTATTTATTTTTTAAGGTTTTAGAGATGAGATTGTATTTTAAACTCACACTTTGCAAATACCTGTGGAGTGATACTTGAGACAGAAGCTTTTGTAGACTTTTTTTTGGTGGGGGGGTCCTAGAATGCTGTTCAGTAAGTACCCCTAACACCATAGCTGTCTGCAGTTCTCTGAGGTATACTGGGTCTTAGCGGCCTGTACTGTGATGCACTGTCTTTTGTGCTTTTGTCTTGTGTAGTGTTTATTATGTTGGTGGAGCTTATTTTGTTCTACGATAGAGCTAAAATAATTTAAACTGCTGTCAGCCCTTTGGCAATGAAACCTGCTTTTGGTGAACAAAAGTTTGCCTTTGTCCAGAGTCCCCACTAGCATCTGTGGATGTATCTGTGTGGCTTGGCCATCTGTGTCTTCTTCAACATTGGACCTAGGCTGGACCATCTTTGTTATTTAGAAGGTCTCAATGATTTTGAGGACCACCACTAGTGCCATGGAACAGTGAAACTGAGTTCTCTTTGTGTCTGTAACCAATGTTGTCTGTAAGCTGAACCTCCTTATCTGTACTTTTGAAGAAACATACAACCTCTCACAGCTTCTGCTAAAAACAATTTTGCTGTATGATTCATGTGGTAGGCTATAGAACATTATAGCTGTGAAGATCTTTCAAGAAACCAGCTATGGGACACTGATTCCTGCCATTCTCATTTTACAGTTGGATGTTACAGATTCTAAAATGTTGCCTGTGATCTAGACTGGAGTTCTGAAGATTGGCAGCTGTTAGATTGTTATGCTATGAACCTGTCAGATAGCTCAATGTCCCCTTATAGGGTTCCATGCAAAAAACATTCTGTTTTTAAGCACCTAAATTAGTGAGCTGTCAGCAATGAAATTCTAATAATTTTGAGCAGTCTTAAAAATTATGTTACCTTTTTTTCTCAAAATATTTCTCTCAGGTAAAGGTTGTGACAGGCAAGGATGGGCAGACTGGGACTCCCGTTGCTATAGCAACCCAGCTTCCGCCAAATGTTTCTGCTGCTTTTTCATCCCAGCAGCAACTGTTTCAGGTACTTTTTGATGGTTCTAAATTGTAGTCTCATCCCAAACGTTTCTTTCATCCAGATATTTTAACCTTCAATTTACTATTTGCTCTTCGGCATTTTTTTTTTTTTTCCCCAGAGCCCATTTCTTATTTTGAACAGTAAAAGTCTTTCTGCATATACAGTTCTGAAATTCAGTTGCATGAATGAATGACAACGCGGACCTTACTGCATTGTTTTCTGTGACTTGCAATGTGGTGGTAGCTTGTAGTGTGCATGTCCTCTAATATTCAAAGTCCTGTTATTGTATGCTTAGGGTTCCTTGTGTGCTGTGTTTAATGTTTGTTCTTTCTCGTGTCTTTTATCTGTATTTTGAAAACAGTGCAAAACAGAACAAGTGGAAAGACATAGTAGGTATTTTCCTTAGCTGAAACAAATGTTGTGAATCACCTATAGGTAGGTCAGCAGGACCAAGATTTCTTTCTTAGTAAAGGAGAGCAGAATGCATTCGTGACCCTGAGATTCACACATATGCTAAATTCTTTAAGTTTTGGTGAGAGTGTGCTGGCTTTTGAAAGCAGTTTTGTCCTTGGTGGTATTTTTGTTTTTGTTTTTAGTTTTAATATAATTTCAAACATGAAAGTTGCTATAGTCATACAGGGAGCCCCTGTGCATTTTCTGATCCATTGCTGTTAGCTCTTGCTCATTTGCATTTCACACTCAAGTTTATACAGTACCATATGGTATCATGACTCTTACCTCTAAATGCTTCAACTAGTAGCAAAGGGCAGGTCCTCCAAGTCAGGAAATGCCACAGTAACCTGTCAGTAGAGATCGAATTTCCATCTGTGGTCCTACAGAGATCCTTTGGAATTTTTCCCCTAGCCCTAGACTCCATCCAGAATATCCATATTCCTTACTTGTAATGACTCTCTGGATTTCTTTTATCTAGGCTGGTTTATTGGTCTTTTGTGATGTTTTTGAAGCATACAGACTGGTTATTTTGTGGATTGGTTTGCCATACCCTAGTATCATGTTCAAGTCATATAGATTTTAGAGGAATGTCACATAAATGACATCCATATCAGTGTCTTGTGTCACCAGGCCACAGTGTTGCCTAGTCCCAACTAATGTTAACTTGAAGCATCTGAGGTGGTGTCCACCAGGCCTGTTTAATGGACATTAATTTTCTATCTGTAAATGAGGATATAAATTATGTAAATGTCCTCAAACCCATTATTTCAAACATCTATTGGTTACTACTGTAAAGCTCCACAGTGGATCCCGCCCATGTCTCTCCCTTTCCTCTCACCCCGCCCCCCCTTTTTTTTTTAAAGATTTATTATTTATACAGTGTTCTGCCTGCATGGCAGAAGAGGGTACCAGATCTCATTATAGATGGCTGTGAGCCACAATATGGTTGCTGGGAATTGAACTCAAGACTCTGGAAGAGCAGCCAGTGCTCTTAACCTCTGAGCCATCTCTCCAGCCCCCCTTCCCCTTATTTTTATTTATTTTTAATAATTCTTTGTTTTTTTGAGACAATTTCTTTGTGTGACAGCTCTGACTGTCCTGGAACTCACTCTGTAGATCATGTTGTCTCAAACTTAACAGAGATCCTTTTACCTCTGTGTCCTGAGTACTGTGATTAAAGGTGTGCATCACTACCATGTCTGTCCATAACCTTCTCAATTTATTATTTATTTGTTTGTTTGTATGTGCCTTTCCATTCTTAGCTTTCTTTTTGAGGCAGAGTTTTACTCTACCCCAGAGTAACTTGGAATTTATTCTGTAGCTCAGGCTAACCTCAAACTTGCAGAAGTTCTCAAACTTATAGAAGTTCTCCTATCTTTCTCCCAAGTGCTGGTAGGATTATAGTTATGAATCACTAAGACTTGCTTTTTTTTTTTTTTTTTTTTTTTTTTCCCATAAAGACAGGATCTTAAGTAACCTAGGCTGGTCTCAGACTCATTATATAGCCTAAGGAGACCTTGAACTCCCTCCTCTTCCTCCCACACCAGCTCCAAAATGGGGTTTCTTTCTTTCTTTCTTTCTTTCTTTTTTTTTTTTTTTTTTGATGAGACAGGTTTTTTTCTTATGTGGCTTGGCTGTCCTGGAACTCACTCTGTAGATGAGGCTGACCTCAAACTCACAGAGATCCACCCGTTTCTTCTTCCAGAGGCCTGGGATTAATGGTGTGCACCATCACTGCCCAGATTCAAAGTGGGGTCTCTATTTCCTATATCCCTTCTGCATTTATTAGCTAATCATTTATTGCTACATTCATTTGTAGATTCCCATTTTAGTCAGTGAGTTACCCGACACTTTAAGTACTTCTTTGGTTTTGTTTACTTAACTTTTAGTAATATTCACTTTTCTTTGGTCTGTAGTTGTGCACTTCCCAGCACAATTTAAAAAAAGTTTTGTTTCCACTAAACAGTCCTTCATGCACTCTTGTGCATTCTGACCTTTCATGTCCTTTGGTGAGGGCTCTCGGAGTTGCCGAAGAATACTGTTACTGCTTCCTGATACTGGGGACTATTATCTTGTCTTCACAGGTTCCCTATATTCCAAAAGAAATTAGAAATTAGAAATTGGTAAAAGGAAGCAGATTTATTTATAGTTTGACCAAACGGGAGAAAGAACTTAAGTTTTCTTCATCATGGCTGTGGCAGTCTTCATACTTTATTGAAACAAAGGCCACGAAACTTACAGATTGAGATGGTTTAACTCATTCTTTCCTAGAAGGAAGGCAGCATACACAGGTTGCGTTTCCTATATATCTCCCTTCTTGGCAGGCATCCTCAGCATGGAGAATCTGGTATGTTTAAAATTTTGTATTAGGTTTATTTTATGTGTTCCATTTGTGCCTGGTGCCTGTGGAAACCAGAAGAGGGCTTCAGATTTTGGAACTGGACTTAGACAGTTGTGAGCAGGTACTGGGAATCAAGTCTGTGTTATCTGCAAAACCTTTAAGACAGTAAGAAGTCTGTGCAGCCTTATTATGTTTTTACAAGGTAGACTATTTTCTCATGGTGGTGTCCTCAGGAAGCAGTTTTTACCTTCTTATCTTTGATGGGCAGTTAATTCACAAACAAAACTGCTGTAATTATTCACAGATTAACATTTTGTGTATACATGGGTGCTCATTTCATCTGCATGAATAGCTACTAGTCAGATATATCCCAGAGTCAGATTACTGGGTCATATGTAGAGTGTGTACTTAGCTTTATAGGAAAGGACTAAACTTTTCTTTCTGTGCGGTTTTGTAGTAGTGTGAGAGTTGTGTTCCCCACTCCTCACTTCATCACAGTCTGAGCTATAGTCTTTTTTCCAGGTAGCCATAGGTATGAGACAGTTTCCAGATGATGATCTTGAGTATCTTGTCTGTGTTTGTTGGCAGATCTTTTTGGTGAAGTGTATCTTGCTCTCTCTCTCTCTTTTGTTTTTCATTTATTTAGTTTTTGGTTTGTTGTTGAATTGAGAAATTTGTTTTTTTACTTTTTTTTTTTTTTTTTTGCATGATAGAGATACCAAATTTTTGGTACAAGAATACTGAGCTAGTTGCAATTTCTTTTCTTCTTGACTGTTGCTTACAGAGCACATACTTAAAATTTTGATGAAGTGTAACTTTTTTTTAATATATTGTGCTTGTACTTGATCTCAGCCAAAGGCTGAAAAGTGGTGTACTGTACTTCTGATATCATTTCTGAGAATTCTGTTCAAGTAACAGAGATCTGTGTTTCTGCCTGGAAGTTTAGTAATTTGACATTTAGCATTTAGGCCTATGATCTGTTTCAGAGCAGTTCTATGTGGTGTGACAGATGTTTGTGGGTGTTCGTTTATTACATATGGGTGTTTGATTGTGCTGGTGCCAGGGCGGTCTCTCTCCTCTCCTTCTCTATCTCTTTCTTCCCCCTTCTCTTTTTCTCCCTCTCTCCCCTCCCTCTCTGAATGGGTGTGTGTTTGTATTTCTGTTCAGGCATGTGCATATCATGATGGATGTCAGAGGATTACTTGTAAGGGTCTGTTCTTTCCTTCCACCATGATCCTGATTGAGTTTAAGTGATCAGTTTTGGTCATCAGGCTTTACCACTTTGCCATCTCACTGGCCCAGATACTATACATTCTCACCTTGGCTCTATTTTCTTTGTTGTTTTGGTCCTTCTATTTCTTATCCTGTTTCCTGTAGGTTTCAGAATAGACTTGATATTTTGCTTGGTTTGATTGGGATTGCATTACATTGTTAAGGGAGAGCTGGTAGCCCTACTGTACTATCTGTACTTCAGTACTTGAGTGTGACTCTTCTTCATGCATTAGATCTTTGGTTTCCTTGATTGGTGCTTTGTAATTTTCAGCATGCTAATGTTGTGTTCTAACTTGTTAGATTTATGTTTAAGCATATTGATTTTTGTTGTTATAAATAGTATTTAAAAATAGTTCCTAGCTGTTGATTGCAAACATATACGGAATACATTTGGCTATTTTAACCTATAACCTGCATTCTTGCTAAACTCATTAATTTGTTTTTGGAGCTTTGTTGTAGATGTCGTGGGGTTTTCTGCATAGAGAATCATTTCTACATATAGAAAGTTTTACTCTTTCTAATTCTTTTTTAGATTTTTTTTTTATTTTATGTATTTTGCCTACATGTATGTCTCTGTACCATATGCAAGCAATGCTCAAGGAGGTCAGAAGAGGGTATCAGGTGCTACCATGTAGGTGCTGGGAATTGAACCCCAGTCCTCTAGAAGAGCAGTCAGGGCTCTTAGCCATTGCATCGTCTCTCTAGCCTGGAGTCTTAACTCTTTCTTTATCCTTTGCTCTGTTGTGCTGTACAGGTCAAGGCTTCAGTGCGATAGTGTCTTATAGTAGTGGAAACCCAGACAATGTTGTTCTTAGGACCTTTCTCTGCAGGATGAGGGTGGGAGCCATCGGTTTGTTTATGTCTTTTTTTCAGGAAATTCCCTTCATCAGTGAATATTGAATTTTTTTCAATTGATGCTGTGTCTAATAATGTGATTTGTGATTTTTCTTGAGTCTAAATATGGTGTTTTACCTTAAATAGTGGGATACTTTATAACAGGAAGCACATCATTGTCAGTCTGAAGAGTCTGCTGAAGAGTATAACCCACATGTTGGTTACTGTGTCCACTTTTTTCACTCTGAAGACTTTTTTTTTTTTTTTTTTTTGCCAAGCAACTACTCAGCCCTTTTCTACACCTCTCATTTGTTTTGATTCTCAGGATATTTGTGATTGACTGTTTGAGGCCTCTTTAAGCTGGTTCATGGCACAGAATGTGTAAGATTCATCTACTGTGCTGTGTGTGCTGGTTCAGTTCTGTAATTCCAGAACTTAGGAATCAAGAGGCAGGGAAATTGTTGCAAATTTGAGGCTAGCTTAGTCTAAACAGCAAGTTCTAGGACAGGCAGAGCTACTTAGTGAGAACCTGCACCACAAACAAACAAACAAACAAACAGATAAATAAAGTGCATCTATCTTCTTTGTTCCTTGATCCACCTTAAGATCAGCCATTTTCCCAATGAACATGATTCATTTTTGTGGGGAGAGGTAACCTGATTCTATTATTTGTGAATTCATTATAATGGGCTTAGAGATAGATAAATCTTTTTTTTAAAGGTTATAAATTTATTGCTTTTATTTATTTATGTCTGTGTGTGTGTGCCATGCATGTTGCATTGGTACAGAGGCTGTCTGATCCTTTGGATCTGGAGTTACAGGTGATTATGAGCCACCTGGTGTGGGTACTGGGAATTGAACATGGATCCTAGAAGACCAGTAAGCAAGTGCTCTGAAGATGAATCTTAAATTAGAAAGTTTCAGAAAATTTAGGTGTAGTGGCACATGCCATTAATCTCAGCACTTGGAAGACAGGCAGGCAGATCTCTGTGAATTTGAGTCCAGTATGTATTGTATTCCAGAACAGTCTACATTGTGAGACCCTGTCTTAAAACATACAAACAACAGCAGCAAAACAAAAAGAAAATTTATGGGTGGAATCCTTGTCTGTATTTGCAGAAATGCAATGTATTAGTGCATTTATATGTCATACAGAGGCCTGTATATGTAAGAACAATGGGACTATGGAAGGTTAAGGGTACCTACAAATATATAAAAATATGTCTAGTATGTTCAGTGCAGATTAAGCCATTCAGATTCACAGTTAAACATACTTGATGACCCAAGATGAAATTGAATAGCATGCGTTCATAAGAGTGTGTGTAATTCTCACCCTCTTTTGGAGGAGTGTGCTTGATCTAGGCATAAGGAAACATTTTGTTTCAGCTGGAAAAGATGGGTGATGATCACATCCCTGACCCAGCAATGCATGCCTGAGGATTTTTTGAATGTTGTGTGTATCAGAACATGGGTGTAGTGATGTTCTTAAGTAGCACTGTGTGTAACTGCCCTGACTAGAAAGAACCAAAGATGCTTTGGCAGCAGTATAGGCAATGGCTATGTGTATCCATGCAGAGTAGTATCAACCAGAGTGCTCTGTGGGTAAGTGAGGGCTGTGCCACAAATATAAAACTCAGCAGAAAGCAGAACTCTGGAGATAGACTAGAGAAAAGTGCGTCTTCAAAAGTGAGGACCTTGGTAAGGAAGGAGGAGGTATTCAGAATTTTCATAAATGTGTGGTCATTGCTTGATTGTTGGTCTTTTATTTATTTGTTTGCTTATTTTACACAGGGTTTTACCATGTAGTCCTGACTAGCCTGGGATTTTTTTATTTAGATCAGGTTGGCTTCAAACTACCTCTGTCTCTTGAGTGCTTGGATTAAAGGTGTGAACACTGTGCCTCTGTGTGTGTGTGTGTGTGTGTGTGTGTGTGTGTGTGTGTATGTGTGTGTGTAGGTCAGGACAACTTTTGAGAGTCACTTTTTTTTTTTGAGGCAAGGTTTTACTGTGTAGGTCTGTTTAGCATGAAACTTGTTGGCTTGGAGCTCTGCTTCTGCCTCCCAAGTCCTGGGATTATAGGTGTGCACCACTGTGTCTGGTGGGAGTCACTGTTTTATGTTCACCTCCCATCTCACCATAGAAGTGCTGGGATTACAGATGGACATCACTATATCCAACTTTTTATGTGGATTATGGGGATCAGGCTCAGGCCATTTAGCTTGCATACTGTTTTACCCATCAAACCACATCCTAAGTCCTGTTAATGGTATTTTAAATGCTATTCAGTGATTTTCTCCATTTTTCTTCTCAATGATGTATTATGAAAAAGAATTCAGATATATAGAATTAGAATGGATTATTCAATATTTGATACCTATTACCCATTTAAATGATATGACTAATTAGTCACATTTACATATGGGGATCAGAGGACAACTGACCTTGAACTGCACCAGTCCTCCTGTGTCTGCTAGCATTGCACTGTACCACCACATGGCTTGCTCCTTTATGTTAGTGCTTAGAACTCCATCTAGCAGCTGCTCATATTCCATCCCTTTGAGAGCTGTAGTCTATTCAGCTGGTGTTCAGGTTTGGGCTTTTGGTCCCTACTAGGGAAGTACTCTTAGGGGCATAGAATTTGTGAGTCACAAGAGGTTAGTTTATAGGGCCTGACATATGTTACATCATTTCTAGCCAAGAATATTGATGGATGTATCGGAATGTTCCAGCCTTCCTGTTCTCATATATGCTGTCCTGACAGCTGCCCTAAGCTGTTGGCAGAGTTTCTGTCCCACCAGGTCCCGAAGCCCTTTAATCCCAAATAACACTTGGAGGCTTATATTAATTATAAACTGTTTGGCCAGTGGCTTAGGCTTCTTACTGGGTAGCTCTCTTAATATTAACCCATTTCTATTAAACTGTATATTGGCACAAGGCTATGGCTTACCTGTAATATTCCGGCATGTTACTCCTTTGGCAGCTACATGGTGTCTCCCTCTGATGACTGCTTTCCTGCTTTTCCCATTCCCAGAATTCTAGTCTGGTAGCCCTGTCTCTTCCTGTCTGGCTACTGGGCAATCAGCATTTATTTATTCATCAACCAATAAGAGAAACATATATTCACGGCATGAAGAAGGGCATCCCCCATCACGAAGCATTCTAAAAAGAATTTCAGGGTTCAGGATGGATTTTGTTGTTTGCAGCTAATGTTTTTGCTAGTGAGAATATAGATCTAGAGCTTTCTGTGGCCCAGCTGTTTCCCAGAGCTGCTGAGGAGGGTCTTCATGTACCCTTCCCCCCCCCCCCCCCCGTTTGTTTTTTTGAGACAAGGTTTCTCTTTAGCTTTGGAGCCTGTCCTGGAACCTGCTCTGTAGATCAGGCTGTCCTTGAACTCAAAAATATCAGCTTGTCTTTGCCTCCCAAGTGCTGGGATTAAAGGCATGAGCCCTCACCTCCTGACTATGGGCAAGATCTATCTATCTATCTATCTATCTATCTATCTATCTATCTATCTATCTATCTATCATACATACATAATTCTGCCTGCATGTATGCCTGCAAGCCAGAAGAGTGCACCTAGATCATGATTGCTTAAAACCTAGATGGTTGTGAGCCACTTTGTGGTTGCTGGGAATTGAACTCAGGACCTCTGGAAGAACAGCCAGATCTCTTAACCTCTGACCATCTCCAGCCCTTTCCTGTACTCTTCATGTATAGTAACTCTGGTGTGACCAACCTTGTAGTTTTAGGACCTTACCCCAGCCATTGTTTTCTGTATTATATTGTGAATGTGTTCATGTTTTTATGTGTATAGTTGGAAGTTTGTAAGCATGAAATGAAATCCTAACTTGTTTTGTCACACATATTTTTTAAGAAGTGAATGTTTTTTATTAGTTTGCCTTTTTTTTTGGAGACAGGTCTCACATTATAAAACCTCCCTGACCTCAAAATTGTAGACTACCTCCCAAGTGCTGGGATTTTTAAAGGTGTGTGTCACCAAGCCTGGCTTTTAATATTTTTGTTTTTTTAAGATTTTTATTTTATGCACATGAGTGTTTTACCTGCATGTGTGTAGTGTATGTGTATCACATTCATTCTGGTGGCTGTGAGACCAGAAGAGAGAATTGGGATCACTGGAACCAGAGTTGCAGAAGCTTGTTAGCCACCATGTGGGTGCTGGGAACAAAACTCTGGTTCTCTACAACAGCAGATTGCTTTTAACCATGGAGCCATCTCTCCAGCCCCACTGTACATACTTTTGAAAAGAAGTTTCAGATAGGTTTTGTATTTGTGTTGTTTATACCAAATCCTGGTGTCAGGAATAAGAGATGAAAGGTTACTGAGTCTCTTCCACTAACAGGAGGGTCTGTCTCTTTCTTCTCCCTTGATCCCATTCTACCTTTAATGACGGCATCAGTCCTAGAAGCTGTGGTCTAGCCATTTAGCCATTTCATTACTTATTTTCCTGGTGATGTAAGTCTTCCTCCAGGAGGGGTGAATGCATTCTTGTATAGACAGCAGTCATTTTGAGTTAGATTCTTTACAAGCTACTTTACTTTTAATTAATTAATTATGCAGTGTTCTGCCTGCATGTGTGTATGAAGGCCAAAAGAGGGTCCCAGATATCATCACAGATGGTTGTGAGCTACTACCATGTGCTTGCTGGGAATTGAATTCAGGATCTCTGGAAGAGCAGCCAGTGCTCATAACTACTGGAGGCCCCTGTTTATTTATTGTGTATGTGTGTGCAAGTGCATACATATGTATGTGTGGGAATACAGTACATGGCATATGTATGTAGATCAGAGAATGGCCTAGGGAACTTGATTTCTCTCTTCCTTCCATGTATTTATCAGGGATCCAACTCAGGTTATGAGTCATGCATGGTGGCCAGCATCTTTACCTGCTGTGTCATCTTATTGTTCCCTAGGTAACAGGGGTTCCAACTAGACTACAAAGTGAATCCCAGGATAGCCAAGGCTACAGAGAAACCCTGTCTAGAAAAACAAAAACAACAACAAAAACAACAAGACAGGGTTTCTTCATGCAGTCCAGGCTGGCCTTGTATTTGCAGTTCCCCAGCCTTAGTCTCCTGAGTGTCAGGAATGTGGCCTATCATGTTTGGCTACTGTGTTGCAGCTGCAAATTTTGCTCTCCTTTGAGGCATGTGGCACTTAAACTTTTTAGTTTCTTATATTGACCTCTGTATGCTTCCTGGGTGTCTTTCTGCATGTGGTTGATTGTCAGCCAGACTCCTACCATCTGCCAGTCAGACCTAGACAGGGAAGACAGGGCCTTTTCTTTTCAGCAGTCTCTGTTCCAGCGTGTAGCTTGGGGATTGCCCTCATGCCACCTGCCAGCTTTGGGGAACTTGCTAGGCTCCTTTCCCTTCTGTATCATCTGCTACTTCTTCTTTGTTCTGATGTTTCACCTAGAGTTTATGCTTATTTGGAGTATGTTTCATCTAATACACAGTACTTTATCACTCCTGGAGGCAAGCCACTTATAGAACCCAGAACTACCAGCTCAGGGATGGCACTATCTACCATGGGCTGGGCCCTTTCCCATCGATCACTAAATTAAGGGAAAAAACCCTTACAGCTGGATCTTTCAAAAAACAAAAAACAAAAACAAACAAACCAATAGTAATAATTATTATTACTATTTGGTTTTTCAAGACAGGGTTTCTCTGTATTGCTTTGGACCCTGTCCTGGAACTCATTCTGTAGACCAGACTGGCCTTGAACTCACAGAGATCTGCCTGACTCTGTCTCCCGAGTGCTGGTACTAAAGGTGTGTGCCAACGCCAGGTTCAAAAATTTTTATTTTTTTAAGTTACAGCTGGATTTTACTGAGGCTGTTTATTTGTTTTGTTTCTTTTCTTTCTTTTTTTTTTGTTTTGTTTTTTGTTTTTTCGAGACAGGGTTTCTCTGTGGCTATGGAGGCTGTCCTGAAACTAGCTCTTGTAGATCAGGCTGGCCTTGAACTCACAGAGATCTGCCTGCCTCTGACTTCTGTCTGAGTAGTGGGATTAAAGGCGTGTGCCACCACTGCCAGGCCACAGAGGCATTTCTTAATTGAGGTTCCCTCCTTTCAGATAGCTCTAGTTTGTGTTAAGTTGGCATAAGACCAGCCAGCACACCTCTGTCTCCTGCTCTCTCCTGTCTTCCTCCTATCTTTGTTAAATATGAACAGGGCATGTCCTTGTTCACTGTGCCACCTGCTATTGCCGAGCCTATATACTTTGTGGTGTGAGTTGCAGGGATCAAACCCTATCTCTTTCTAGGCCTCAAGGTACTTAGTTCAGTAGCCATGTATGTGGCATAGTCTTTTGATTAGCAACAGTAACTTTGGTGTTTAAAGTGCTCTACTGAGGAGATTGGGAGAGCCAAGTCCTTTAGAGATAAATTCTGTAGCTTATACCTACTGGGTAGCACTACTACTGTTAGGGACATGCCGAGGTAGCAGGGACAGTGTTCATATGGAGAAGTCGTTGCTGACCAAGATTCGGTTAATTGCTCTTTTTGTAAAGTGACTTGTCAGTAGCTTTTCAGGTGATTACGCTTCTATCTATCTATCTATCTATCTATCTATCTATCAATCTATCATCTATCTGAGGGTCTTACTATGTGTTCCTAGCAGGCCTCCAACTCAGGTCCTTTTGCTTTTGCTTCTTGAATACTGAGATTGTAGGCATGGGTTGCTCCCCCTAGTTCAAAGGTCGTCTTCCAAAAAAAAAAAAAAAAAAGATTTTTTTTTTTTTTTTTTTTGGTTTTTTGAGACAGGGTTTCTCTGTGTAGCCCTAGCTGTCCTAGAACTTGCTCTGTAGACCAGGCTGGCTTCAAACTCACTGAGATCCTCCTGCCTCTACCTCCTGAGTGCTGGAATTAAAAGTGACCACATAAATAAGGGCAGCTTTTGGTGTATAGGAGAACAGAAATAAGGTGCCAAGATTATCCAAATCCCCTTCTCCCTGTCTTTGCACATGTGTAGCCTTACTCCTATTGACACTGCCCACAGGGGTTCACGTGTTTAACTGATCTGATCCTACATGGATATTATTGTCATCGCGGGTTCACAGTATACTCTAGGGCTCCCTCTTGTTGCTGCGCCTATTGTAGGTTTAGACTGCCATGATGATCATATAAATTCTACTGCATTCTACTCATCCGCATCCCTCCCACGCAATTTTTCTAATCACTGACCATACAGATTGAGTTCCTCTGTTTTATTTAAACCTTATTTAAATAACATTTCATTTACATATACACACATATATGTATGTAAACATATATGTGTGTATATATGTATATGGAGAGAGGACGGAGGGAGGGGTGGTAATCAAGAAATAGCATCTTGAAGATTCGAGGTAGATTGTTGTTAATTAGGGTCTTCATATGTTCCTCAGTAGGAAGGCGCCTATATTTTTCCTTTTGTTACTGACTTTTTGGGGTAAAATTGGGCTGTAGCCTCAGAACTGAAAGTAAGGTTTTCCAGTTCAGCCATTTTGTTGTCATTCAGTAGGTAAAGATAGTTTTTGACGCTTGTAGATTGGTGATGATTTGAAATTCCATTTAAAACCAGAATAATAGGTCTTTACCAGCCCTTCCCCCCCCCCCCCCGCCCCAAGAGGTAAGTTAGAATCTTACAGTATTTCTGATACATAAATGTACATTACATGTGTGTGTGTTTAAAAACATAGGGTAGGTAGTAGCAGGCTCCTTATTAAAAGGAGAGAGGTCAGTGTTTAGAGTAGGTATGGTAGCTGTAGTGTGTTTCATTCTTATGATGGTTGTAACAATAAGAATCTTATTGCTTTTCATTTTTTACAGCACCAAGCCCTGACTGGGAGCCTAGTGGTGGGGGCTGGCAGTGCCACAGAAGCCGATCCCTTTAAGAGGCAGCAAGTGATGCCACCTACAGGTATGCCCAACAGTTCAATGGTGGTTTAGTTGCCACATGTTTCTAAAGAACTTACTTTATACTTTCTAAGTTAATTTTTCTTTTGGTTATTATCAATGCAAATATTTGCATACTACATTTTTTATCTGTATTGAAGTTACAAACTTCAGTTGATTCTGTATATTCCTTCTGCTTTCCCATGAACAACCATTATACTGTGAGTTATTGTTAGCACTTCGTAGCCACCTTTGCAAGTTATTTTTTTGAACTGCCATGCCACCCACCACCCCAATAATGTGATGACAGTTTTTTTTTCTTGGCTTATTTGTTTTTCAAGACAGGCTTTCTGTGTGTATCACTGGCTGGCCTGGAACTCATAGAAATCCTCCTGCCTCTGCCTCACCAGTGCTGGGATTAATAGTGGGTGCCACCACTTTTTTCTTTAATGTGAGAGGCTCAAGTAGTTCAGAAGGTGACACATAGCTGCCACTGATTTGATGTCTGCTTCTTCTACAGCCACAGCAAGGGCCGTTGTCAATAAATTGCGGTTGTCATAGACATTTTTTTGTACATACCCAAACTTCTATACATGTGAGTTATTCTGGGGGGGGGGGGAACCACACAGATACAGAGTATCTTTTTAAAAAATTATGATCATGATAGGTCACTTCCAATCAATGCATCTGAATCTTCTGGTATCTGCACCATGTTCCACTGTGTGGATGGGCTTTTTTTTTTTTTTGTTTTGTTTTTTTTTTTTTTTGGTTTTTGGTTTTTTTCTCTTTAAGATACTGTCTCATGAGACCTGGCTGGCTTACAACTCTCGATGTCGCTCAGGCTGGCCTTGAACTTGGAGGAACCTCCTCCTGCCACTGGCTCTCCACTACACATGGCTTTGAACAGTTGACTTTTATCAGTCTTGCTAATCTTCCCTGTTTATTACTACGTTTTTTTGTTTTGTTTTGTTTTGATTTTCTGCCAGAATGAGCAGAGACTTGACAAGTGGTCTGAAATGTTTGTTTGACATATCTGGTAGCTGATTAGAAGGAACAGCCTCTTGAATGGGTGAGATGAGTGCTGCTCTCAAACAGCCTGCCAGCAGGCACGTCCAATTCCGCCACTGTCCACAGTTTCTGGCTCTCTCACTTTGTCCATTTTCCTTATTGATAAATCTTGTAATCTTTGGTGATCTGACCCACGGATGAAATCACACCTCCTGTTTTGATGTGGATGTCTGATTCTGAGTAAGGTTGTGCAGGAGCTTTTATTGCTCATTAACCATTTGTGAATCTGTCTCTGGCTCGCTGTTGATGTTCTCTGTCAATTGTCCTGGGCATTGAAACTTCGATTGTTATTTGTGAGTGCTTTGAGGATGATTAAGTGAGCCTCTGCCGGTCATGTGTTGTAATGTCTCTCAGTTGTTGCTTCTCCTTTGACCTTTGTATAATGCTTTTCTTTGTATTTTCAAATTTTTAATGGAACTGTATCAGTCTTATCCCTTATAGCATAGAAAGGCTTCCCTTTTTAGAGATTATAAAAACACTTACATATGTTTTTTTTCCCCCCTGCTACTTCTGTGGTTTTATTTTTACATGAAACAACACCTTTCTTGAAAATTATTCTAGAGCAGTCTAAGAGACCTCGTCTTGAAGTGGGTCATCCAGGGGTAGTTTTCCAGCATCCAGGGGTGAATGCAGGAGTCCCTCTGCAGCAGTTAATGCCGACAGTCCAAGGTAAGACCCAGCAGTAGAGTAGCACTCTTAGTTTGTTGTGAGGGAATGCCCAAAACCTATTGTCTGGCCCAGATTGGTGCCATGCAGTCAAGGGAGTGTACTGGACATGGAATTTCCCACATGGGGACATGTCTCTGTATCTCCATTAATTCAGTATGAGAAAGCCCCTGGAGACAGGTTCTGCCATTCTAATGGGAGCCCGTGGGAGCCACACATTTCTACATTGTGCTTTCTAGTGATTTTATTTTATTTCTGTGCTCCTTATTGCTACTGCTGTCAGGTGCCCTGTAGTTATTTGATGCTTTTTTTTTTTTTTTTGCTTAGTACTAACTTGCAATAGTTGGGTGCATTCTTTCCTTCTTTGTGTGCTCATCCTGACCTTAGGTCTGCTCTAGGCACTCCCATTTTGAGTTCTCATGTGAGCAACAGGATGTCCAGTCTTGTGTCTTTGTGAGTCACTTGGTGGAAGCTGCTATGCACTGAGGTTATTGCTTTGGGTTCTTTTTATTTTGCAGGAGGGATGCCCCCAACTCCCCAGGCTACACAGCTCACTGGACAGAAGCAGAGCCAGCAGCAGTACGACCCTTCCACAGGGCCCCCTGTGCAGAATGCCGCCAGCTTACATACCCCACCGCCACAACTGCCTGCGAGGCTGCCCCCGGCCAGTGTCCCAGCCACAGCCCTCCCTTCCACCTTACAGTTTTCACAGCAGTCACAGATAGTGGAAGCTCCAACTCAGCTCCAAATCCCAGTGAAGACTCAACAGCTGAACGCCCCTATCCCTGCCCCCCTGCCCAGCCAGCTTGCTGCACCTCCTCCACAGCCCGCTCAGCCGGCCCTACACGTCCCGATGCCTGGGAAGGCGCAGATGCAGACTTCTCAGCTTTCTTCCCAGACCCAGGTACTCTGTGGACATTGGCTGTTTTGACTAGTGAGGTGCAGAAGAAAAGAGGAAACATTCTGCAAAGGTGGCTGGCCCTTTAGGTATTTGGTAGTGTGGTCTACACTGAACCCGCATATCCCTGGGAGTATCTCTACTTCCCTCTTAGCACAGTTGGTTATTGTAGCAGTTGAAAATTATTTCTATTTGGCTCTGTAATAACAATCATTAAAGTAATAGAAAATCATTATTATTGTTGCTCTTAGTAGAGGGAGCCTCGGCCTGTTGAGTCACATTCACATGCTGTTTAGAGCGCGTTGTATCCATCACCCCATCACCCTACGGGAACCCGTAGGTGGTGACCAGTTTTGCCAGTCTTGAAAGTTGTGGGACTGACCCAGAATGACATGGATGAAGTGACAATTCAGAGTTGACTCTAGTTTTGTTCAAGGGCGAAGCCAGGATCTTCACCATCAGCTAGGCTTTCTCCTTTGCTGCCTCCTTTTCCTTTTTTCCAATCTGACGGATTCCACCAGTGCGGACGGCACTGTGCCTGTTATATTGTTGAGAATGCTGCTCCTCCTCACTCACTTTACACCTGTGTGGGTTTGTGAGTGCTTACTCCAGGTCTTGGAGTCCAGTGAGACTATGTGCAGCATTGCAGGCACACCAGCACTAGAGCACATATGGGAGGCAGTGAGTGCTGGGCCGCTCTGCTCTCGCCCCCCTTACTAATATAAGCGAGCTGCTCAAGAGAGGTTTAAGTTCTAGTTAGGACGGGCACAGAAAAGGAAAAACAGTCTATATTGACTACCGTGTGCTGTGGTGGGGACTTGATTGGCATTAGTTTCACTATCTAGCAACTTTGTGAAGTGGGATTTGCTATTCCTTTTTTATGAGAAGTTCAGGCCACAAGGTTAAAAACTTGACATGTCATCAACTAAGTAGTAAGTACATTGGGTTATTCTAGAGCTTTGAGGTAGGCAGGTATGTAGAACTCCTACACACTTGGTTAGGGGAGGAGGGTGATTGCTCCCTCAGGGCCATTAAACTCTGTCCCCATGACCCCCCTCCCCTATCAGATAGAGTTTCTCTGTATAACAAACCTGACTGTCCTGGAACTTACCAGGCCAGGCTGGCCTTGAACTCATAGAGATCCACCTGCCTCTCCCCGAGTGCTGGGATTAAAGGTGTGCGTCACTATGCCAGGCTCCCCATGCCAAATGGCTTTGCTTTCAACAGAGCAATCTTCCTTCTCTTGGAGTCACAGTCCTTACTTAGAGCAGCATTGTGATTTTCTTGAAAGGATCAGCTATGCCAGCTGAGGCACACAGAGAAACCCTGTCTTGAAAAGAACCGACCCCCCCCCCCAAACAAAACAAAACAAAACAGAAACAATCAGCTATGATAAATGGATTTTAAGAAACTGTACAGGGCTAGAGAGACTCTTGCAGAAGACCTGAGTCCAGTTCACAGTATCTACATTGGGTAGTTTACAACCACTGTGAGACCAGTTCCAGGGATTTTGAGATCCTCTTGTGACTTCCAAGGATACCTATACCCATGTGCACATACATACCCACACAGAGACATATACATATACAAATAATTTAAAGTCTTAAAAAGTAAAACAAAACAAAGTGGGACAATAAATCCATGGAAACCCATTTCTACTTGGACTTCATAGCACAGGTCTGCAATCCCAGCTACTTGGAAGATTAGAACAGGACAATTGCAAATTCAAGGCTATCTTGGCCAACTTAGAGTGATCCCATTGTGAAAAGTGAAGAGAAAGCTGAGTAGACTGTTTGCCTAGTGTATCTGAGGCCTTAGGGTCAACCACCAGTATGGTGGGAGAGACCCTTATTTCTTATGGGTTGGGCTGAGATTAGTCCCTGTTCTGTGTAAAGGGCCATGGGAGAAATTTTTCTTTTGCAGGCCATTCTGCTTCTGTCGGTCCCTCAGCTTTGTTCCTGAAAACATAGCTGCAGATAATGTATGAGTGAATAAAGGTGGCTATCCTCCCATAAAGCTTTATTTTTATATGTACGTACCTACTGTGACTTCTGGGCCCCCAAGGGGAGATACCTGCTGTGGGGGTCATTGTTAAGTCTTGAGACTATGTCTGCTGAGCCTTGCCCTGGTGGTCCTGACTGGCCTTCCTGCCAATCTCTCCCTGGCCTTCACCTCTCTTTACGTGGCTTCCTTCCTGGGTTCCTGCTGGGGTTGAGGCCCCTTTTGTGAGTGTGGCTTCTGGACAGTACAGAAAGATTTTCTACCTCTCCAGCCTTCTTGCCACAAGAGACATACATGGATCTGTTAAAAAGATGCAAGATGCAAGCTGGGATGTGGTGGAGCTGGATTATAGGATCCAGGCACTCAAGACGCTGAGGCAAGAGGATGGAGAGTTCAAGGCCAGCTTGAGCTACACTACTGAGATCTTGTCTCTGAAAAGTATACGTAAAAATAGTAAGCTCAGCCGGGTGTTGGTGGCGCACGCCTTTAGTCCCAGCACTTGGGAGGCAGAGGCAGGTGGATCTCTGTGAGTTCGAGGCCAGCCTGTTCTACAGAGCGAGTTCCAGGACAGGCTCTAGAGCAATACAGAGAAACCCTGTCTCGAAAAACCAAAACCAAAACCAAACCAAACCAAACTAAACCCAAACCCAAAAACAAACAAAAAATTAGTAAGCTCACCTGACATTTGAGTGTATGAAAATATAATACAAATAAAATAAAAATCTAGCTTAGCATTGTACTATTTATTTTTCTACAGCTAAAACAGTCCTATGTGGCTTTTACTTTGAAGTAAGGGATGAAGAGATTTCTGGCTCATGGTTGAAGGGTATAACCATTATGATGGGGAAGGTATGACAGCGGGGTATGAGGGGTCTGTTCACATTGCACATGCATGTAGTCAGTGAGCAGAGAGAGATGGATGCATCTGCTTAGTTTGTGGCTTTTATCCAGCTTCCTTTTCTTGTGACTTCATGATCAAAGCAACTGCCTTTCCTTCCTTATATGCCTTTAAATACAAATTTTAATTCTACATAAGTGGAAAATAAAACTTGCCAATCCAGATCCAAAAGCATTGCAAGAAATTAAAACAGCTGCATATGATGGTGTGTATGTGTAACCCCAGCCCTCAGAGGGTTGAAGCAGGGAGATACAGTTCAAGGCCTACTTAGGCTTTATAATGAAGGTTTTTTTGTTTTGTTTTTTGTTTTAAATTATCTCTTAAAAGTAAGAGAAAAAAGGTGAAGAAGAGGAGAGGCTTCCATGACGTCTGAGATAATATAGCAAGCTACTAAAGTGTAGATTATAATGGAGTTTCTGTTAGGTTCTTTGCAGTACAATTTAATCTTTGGACAGTATCTAGCTTGTGGTTCTGAGTTGTGGTTTGTGATGGGATTAATGGTGTGTGTGTGTGTGTGTGTGTGTGTGTGTGTGTGTTGCCATGGAGAAGAAGGCACTGTTTGTGCTGGCCTGTGTCGGCTGAGCTCTGGCATTTGGGCACTCTGAACCTGTGGAAGCCTTGTCCTGACCCTGATTCACTTGTCTTCTGCCCACTAGACAGTGGCATCGACCAGGCCCCCCCTGGACTCTGCCCAGCCCTGCCAGCGGCCTCTACCCACTTCCTCCTCTTCCTCATCCCTTGTACCCGTGAGTGGCTCAGGCCCTGGACCCTCGCCTGCTCGTTCTTCACCAGTGAACAGACCCTCTTCTGCTACCAGCAAGGCTCTGTCTCCCATCACTTCCCGGTCTCCAGGGGCAACAGTGTCAGCTCCCCCCAAGCCACAGAGTCCTGCTCAGAATGTAACCTCATCCCAGGATGGTTCTCAGGATAAGCTGGCAGAACAAATAACACTGGTAAGTGTGCTTAGGGAAATAACAAAGCATATTTGTTTGGTTTGTTTGTTTGGGGGGAGTCTTGTTTTCTAGACTAGCCCCCCCCATTTCTGGGCTTGGGAGATCTTGCTCCCGACTTGGCTAAGGGAATAGCTGAACGAAATAAAGGGGTATGTCATCATACAACGTAGCCAGAATTCAGCTTGTATTCTGGCTTGTGATTTACATTTCATTTGTAATATTTTAAGGCTGTGATAGTTTAAAATTGTTAATTAGAAACCAGGACTGGGACCAAATAATGCAGCCTTCTCTGCTCAAAGTAGACTAGTGGACATTTTTGCCTTGTGGTGAAATTGACCATGGTGAGCTGATTTCCTTCCAGTCGTGACTGTAGGCAGGAGTCAGGCAGGAGTGACAGACTGGAGCCCCATCCTTAAGAGGCAATGCCCAGTACTGTTATTAGTAAGGTTTTTCCCTGTCGGCCTGGTCCCGCTGCCGTGCCTGCCCCAATTAACACACTGAGACTCTGTATTAGATATAATTTTGTTGGCCAGTTACTTGTTTCATATCAGCTAGCTTTATCTTAAGTATTAACCCATTTCTATTATAATCTAAGTATTTTCACGTGGTCTCATCATACCGGGGAGTGGGGCTGGCGTCTGGTCTCCCCCGTCTCTCCATGTTGACTCCTTACTACTTCCTCGAATCCTCCTTGTCTCCTGGTCCCACCCATCTTGCTTATCTATTGGCCATCAGTGCTTTATTCATTAACCAGTATGAGAAACATATTTACAGAATGACATCTCCCATCATCTTTTCTGTCTAAATAAAAAGAGGGGTTTTAACCTTAACATAGCAAAATTTATCACCCAACAGTTATTAAATAACAGTTACAGTTATCAGTATTTAGTTCATTAACATCTAGTAAGATTTAAGAAAATATTTTATCATTTATTTTATTTTTGTGAGTCTAAAGTCCTATATGTAACTTATTTTTAATTTTAATTAAGGAAAACTATAACCATAACTATTTGTCTTTAACTCTCTTAAATTAATATTAGGAGTAGGTTTTTTTTCTGCCGGCCTGGACCCATTGCGGCGCCAGCCCCAAATAACACACTGTAAACCTTTAGAGGTTTCTTAATGTGAATCTGTCTTTACTGTAAATCTTTATCTTTTTCTGGCCACGAGTCTTTTATCTGGTAAACAACAACATTGCTAAAATGAAAGTCATAGCTGTGTTACAGTACTTAGTACTTAGTTCTTGTTGGGTGATTGTTTTGTTCAACTTCATCCAGGGATTTAAAATAAGCATATATTACATTTGATTGACATAAACTAAGTGCTGCTTGTTTTCTGGTTTGGTGCTAGTTCTGTGGCCAGTCTTCATTGATTCTTCTTCCTGATTGTTTCCTTTGTATACCTGGACCATTTTCTTTTGCTCTTTAGAGACAGCAGGATCACTGCTGCTTGTCTTCCTTGAGTCTGGGAGACTCTGACTCTATTGTATTCTTCTAGAGCCCTGTGTGCACATTTATCTTAAACTGGAGCCTCTTTGAGTCTCTCTCTCTCTCTCAGTTCCTGAGCCTTGACACAATAGGGTTTAGCAGAGTACATTTAATTATATGCTAGCCCTTACCCCACACATCCATGTTCCTTACAGGAAAACCAGATCCATCAGCGAATAGCAGATTTAAGGAAGGAAGGCTTGTGGTCCCTAAGGCGGCTGCCAAAGCTTCAAGAGGCTCCTCGCCCTAAGTCTCATTGGGATTATCTGCTGGAAGAGATGCAGTGGATGGCCACAGACTTTGTCCAGGAGCGGAGGTGGAAGTTGGCTGCTGCTAAGAAGGTAGGCTTGAAACTGCAGTGGCCATTCATGCTTTGTGTCTTTTGGAATAGTAGGAATTTAAATTGCTGTGAGCCAGGCACATGCCTTAAATGGTGGTAGCACACACCTTTAATCTCAGCACTAGGGAGGCAGAGGCAGGGGGATCTATGTGTCTTGGTCTACATAGTAAGTTCCAGGACAGCTAGGGCTACACAGAGAAACCCTGTCTTAATTAAAAAAAAAAAAAAAAAAAAAAAAAAAAATGTGTGGAGAAAGCATCTTCTGTTGTGTAGGTGGAGACTCAAAAGAGTCCTTGGTGTAGAGGTTGGGTTCCTTTTCCTTCCAGTTTGCTTGCCAGTTAGGATTAGGATGCGTTGAGGCGCCAGGCATAAGATGATAGGCGGATAGGCTCATCCTCTGCCTTCAATTCTGCCCCTCGTGTGTCTCTCCTTAACTGTGTGGCTGAGCTGTCTCTGTCTGGTTCTGGTGGAGAGTTTGTTCCTTTTATTGCTCCCATAGCAGGCACAATCCTTCAGAGACTTGTGAGGTGGTACTATTCATTCTACAAAAATGAAAATAAGAAGACAAGTTTCTGGAAAACTTTGGCCTCTGGGTGGAACTTAGTTATCCTTTCGTTATGTGGGCAAATACACTTACTATTACACATCATGTGGGCAAATGCACTTACTATTACACATCATGGACCGTTGTTTTCACTCCCAGACCTTGGTTTCCTGACCTGTGTATTTCCATCTTTGAACTCCCCTCTTTCCTCATCTAGTTTAAGAAGGGAAAACATTAAAAAAAAAAAAAAAAAAAAAAAAAGCCCAAAACTTGTTAAGTATTTGTTCAAAGGAAAATGATTCTGGACATGTGAATACCAACCTGGATAGGATGGACATGTAGCCAGTAGGAGGAACATGTGGGTAATGGGATGGACACATGGATTGGTATGGACAGGGTGGAGGTTGGGCTTGTGGACTCCAGGCTGGGCAGACAAGAACTGGCTGGTGGGGTAGGGTAGGTAGGCTGAAGAGCAGCACAGAATTCGTAGGCCATAATGAGGGACCAACTCTGCCCATTAAGCCTGTATCTATCTACCTTTCCTTCTCACTGGGACAGGGAGAAACAGACACCATCTCCAAGGAGAGCTTTTAAGGATCCATGAGAGGGTTGGCGAAAGATGAGTGCATGGTGTTGTAGTTGAGTGCTGTTGTGTCTCACTTAGGGTAGATAGTGGCTGTTGCTGTGTGCTCTGTGGTGAATGAGTTCTTACCTTCAGTTCTCCTGCTTTCTGGAGCTGCTACTGGCAAGGACCTAGTGTGTTCCCATTGGGAACACAGACTGATAGGGACCCAAACCAGAGTCTTTTGCATTCTCCCCTCTTTGGATGGGGTATAAAAAGTCTGTACACAATAAACATGGGTGGTTCAGTATTCATTGGGTGCCTTCCTGACTGTCTCTTGTCTCCTGTTTACTACTTTCCTCAATGCACACTCCCCACTCAGACATGAACAACTTGTGGGAGTCGACTCTTTGCTTCCATTCCATATGGCTCTTGGGGAATCAAACTCAAGTCATTAGGCTTGGTGCCTAGTGCCTTTACTTGCTTAACTTACCTTGCCAGTCTGAATACAACAAATTCTTGAATGTTTCTTCACCAGCTTGTCAGAACTGTAGCCCGACATCACGAGGAAAAGAAACTTCGCGAGGAAAGAGGGAAGAAGGAAGAGCAGAGTAGACTGCGACGCATTGCTGCCACCACTGCCCGTGAAATAGAATATTTTTGGTCAAATATTGAGCAGGTAACTTAATGGGATCTAAAAAACAAAACAACACAAAAATCAAATGTGTCTAAGCTGTGAGGCTGTGTGCCAGGTAACACAGCATCTCCAGCGTTCATGCTTGTCATGTGGAGGCCTTGTGCTCACTTGTCCCTCTTTGTTGTTAGCCTTCTGCGAGTTTTAGGTGAGGCCATGTCCATTTCTTTGTTTACTCTGTACCCGTGGAAGCCACAGCTTTGAAAGGAGAATGTAGTTAAGGCTGGTCAGGTTGTTATTGGTGTCTTGTGGTCATGAAAAGCAAAGTCTTAAGGATATCTGCTTCCGTCTGTACACTCTGTCCCTCTCTTAAGAACTTTGAAATTTTTACTACATAATAGAATTTGAGCAGGATAGGCTAAGATACAAAATAAAGAGGAAAGCACCAAACGGAGTTTTTTTCTTAAATATTTTGAATGAGGTTGATTGTGTTATGTGTAGAGTTGTACAGTTTACATTCTTAATGGCTTGCTTATTTACTAATTATTATTTTTTTTATTTTTAGGTTGTGGAAATAAAATTACAAGTAGAATTAGAAGAGAAAAGGAAAAAAGCCTTAAATTTACATAAAGTTTCCAGAAGAGGTATGGTATGGAAACTTTTTCATTGCATTTGTTTATTTAGTGTGGGATGGGGGAAGACACATGTGCACCATGGCACTTTCTAGAGATGGTTCTCGCCTTCTGTCACGTGGGTCCTAAGGATCAGTCTTGGGCGGTCAGGCTTGGCAGTAAGGGTCTTTACCTTCTGACCTGTCTGCCCAGGCAGATAGGTCAAAAGATAGAGACCCGTATGTGCGTGCGTGCATATATTTTTATTGTGGTTTTTTTTTTTTTTTTTTTTTTTTGAGACAAAGTTTCACTATATAATAGCCCTGGCTGTTCTGGAAATTGCTTTGTAGATCAAGCTGGCCTGGAACTCACAGAAATCCACCTGTCTCTGCCTCCCCAGGGCTGATATCAAAGGCATGTGCCACCACTGCCCAGCATTTTAAAGGCTTATTTACTTACTTTGTATGTGTTTGGGTAATGTGTTGAGCTCTTAAGTACAATTGTGAGACTTGGTTCTTCTGTCATATGGGTTCTGGGGATTGGGTTTAGATTAATTATCAGGCTTGATGGCAGGTGCTTTTACTCATTGAGCTGTTTTGCCAAGATTTTAAGGATAGTCTTAAGTATCCGGTATAGAGTGCTCATCTACGGTTTGTGAGACCTTGCATTTACTTTATAGGATATGTGCACACGAGCTTTGAATTTTTCATGTTTTGTGCAGCTTCCTTTCCTGATTTTGGCTAGAGAGCTCATTGGTCAGGGAGACCATGTGCATGCATTTGTTCAGCTTACTTTTTTAATTTTGTGTATACAGAGAGACATGAAAGGGGTGGGCATTAGGGGAGAATAGGATCTCACTCTGTAGCCCTTGGTCTGAAATTCAGGAGGAAAGATTTTGACCTCCAGCACCTGAGTGCTGGGATCAAAAGATGTACACTAACAGGCCCAGCAGCAGCCTAATTCTTTATCTCATTTCTTTAACTTTTTTTTTCTATGTGTCAGTAACCCAAAGTTGGTCCATTCTGAATGCTTTCAGAATTCAAGTCCTGTTTCTGTACAGTAAACAAGCCAGTTATTTACTTTTGGGGATTGGGCTGATGCAGTGCCTTTGCACCACCGAGATATTTCTGCAGTAGTTTCCCCCGGTCTTTGAATACTTAGGTACGAGTGAGAGAGCAACACAAATGGCACTCACTGTCTTCTCTAGTCCTTAAAATGTTCCAGGAGCCCTCGTTACCTCTCATACTGTTGATGAGGGAGCAGTCTGACAGGTGGCCATTGCTGAAGTTGTACAACTATAAACTGAGAGTGGCAGAAGTTTGAATCCCAATGCTTAGCAGTTAGGGGCAGGGGTTTGTGAATTTGAAGCTAGCCTGAACTCAGTCAGCTTGTCATTGACTCAAAAAACATCAGTAAGCATAAAAAAAGAATCACAAGATGGAAACAGTTGTTCTGGGTTGCCAAAAGGAATGAGGCTGTGAGGGGAGGAGGTGGAATTTACAGTCCCTCTCCTTGAGTGTTGATAGCCATAGATCTCAGCATGTATAAGCAAGACAGTACTTGCTGAGTTAAAAAAGCATCATCTTGCCACAGCTTTGGTGGTAATACTCTTTATTTCTTATCTACCTAGGCAAAGAGTCCAGATTAAAGGGATTTGAAACATCACCAGAACACTTCCTGGTAAGTACAGGGTTGTTGCTCTCTGATGCAAGGGGCTTTGGAAATGCCATGGTGTTGGATGGTGGTGGTGCACACTGTTAATCCCAACACTTGGAAGGCGAAAGGTAGGCAGATCTCTGTGAATTTGAGGTCAGCCTGGTGTACAAAGGACAGGCAGGGCTTCATAGTGAAATCATGTCTTGAAAAACAGAACAAAAAAAGAGAAAATACAGTGGCACTTAATGGCCATAGTTTCACTTGGGATATGACTGCAAATTTGAGAGGATGCAGTTGTAATTAAGGATCATTCCTCTTCTCCTTGGTGTCTTTGCCATGATTGCCCAGCAAATGCCTTGAAGCTTGGACATCTGCTAAATAGACACTTCTGCCTTGATATCCTATTCTGTGTTATTAAATCTCACATTTCTGAAATTTTTTTTATTTCAGGATCTAGGACTACCTGGGAGGAAAAGAAAAGCTAGCACTTCCTTGACTGACGATGAAGGTTGGTTCCCCACTCCTTTGATGCTTTATTGGGGCCTTGAGATCACAAGCCTTAGGGGTACACAGATGATTCAGGGCCAGGTCTGTTTCTGTCCTCAAGGAGTGACCTTGGTAAACTCGGGTAAACGTACTTATTAAAGGAAGACATGCTCACTGCCACCACAGTCACCAGGCTGGGATCTTTGGGGAGGAGCCTCCGTCATGTTTAAATGTTGGCACTTGGTTCAGAGTAGAACACAGATATAACTTTATGTGAGTGACTTGAGATCAGCCTGTGTCCGTGGCTTCTGACCTGTTGGCAAACAAATATGTCCTGGCTCCCGGTTGTAGAAACAATGGAAACAGGAGTCGGGTGTCGGAGGAAACAAGATGACAGTGTGTGATGTAACAGATGCTGGGTGAGGGATGCCCCGGTGGTCTCAGCAGCGCTGTAACTTTACTGGCTTGACTGGCAGTGTGTAAACATCCAGACTTTTGAAAGTTTGAGGTTTTAGTAAGGGTTGATTCTAGTTTGGAAGAGTTTGGCCAGTCTGTTAGTGTGGTACCTGTCAGGATTGTTTCACTCCAAAAGATAAGTAAATGAGTGACCGGCTGGCTCACAGGCGCTAGGAGCTTGGGTACCATTGCCTGACATTGACATAGCAGCTTGTGTTTTTCAAAGTGCCCTCCTTTCTCCCATTTGTTCCTGTGTCCTGGTTTTCTGTCCCTTCTTTTAGCTATTCTCCCTGTGCACAGTTCAGCCACTCTCACAGAGCTCTGACTGCTGGCACTGAAGCTGGAGAAAGGTAGAGGTCAGAAGCAATTCTGGTCCCTCCAGCCAAACAAATGTTCTCTTGGAAGGAGTTAGGTTATGTTTTTGTCTTTCTCTCCTTGCCTATTTGTTGATGTTGGGAGGCTAGGATATGTTTATCAGTGTAGCAGGCAGTAAGATTTTTTTTTTTTTTTTTTTTTTTTTTTTTTTTTTTTGGTTGGCATCTAGCCTTGTATAGTGATTTTTAGGTGTTTTTCTTTTTAAACTGTAAATGTGACTGACTGATTTGGGGCATCCCATTGTTAGGTAGTGGTTAGTTTAGGGAAATTAGATCTGGACAGGTATCTGATAACGTCACCTTAAACACTGTGTTTCTTTGATACAACCTTACATAGTCCCAGGCTGTCCTCTCCTCCCGTTGTGATGTCAGCATGACCACTACGCCTGTTCACTATTTTTTTCTCCTAAGCCATCTACTCTGTTAAACAAGTTCAGGAGAAATGTCAGAATGAAGTTCCAAGACCAGTCTGGCTTATAAGGTTGCACCAAGCCCAAGCTGTTTATGTCTAGTACTAGATGTGTCAAGGTACCAGCGATGTGGTATCTGGTGCCTTGTTAAATTTGGTGTATGGTAGAGGTTTTTTAATGAAGACCTGAGATAATGGGCAGAGCGAGTGTGTGTGTGTGTGTGTGTGTGTGTGTGTGTGTGTGTGTGTGTGTGTGTGTGTGCGCGTGCGCGCGCACGCGCATGCATGCATACATGCATGCATGCACATGTATATATTTTGGAAGAGCTAGGTTTTGTAATAGTGTGACTGAGAAGAAGCCAGCTGAAAAATGGCTGCTTACCTCTGAGAAGTTAGGGTTGAAGAGTATAAGCTAGTCTGAGTTAATTAGTGCTAAGGGGAGGACACACACTAGGTTTGGGTTGTGGCCCTTCTTTGTAGTAAGCAGTGATGAGTTCCTAGAAAGCATGTATCCCAGGAAGTATGCATGTGGCTTTTCTGTAGTGGGTGGAAACGTCACCAGCATTCTGAGCAGAGGTCTATTGCACAGGCTGTGAATGGCACTGCTGACGTGAAAGGGGTTCCCATTTGTTGCTTGCTTAACAGTGGTTTCTAGGATCAACCCGAAAAAATGTTAACATTCAGTATCTTTAATAGGTATAAAACAGTTTAGAAGTCTAATAGTGTTTAGTGATGTTGAGAAGTTCAAGTGAAGTTTTTACATGTCCCTGACCTCTGATGATAACCGTTTTAGTGGAAGATGAAGAAGAGACCATCGAAGAGGAAGAAGCACATGAAGGGCTTGTAGACCACCACACAGAACTTTCTAATCTGGCCAAAGAAGGTAGGCTGTCACTCTCTTACTGAAAACATTTTCATTAAACATTAAATAGACACATGGGAACATTTGAAAATAATGTCAGATAGATACAAGTGAGCGCAGTACATGGGGCAGAGTGTAGTTGGCATTCTCTTTCGGCTACTAACCAGTTCCCAATACAGACATGGAGACTTATTATTAATTATGACCACTACGCCTGTTCACTATTTTTTTCTCTTAAGCCATCTACTCTGTTAAACAAGTTCAGGAGAAATGTCAGAATGAAGTTCTGACTTAGGCTTGTTCCATTAGCTCTTTTAATTTAACCTTTTTTTTTTTTAATTTACATTTTGCCTTGGGGCTTTTTACTTTTCTTTCCTTCTGTATGTCCTACTTTCCTCCTTCCTCCGTGTCTGTCTGTCTGACCTCTGGTGTCTCCCTGTCATCTCTTTTTCTTCTCCTGAGCCTAAGTTCCTCCTCCTACTTACTCTCCCTGACTGGAAGTTCCACCTGTACCTCCTCCTCACTATTTGCCACTCATCTTTTTAATTAGACCAATCAGCTGTCTTAAGCAGGCAAGGCAAAACAGCAACACATCTTTGCATGGTTAAACAAATATTCCGAAACAGCATAGTACTGCCAACGTCAAGGAAGCAGATCTGTGGTATTGAGTTACTCCTGTCCTTGTAATTACACCTGACCTAGGCTTTTTGTATCTCACTTCCTGAACTCTCCTCTCCTCTTTCTGTGAGTCTCCCTACCCACTGTTGAGACTGAAGCAGAATCCCTTGACAAAGGGATTGTTCTTCCTGTCCAGTGGTTTTGCTCATTAGTTTCATCCAGATTGTTGGGTATCGCTTGTTAACACCTCAACTCTACAGTTTCACACAAAAATATGTTGTTGGTTACTTTGATTCCAACAGTGCTGTTGTTGTTATTCTCTTGTTCTATGGTGTTTGTATGCAAATGGCTCTACATATGCTCAGGTTTGGAACATGGTTGGCCTGCAGAATCAGGCATGGAACCCTCTGCAGCTGGAATTACAGATGATTGAGAGAGAGCTGTCTGACTGGATATTAGGAACTGAGCTTCGGTTGAAGGGCAGCAAGTGCTCTTAGGTGCGGTGCTTTCACTCCAGGGACATGAATTATTTAGACTCTGATCATAGCAATGGCTTTCTATAATGTCTGAGCTGGAGAGATGGCTCAGAGGTCACTGGCTGCTCTTCCAGAGGTCCTGAGTTTAATTCTCGGCAACCATATGATGGCTCACAACCATTGACAATGAGATTTGGTGCCCTCTTTTGTCTGGTCTGTAGGTATACTGTATACATAAGAAATAAACCTTTTCAAAAAAAATTTTTTTTAAAATGTACTTTTAGAATTTGCAAGTTGTAAATTCCTCGAAAAATCAAGAATCCAAAATGCTTTAAAATCCAAAACTTTTTGAGCAGTAAGGAAATGGTATTCTGAAGTCTCAGATTTCAGAATATTTTTGATAGTGGATTTTCAGATGTGTGCAGAGGTATGAACGTGTCTGGTCTTAGGCATGCTAGCCTGCGTCAGCTGTTTTAGGAAGAGGAGTGTGTGTGACAGGCTACCCACCTAGTCTTCTTGCTATGTCTTTCTGAGTGCTTTTTTTCTTTTGCAGCTAAGTGATAGTTGTCATAAAATGATCTTTTTCCTTCCTGTCATCCTTTCCAGCTGAATTGCCCTTAATTGATTTGATGAAGTTGTATGAAGGTGCCTTTCTGCCAAATTTTCAGTGGCCACAGCCTGAGCCTGATCATGAAGAATCAAGCGGGGAAGAGGGTATGTTTTTAGTGTTGTAAAGAATCCATGTTTAAAATGAAAGCCAAAATAAAGACATTAAATAAGATGTAAGAAATTTGAAGTATTGGACCCAAGGACAGGTTCTTCAGTTCCCGTTAGTTGTTGCTGGGACTTTGGGCTTTGGATAGGATAAAGTCTGGGTGTGACTGTATACAGAAAGCAAAAGAATTTGAGCCAGAAAAAAAAGAAAAAAAAAAAAAAAAAAAAAGGAAGTGTATTTTATATGCAATTTTCCTGCTTAATACTCTTTAAACTCTGAAGTTTTTACTTACTAACTTGGTACATTTATCAGAGCATTGGGAGAATTGTGGAGGATATAGAAATGTTTTTTTCTAGATGTGTTTGCTTATTAACTTTCAGGTTTTCAGTGGTTGATTCCAGAAAGATACACAGACTCACAGCTTGCCCTTTTCTCATGCTAATTCTTTTGCTTACTAGATAGATACAGGAGCATAGGGCCATGTGACAGAGGGTCTCCTGTGGAATTCAGGGCCTTTCACAGTCCCCTTCTGTAGCAAGACCTAGGGTCAGAGACAAAGACTTCTTTCTTCCTTGTTTCTAATTTTTCCGAATTTTTGATGATAGTACAAAGGAGATTATTAAACCTAAGATACTGTCCACATTATGGGCTCCCAGTCAACACAACCATTTCTTGAACAGCAGGCTGTTGGGGGTAGATTTTGCTTTGATTCCTAGATATAGGTGATAGTGATGTTTCTTTTCTTATTTTACATATGTTCCCAGTTCTCCCTCTCTCCCACCCTCCCAACCTTCCATTCCCCCATCCCACCAGATAGTTATGTTTCTGAAGAGTCATTCATGTTATCGTGGATGTATAAAGTGGATTTCAGTGAAGAAAAAAAAAAAGGGTATCATTTCTGTATTCTTTCTTGTCATCTGCTGCCTCCTCCCCATTTCTTTGTATGTTTAGGCTTACGAAACTCACAGCAGTCTTAGCTCTGTTTTCATTGTTGTTCTAGATGTGGAAGACTGTCCTAGTGACAGGGAGGGCCGGAGGGACTCAGTCCTCATTGACTCCCTCTTCATCATGGATCAGTTTAAAGCTGCAGAGAGAATGAGCATTGGAAAATCCAACACCAAGGACATCACAGAAGTTACTGCTGTGGCTGAAGCCATCCTCCCTAAGGGCAGTGCCCGGGTCACAACTTCGGTGAGGAACTCTTTCCTGCCTCCCAAAAGGTTCCATAAAAATTACTAGAAAAGGCAGAAAAGGCAGTTGCTGTCCTTCTGTAAATAATTTGGGACTGTCCTATAAGTGTGTTATATAGCCTCTAAATTTAGGCTTTGAGAAGGTGTGCTGATTGCTTAGTCATTCATTGGGTGGTCTGTCTGTCACTATAGGTGAAATATAGTGCTCCATCTTTGCTGTATGGTGCTCTCAGAGACTATCAGAAGATAGGCCTTGACTGGTTGGCCAAACTGTACCGGAAGAATCTCAATGGCATATTAGCTGATGAAGCTGGACTTGGGAAAACTGTGCAGATCATTGCTTTCTTTGCTCATCTTGCATGTAATGAAGGTAAGAGTCTCTGTTTCCACCAGCAGAGTAGAGTGTGTTCCCTTTGAGGAAGAAGACTTCTTTAGCCTCTTCTGTTCCTCTCCTTTTACCTGAGCCAGGCAAAACACTGAAAATACTCTCAGACATTTGGGAATGGTGGCATAGTCCTGTAGTGCTAGCTCTCAGGAGGTTGAATTTCAATGCAGCACTCACAGATTGTTTCTCAGGTTTATGACTGCAGCTGCTACCCTGGTGTGAAGGCAGCAGAATGCCTTCCATGCTGCTTCTGGCCTAATTGAAACCCCTCACCCAGGTAGAGGGGTGTGTGTGTGTGTGTGTGTGTGTGTGTGTGTGTGTGTGTGTGTGTCTGTCTGTCTGTCTGTCTGTCTGTCTGTCTGTAGGTTGCTTGGCAGTGGGAGTTTGGGATGGGAGGGATGAATATTTTCTTCTATTGATGTCCATCTTCTGTTTTAAGGCAGGATCTCATTGAATCTGGAAGTTGCTTTTGGCTACACTGCCTCGCCAGTGAGTTCTGGGAATCCCTCTCTCTCTTCCCTAGAATTGTAGACATGTACTACCACAATTGGCTTTTATGTAGGTGCCAGAGATCTGAATTCATATTTTCCTACTTGCTCAGCAAGTATTTTATAGACTGAGTCATTTTTTTAGTTCCCTGATTGTGTGCTCATGGTACTTGTCTTTGCTTACGTTTTCTTGGAGTTGTAGGGTGCTCACTCATCTAACCTCTTTTGTCAGATCTTTTCTCTCTAGTGGAACACATTTCTGATGTGTATCTTGGATCCGTTAGAGAGTGTTGTTGTTACCTAGAGGCTCTGGGAAGCCCAGCTAACGTGACCATGCATGCATTCAAGTAGTTCTGTATGTGATCTTTAGGGTGTCTATCTACTGCCTTGTAACTTGCCTTGGGCCAGTGCTTGGCTCTGTGCATGAGGGGTCTGATGCTGTAGGAGCTAGCTGTTTAGAAGAGCGCTATGAGCCAGGACACAATCTCATGGGACCTTTTCTTGTAAAGCTGCTCTTCTACCCTATGGAGTGTATTGTTCTTTCCATTATTTTGTTGCAGATTCAGAGTAGGTCCTTGCAGGAAAAATTAAACTGCCTTATCATCCTCACATCGGGCTTTTGTTGTTGTTTGCCCTTTGACTTAAAAAAGTTTAATGATTGGTTTTGTTTGTTTATGTGTGTATCTCTGTGGATGCTGTTGTCCATGAGAGTATTGCATCCCTTGAAGCTAGAGTTAAGAGGTAGTTGTGAGTCACATGATGTGTGTATTGGGAACCAAATTCAGGTCCTTGGAAGAGCTCTTCACTGTTAAGCCACCTCTCAGACCCACAATCAATCAGTCCATCCCTCCTTGCCTCCCTGCCTCCCTCCATGTATGTGTATGTGTGTGTACACATTTGTCAAAATCAGAGGATAGCTTGCAGAGTTGGCTTTCTACTTCTACCATGTGGGACCCGGGGATTGAACTCAGGTCTGCAGGCTTAGTGCTAAGTGCCCTTACCTATCTCACCTGAGCTATCTCACCAGCCTCATAATCAGTTTTTAAATCTATACAAGTAGATTGATTTCTGGGCTCTTTGGTTTTTTCCCCACTGATTTGTTTCTATTTTTGACCTAGTATTACCAAGTCTATCTTTTTTTTAAAGATACGATCTTTCCACATAGGCCTGGCTATCTTGGAGCTCAATATGTAAACTATGTAAAGCCTTCAAGATCCATTTGCCTCTGCCTCTCAAGTGCTGGGATGAAAGGAATGTACCACCATGCCCAGTTGGTATCACCATGGCTTAAATGTAATATTTTAAAATAGATTCACATGTGTAGTTGTTAATTCAAGATGGAAAACAACAACAACAAAAAAACCTGCCTTTTTATTATTTATGGGGAAATGGTGTTAAATGTTTTACTATGTTTACAAGTCTATCCTTTCTTCAGGAGACTTTTAGAAACTTGTTCTGGATGCAGTGGTGTACATGTGTTTAATCCTAGTACTTGGGACAGAAACAGGATGATCTCCGAGTTCAGGGCCATACTGATATATCAAGTTTCAGGCCAGCCAGGGCAACATAGCAAGACTGTTTAAAAAAAAAAGATTTTCATTGTACATGGTACTGTTACATAAGGACATTTTGATATAAGGATATATTATACACTGAATTTACCTCTTTTTTTATTTAAAAAAAAAAATAAAAACAACACTTATTTTTATGTCTGTCTTTCTCTGTCTGAAGACCAGAAGAGAGTGTTGGGTTTCCTGGAGCTGGAGTGGCAGGTTGCTGTGAGCCACCTGATTGGTGCTAGGGACTGAACTGTGGTTCTCTGCAAGACTAGCATGTCCTTTTCGCCACTGAGCCACCTTTCTTTCCATCCTGGTTTGTTTGTTTATACAGGGGGTTGAGTTCACTTCCCTGTGTGTGCTAAGCAAGGCCTTTCCTGTATTCCTTATGCTTAACTCGACCCATTATTATTATTATTATTATTATTATTATTATTATCATCATCATCATCATCATCATCATTTGTATGTATAAGTATTTTACCTATATGAATGTCTGTGTAATATGTGGATGCCTGGTGTGTCTCAGTGTAGGTATGTGTGTTTGTGTGTCGGTGCCTATCAAGGGCAGAGATGTTAGATCTTCCTGGAGCTGCAGATACAGGCAGTTGTGAGATGCCTGACGTACGTGCTGGGTATGAAATTTAGGTCTTCTGGAAGTTTCCATCTCTTCAGCCTAGTGTCTAGAGAGATCCTGGCCTGATCTCTATCACTACTACCAAAAGAGGAAAAAATGTTTATCGACTTTTAAGTTTTTTCTCGGAAACTTCTGTTGAAATGGTGGTTAATTTTTCTCTTGAGTAGTTTGTTTTCAGAATCAGTAGCTT